>NC_138182.1:209825164-210157664 GCF_964194105.1 Spermophilus citellus
CTTTCTAGATTATAACTTTTTGTCAATGTTTTATTTTAATTTTTGAAAAATACCAATTCATCTTATCCAGAATGTTCTCAATGACTATAACTGAATTGAATATATTATCAAGCCTATATGCTTTTAGGTTGTGGACATTTGCTATTTTAGCAGACTAGCACCCCTCCTCACCACCTCTGCTTTAGGGAATCCCACCTCTCTGTCCCTCAGGTAAAAGTGAGCCAATCAGTGTTCTCCATTCCACTTGCCTCTGAAATTAGTTCATAAATGGATACAGGGGTGATGATACTACATTTTGAGGCTTTCATTTCTCTTCTGTTTTACATAGAAAGGAATCAGTTCATAAGTTCCGTATTCTATAAGGAAGGATTATTTTAAAATGTAGCCAACCCAAAAGAAGCTATACTGAAATAGAGTCACCCTGTTTCTCATTACTTTCTGTTTCTCAATACTCTATTCTGAGTTTTTCCTTACGTTGGCTTGAGTTGGGCTTTCCAGCTCCAGCTTATAAACAAACCATACCTGATCAGCCTCATTGACAGTCATATACTGCTATAATCATTTACATTACACTCCCTTTTTGCAAACTCCTTAAGGACAGGGACTTTGCTTTCAACTACATGCCCTCAATACGTATTTTGTTGGAAAGAAAAAAATAAATGTAAATTCAGGTGGTTATATGACAATATCAATGAAAACTCCTTTGTCTTTATGGTAAACCTGTTTAAATTGACATGTTGCTCACAAACCCTGTTACACTTTTATTTCACTAGCATTCATATGACTGAAAGGCTCCTGCAAGTTCACTCAGCAATTTCTAAGGGTAGAAGTGTTTAATCATCTTACATTGACAATCAGCCTCTGATCAAAAAGCCCCTGAAAAAGAAATGCTACAACTCTATTCTGTTATACACATGAATGTTAACTATTTTTACCACCTGGAAATTGTTCTTTATGTTTCCTATATTGTACGTGAAGATTATGAGTTCTTGTAAATTCCAAAGTAAGCTTTTTCTCACTTAAAAAAAAAACATACCTGGTGGCTTCCAGCTATGGATACAAATTAGTTCAATACATGGGCACACCATGTTTTTTTCTGGCACACATGTGCTATTCTGTTTCAATTACACCCATTTTATATAGACAATATCCTTCTAATCTCTGAAGTTATAGCAAAAAAGTAAGCCTAACATTTTTCTTCATGCATATATCTTTTGTGAATTTAATATTGCTCTTTTGAACGCTCTTCATTTTTTATAGGTATTCATGATAAGGATGGCAACTAAAATTATAATTAACATTCGATGAGTGCTTTTTACCTTCTAACTATTATACTGATCTTCACAATAACAATACAAGATAAATATTCCCATCCTCATTTTCAACATAAGAAAGATGAGGGGCAAATCATTAAACTCCAGTCAACTTTAGGAAATTTGCTGAGTTGTAGAACATACAGAAATGAAAAAGGAATTTATTTAATGTTTATTTAAATCATTTTGTTTGCAGGCTATTATTCAGAAATCTTCCCAGAATTACATTTTGCTTGATTAATGTGAGCTAATAGTCATAAAGGCCCTCCACACATGCAGAAACAGACATATATAATAACAACTAACATGATTTGTGTTCTTAAGATGTATAAGGCACTGCAATAAGAACTTCTATGTGCAGGGTTGGGGTTGTGGCTCAGTGGCAGAGCACTTGCCTAGCATGTGCAATGTACTCAGTTCGATTCTCAGCACCACGTACCAATAAATAAAATAAAGATCCATTGACAACTAGAAAAAAACTTTTTAATTTCTAAGTGTATTTATTCATTTAATACTTTCAACAAATTTATGAGATAAATACTATTATTATCTTCATTTTACAGATGCAGAAACTGACACAGAGAGGTTAATTAACTTGCTTAGCCAAAGTCATATATCTAGAAAACAGTGGATCCAGGATTTGAGCCAAACAGCAAAATTCTAAGGCCATCCTGCATCTCTATATAGGAAAATATTTAATAAAACAAATAAATTGTATTCTAAATTTATTTTGGTGACTTATTTCAGTGGATGATTATGTATAGGGCATATACCCTAAGCTAATAATTATGCTGGGCTCTGGGATACTACAGTGCATAAGGCAGAGAAGGGCCTTTTCTTATGGATTGTGTTCCACATAAACACTGAGACAATAAACGTATTCCATCCATCTGGCCTCTGTGATTGGTTCAGACATGGGCACATGTCCCAAGCCATGTGTAAATTATCTAAATATTTCATCGAAATAAGCAATATGGCATTTCTTGAATCCAAGTTCTAAATTGTAACAGAGTTTGTCATATTGTTCCTAAGTTAAGTATAATTTTTAATTGATTGATGTATTTGCAAACAGATAAGTAAATGATTAGGTTAGAAAAAGAACATCAATTTTCATACTTTTCTGATTTTTTTGATCAATTCTGGATATTGGTTGCACAACAAATGCGGTCAAAAAGAAAAAAAATCTATTAGATCTTTATTTAGCACTCAGTAAAAAGACTAATTTATATTATCAACTATGGAGTCTTTAGGGAAAGTAGCCATGTTGAGTTCTCCTTAACATAACCAAAGTCACCTAGCTTATTACCTTTGCCTCTGGCAGGGGCTGGATAAGTATTGTTGGATGAACAAACAGATGAATAAAGATAGGACAGCAGGGTTTTGACAGTTTTCCTAATTTTAGACTTAATTTGTTGAACAACATTTATTTAGCACCTACTATGCATATGACATTGTGTTGTGGACTTTGAGGGGTAAATGAGTGACCTTCAATAAGGTTACACTGGAGATGAAAGAATTAAGTTTGCACAAAAATAGCTAGAATGTCGGGCTGAAAAAAAAACTTATTCCATAAAAAATAAAATGTGGGTGGGAATGATCAAAATAATTTGAACACAAATAAAATACAAGTGGGAATGTTTTAAAGCAAAACTGGGTTTCAATCCCAGTATAGAAGAAGAAGGAAAAGGAGAAAAGAAGGAAAGAAGAGACAAAGGAAAGAATGCTTACTGAGAAGCCGGGTGCCACTTACTCACCAGAACACTTCGTTTTTCCAAGATTGGACTCCTGAGGTCTACATTTTCAGGTGTGACTGACTAGATAGGCAGAGCATATCCAACAAGTCATTACCCCAGCACACATGAGAAAACTTCCCATTGATTTGGTGCTGCAGCTGCCAGTTGCCTCTTAGTTTTATTTGGCCCAATGCCTTTGCTCAAAAGGAGCCACCCTATTTCTATTTGTAGAATAACAGACCAGTCTGTCTGCTGTAGTGGTTGCTCCGCAGTCACAATTTTGCCATTTTTTTTTTTTAACAGATTGTAATTCAGTGCTCCTTTGAAGTGTTACTGCTTCCCTCCCTTCCTGGTTGCCTCACTTTGTTTACCTGTTCTGCAGCTGCTTGAGGGTTCTGCTGCCACCATTCCCCTCGCCTATCCTGCCCAGAGGTGCTGTGCCCTGACAGCCAGCTTCCATGCTAGAAAATGGGCTACTTTACAGTTTTGTGTTCTTGTGATCCGACTCCCAGAAAACATACTGTGATAGCTGCACTAATATATAATATTCTTTTTTTTTTTAGAGAGAGTGAGAGAGGGGAGAGAGAGAGAGAGAGAGAGAGAGAGAGAGAGAGAGAGAGAGAGAGAGAGAGAGAATTTTTAATATTTATTTTTTAGTTCTCGGTGGACACAACATCTTTGTTGGTATGTGGTGCTGAGGATCGAACCCGGGCCGCACGCATGCCAGGCAAGCGCGCTACCGCTTGAGCCACATCCCCAGCCCTATATAATATTCTTAAAAGCCAATTAACAGGATGTCCAAGAGTTGTTCTTAAAAATCTTGCCAGATATTTAAGAATCAGAGGTGTCACTCTGGAAGTCATCTTTTATTTGTATTTTGTAGGGAGGTATACTGCAGACTAAACTCAGGGGCACTCAATAACTGAGCCACATCCTGAACCCTATTTTGTATTTTATTAAGAGACAGGGTCTCACTGAGTTGCTTAGGGCCTTGCTTTTGCTGAGACTGGCTATGAACTCGAGATTCTCCTGCCTCCCGAGTTGTTGGGATTACAGGCGTGTGCCACCATGCTCAGTTATTTGCAATTTTAAAAGAATAATTACTCTTTCCATTTGAAACCAAGTTTGCGTTGTCTCTGCTGGAACACTTATTTGTTTTCTGAGGAGTATTAAACAATATTCACTTCTTAGAGTGATGATACATATGGTAGCAACTTTTTGAGGTGAAGTGAACATAGAGCTGAACCCCCACCCCACATAATTAAGTTCCTAGGCTTATATAATCATAAACTTCCTTGGTTCCTATATGTTGCTTCATTGATTCAGTAGTTCACCAGGTATTTAGTAAGCACCAACTACAGTAGTTCTCAAATTTCAAATTTTAAAAATTATTGAGGATCTGAAGAACTAGTATTTATTCAGTTGCTTCTATCAATATTTTCCACACTAGATATTAGAACCAAGAAGCTATAAAATATTCAATTCACTTGAAAATGACAATATACCAATTACCTTGTTAACAAACATTTCAAGGAAAAATTGCTACATTTAAAAATTAGTGATGAGAGTGACATTGCTTTATATTTTTGCAAATATCTTTAATGTCTGGCTTAATACCAGCTGGGTTCTTTTCTCTGTTTCTGCTATTGAATCTGTTTTGATACATTGCTTTGGTTGAATTTTATGAAGAAAATCTGGTTTCACACAGATATGTAATTGGAAAAGAGACAGTTGGAGAATTGTAATTGGATATTTTCATTACCACTTCGCAGAATTGCAGATATTCTTTTTAATACTACACCCAAACTCAATGAGAGGTAGTTTCTTAAAAGCTCGTTGCAATGTAAAATTTAAAACTGTATTTTATACTTTGAGTGGATCTTTGAATGGATCTTTTTATTATGTAAGATTTCATAATATTATGTATTATTCATTTGGAAACTGTTGGCCCACTGAGTTATACAAATCTTCAAATATTTATACATTTCATTATATGTAATATCAAAAATTATAATTATTAATATCACCACTGATCTCTTTAGAAAAAAATTAAATGTTAAGGCACTGTGGAATTTATGATTGCAAATACAATTTTCCAAAATCCTGATTTTGCTTGGATATTTAGACTTTATCATAGGCGACAAAGGCTGTTTTCCTAGAATGACAGGCACACTTTGTTCCATTTTAAAAAAATGTCTCCCAAATACCTGTCACTTGGTCTTACATCTAAAGCTTAAATTCCTTGATGAAAGTGGCTAGTTCAGCCTGCACCTCAATCATGAGTGCTTTCCCCTGAGCAACCTTGTACTTGAGTGTACATTGTACTTGAAGTGGTTTATTTTACTTACCATTTCACCACACTAATATCAAGAAGATGTATACACAAGCATCAAGATAGAATAAAAAATGATTCTTTTTTTAATACTTCAAGGACCTTTTTAATTAAATTATTTATTTATTCTAATTTATTATACATGATGGCAGAATGCAATTTATCAGATTACACATGTAGAGTACAATTTTTCAAGTCACTGATTGTACACAAAGTATTTTCACACCATTCGTGTCTTCATACATGTACTTAGGGTAATGATGTCTAACTCATTCCACCATCAGTTCAAGGGCCTTCTTAAGTGAGACTCTTCCAAGTAAGATTTTTTGTTTTGTTTTTTTGTTTGTTTGTTTGTTTCTCAAATAAAAGTGCATGGCAATGAAGAATACCATAAGTGCTAGTCATTTGGTGTCACTGATTGATTTCTACAAAACACTAGAGGTTGCACTCACCATTGCTTTTGCATCATCAGTACAAATTTAAACACAACAAAAAAGGCAAATAACATTTTAGTATTATTATTAAAAGTGTTTTAATGGACATCTGAAAAGGTCTTGGGAACCATGAACTTCACTTTTGTGCTGTCTACATACAATTGTGCCAATGATAATCTTAGACCAAACAAACAATACAACAAATTTTATGACATAGAAACCTTCATTCAAAAAGCTTATAGCTGGGTTGATCTACAGGAAATGGCTTTTTGTAGGCAAGTGTGAATATTGGCAATTTTAAACGACCTGTAAAATAAAATTTGTATTTAATTAATCATACAAGTGGTGCAGATCTAAGGGAATGTACAATTAGTATATGAGCATAAAATGTAGAGTTCTAAAGGGGTTTCTAAGTTGAAGGAGACATGTATTTATACATGTTCTGTAAAGTGAAGAGACAGAACCCTTTCCAAATAACCCTTTCCAAATAAGTAATATGGTAAGCAATGTTTAAAAATGGATGCAAATGCCAATCAAGGATATTTATGCCAAATGTGAGACACAGAACCCTATTTTGAAGAAGTATAAATGACCAACAATTATATGAAAAAATATTCAATATTTTTAACCATCAGGGAAATGCAACTCAAAACTACATTGAGATTCCATTTCACTCTAGTTAGAATACCAGTTGTCAAGAATAAAAATAATAAATGCTGGTGAGGATGCAAGAGAGAAAAGGGAAATCTTATATGTTGTTGGTGAGAAAATTGACACTGCCACTGTGGAAATCAGTATAATGGAGATTCCTCAAAAAGCTAAAATTAGGACTCCCATATTATCCAGCTATACCACTCCTTGATATTTACCCCAAATATGAATACCCATGTTTATCACAACACAATTCACAACTGCCAAGTTATGAAACCAACCTAGGTGTTTGTCAATAGATTAATGGATAAAGAAAATGTCATATATATACACAATGGAGTTTTACTCCACCATAAAGAACAAAATTATGTCATTTTCAAGAAAGTAGATGAAATGGGAGACGATAATTTGAGTGAAATAAGTCAGAATCAAAGAGGAAAGTATTATATGTCTTCTCTCAGGTATGGAAACCAGAACTAAAACTGGGGGTGGGGAAGAGATGCCATAGAAATAGAAGGGAGACCATTAGGGTAGATAAAGGGAATCAGGAGGAGGGAGGTGGAAAGGTGGAAAGGTATTGGGAAGTGAGAAATTGATCATTATGTTTTTATGTATATGCAAATACACCACAATGAAAACCATCATTCTGTAAAAATAGTCTGTGCCATTAAAAAATAAGAATTTCAATTCCACACAACAATATGAATTAATTTTTTTTTAAAGAAGTAATGACATGGGAAAGAAACCAACAATTTGAAAAAGTTCTTTTGATGCCAGTCTAAGTTAAATTTGATGTGGAAAAGCGAAGCCATAAAAGGTTGTCTGTTCATTCAATCACATGTGTATTAAGTGTTTATGTCAAACACTGCTAGCCACTGGAGGAATCAAACAATTCATAGTCTAACCAGTGAACTCAATGTTTAGCCATTGAACCAGCTGTGTGCTTTGATGACATAGTAGTAACTATCCTATAAAGTTGATCATAACACATTATAATATGTGTATTTAATGTGTTATCAGAATGCAGATGAGCAATCGATTAATTCAGCTTGGAAGCAGAGAAAAGATTGCATGTAAGAGATGACTTGTGAGATTGAATGAAAGGAGCAATAGGAGTTGGCCAGATGGAATGGGGGGAAGGCATATGCTGGGCTGAGGAAATTGCATTGGCAGAGGCACAATGTGGAAAAAACTTGGCACTGTTTGAAAATAGAAAGTGGTTCATTGTGGTGAGAAGGTAGGAAACAGAAAATGTGGTTGGAGACAAAATTGTAATCATCATTTGCATTCAGGTAGCAATGATCCTTATGGCCTATACCTTGGTAATGCATTAGAGGATTTTTTATTAAGAGACTAGTATATGGTAAGAAACTGATCTGAAAGTTGAGTTACTACAGACCTAGAAACTAAGAGTTACAAGACTGGACTCATCCAAACCAAAGATGCTGCAGTCTAGAATCTGTGCCGTGCAGCAGGCCTGGAAAGAAAATAAACAATTTGGAAACCTGTGGCAGAGCTGGTAAAATGTATTAAATTATTGTGGAAATACACACACAAGAGATCACTCAGTGCTTTTAGCTTGATCCTCTAGCTAACACTCTAAACACTCTAGGCAAAAGAGAACAAGTCTGTTTTGGGACATGTTGAGTTTCCTGTTGGAAACTCAGGACAAAAATCAGGACTAAATCATAAATTTGGGAGTCATTAATGTGCAAATACTTGTTGAACAATGGGAGAAATTCATCACCAATGGAGAAAGCATATGGAGCATAAAGAGAAGAAACCCCATTTTGGCAGAAGCAAAGGGAAAATGGGTCTTAAAAGGGAAAGAATTAAGAAATCAAATACTTCTCCAGAAAGGATATGGTAGGCTTAGGTTGAAGAGAAGGTCGTGGAGGTGACATAAAAGGGGCAGATATGACAGACTGTTCGGAAGAAAGAATGAGAACTCAGATATCTGAATTGAAAATTTAAAAAAAAAATGAGCCAGAGGTTATCAATGCTGCTCTCCTAGATGAGAAAGACAAGTAGGTCTTTTCTATGCTATTTTCTATGATTTGGTAGCTTGGTTTTAATATTTCTTTCAAGATTTCTGAAGTACCGACTAGCCTGGAACCTCAAAAAAAAATTCCTCTGTGATTCAGACAGTCGAAGGCACCATGTACAGGTCAGCAAGAAGGTTTCTATCCCAAGGTCCCTAAAGGCCAATGAGAGCCTCCTCCACTTTGACAGCAGCCAAATGTTGGTTGTTGGGGAGCAGAGTAACACCAGACCTAGACCTGGGGGCTAAGATGGAGTCATCATGAAGCTTCAGGGTCTAAGAAAGCTATCTCCCTTAGGACAAAAGCAGAACACTCTTTGGGTAAACAATATCCCCTCCACTTAGAAAGCTCTTCAATCCCAATTTCCATAAATTTTACCTCCATACGGATCAGGTTCAAATCTCACATTCACCAAGAAACTTTTCCTTATTAATCTTTTCCCTTCTATTTATTCATATATACCACACAATTTCAAATGTGTGTTTGCCATTATTTATATGCATCTAGTCATTTTGAGTATTTATGTTTTTTAAATTCCCAAATATCTACATTAAGCTTATTCTTTGTCTTCTCTTTTACTTTCAAAGTATTTACTAAAATTCATTCATATTGTAGCTATTTAAAACAATCCTTGAATTAATAAGGAATCATATACGATCTCTTTGAATTCTTTCTGTTCATATGCATCCTCTTTTTCAAAGACTGTTAAGTGAATATTTACTGCATGCCTGGCATTATGTTAATCATTGGGATTATAACTCAAGGGGGTAAGGTACCTGTCTTATTAGAGCTTATAGTTTAGTGGAAGAAAAGACATACAATTAAGCACTAAGTGTGATAAGTGCTGCAAATAGGGATATGCAGACCACAGAGGCCTTCATGGTGGAATAGACTATCAAACTGAGATCTGAAGCATGAAGGTTTAGCCAGGTAAAGGAGAAGAGAATAGTAGGAAATGTTCCAAGTGCATCTGAGAAAAACTAAAGTTCATTGGTAGAATTTGAGGGGAAGGGTGGGAAAAAGATTCCCCATGAAGCTGAGACAGAGTATTAAATGTCACATAAACTTTGTTAAGGAACATGAATATTACCCTAATTGTAATTAGAAATCACTGACGTTTTTAAAGGAAGGTATGCTTAAGTCAGTATTTGTAATTTTATAGCAAGATGCTTTTAATTATTGAAAAAGTAGCACTCCACAGCAAAAAAGGGCTCCCCAAAGGCAAACTGTGAACATTCTTTTGTGTTTCTTCTATGCATATACCTGCATGTATTTGCATACATATATATGCTCTTTTTACTCATAAGTAAAATAATATTTTATAAACTGTTCTGTTATACTTTTTCTGCTTTACCATATAACATGGAGATTATTCCATATGACTGAAGATCCACCTTATTCTTTTTAACCTCTTCCTAATACTCCAGATTATAGATTCCCATAAATTATTTGACCAAAAAATAATTGATAAATATTTATACGGTTTTTCATCTTTTACTTACTATAAAACTTGCTGCAATAAACATACCCATTTATCTTTGTATAGATATGCTAATATTTCTGAAAGATGTATCTCTAAAGTACAAAGTCTGGTTAAAGGAAACTATTATTTGAATTGTTAAATAGATATAAAATTGCTTAAATTTTAACAGATATTTCAAATTTTCCTCTGAAGTGGTTATGATAATTTACATACTCATCAAAAGTATGATAGGGCTTATTTTCCCCACATGCTCAAGTTTTTAAGTCTTTCTCAATATGATAGGTGAAAAATATCCAATTTTAATTTGTGTTTTCTTTATAAGTAAAGTTAAGCATTTTTAAATATTCTCATCATCTATTTTTAAAATGAAAATTGGCTGCTTAAGACTTCATCCATATTTCTTTTGGGTACTGATTGTAAGAGTACTTTACTGATTAGCAACATTAACTCTTTTCTATTGTATATACTTTCCTGCTTTGTGATTTATATTGTGATTTTATTGGGGTATTTTTCTCAGTGGAGATTTTTTAAAGAAACATATGTATGATCATATTTAAATTTTTTCTCTTTAGCATTTTTAGAAAAAAAAAAGGAAGAATCTTTCCTATTATAAGATGGAGAATGGATTGGATCAGGGTGAGGATAAAACCATCTGGAGGCAGTAGAATAAATGTATAGAAAAATGGTAGTGACCTGAATTAGGATAATTGTATTGGGAATATATGGGAATGAACAAGTTTTGTGAAATAAGAGGTACAAGCATCTGAACTTAGAGATTGGTTGAAATTGGGAGAGGGAAGAAGTATCCTTCAGGGCTGGTACACAGGTTTCTGACTTGAGCAACTGAATAGATGGTTCATCAAGATGGAAGGCACCTGAATAGGAATGTTTTTGGCTTAGGGGAGCAATTAGATGCCAAATTCAGTTTGGGGCATGTTGATTTTGAGGTGTCCATGAAACATCTAAAGATACTAGTAGGCAGATGGTGATATGGATTTGATCGATCAGCATATAGATCCTATAGCATAGATGCTATCTGAAGCCATGGGAATGAAGGAAACCACCCAGTATGTAGAATGTGAGACAAGCCACAATGAATTGTATATTACTTCAGTGTGTATTTCTGCACACTGAAGACAGAAATGCAAGAAAAACCCGGAGAGGATGATATCTTTTAAGTGAAGGAAAAAGACTATCCCATGTATTTTAGATTAACTAAATACTGGCAGAGCTGAATTTATGTCTAACCTAAGTACAGACTACTACATGGAGTGTACACAAACTTTAAGCAAAGGTGGCTACAGATGGCTACAGAATAAAAACAACATCATAGGATAGTAATATTAAATGTAAATATTGGCAACCAATTTGCATAATTTATTTTTAAGAACTTTTTATAAAGTAATTCCTTTGGACTATTTATTTGTAATCACTCTATTTTAAAGGTGACAATTATCTATCTGCCCTTGTTCTCCTATCCCTCGATCTACCAACATCAATTTTTACATAAAGCTAATCTTTTCCAGTTCAACTGTGTGTTTTCATTATTTTTCACAGATAAACAATTACATCTCAGATAAAAATTATATTTAATATTACTTAAGGATTGCAACTGTATATATCGCATTTAATAACATTATGGGAATATTACATTATTTTAAAACTGAATTATGCTATTGTAAAATATTCTTCTAGATTATATTTTGACATTAGATAGGAAGAATGAGGTATAATTAAAACAAAAATATAACATTTTAGTTAGATTGAAAATGGAAGCTTGGATTTGAGATGTTTTAATTTTGATTTCTCGCTATTGATTTCATTTACAAAATCACCAGTTGCAACTCCTTTTACTTTAGATGACTGCCACATCACACTGACTTAACACTGCAGAGTTCTTTTCCCTGTCATTGGTGTGGTACCAAAGTGAACTACAAATACCTCCTCATTCAAACTGAGAGATCACAGTAAGCAGCAGAGACCAAATTAACTCTTTCTTGTTCTACTCTGTATTTCTGTAAATAAGAAATGTACCGATGTTGAATGTATCCTGACTTCAGAAACTTATAATTTAAAAATAGAGATCTCCATAACTATATTTGGAAAGACTTAAACCTGGACAACTCCTTGCTGTTACGAAGACTGACGGTGCTTCTCCACTGTAACAAGGAGATTTTATATAAGACTGTTCTTACTAGAACCTGTTTTATACATACTTAAAAGCTAATTTCTTTTCTCCTTTTTGCACTGCAATCCACAAAGTGTGACTAATAATAGATTTAAATTTGCTAAGTGCATTCACTCCTTTGTGCCATCATAAAGAGAATCTATTACTGTAAAATTGAGGCTTAGTTCCAAATTGCGCCATTATGAAGTTTTCTTCCAGCAATGTTTTGTCTCTAATACACTTCCCTCATTGTAATTCTATTGCAAACCTGATGTCTAGCATCAAGTCTCACAATAATTATTTTAAATTGCTACTAGGAACAGTAGTCCTGGTGGGATATATTACTACCATTCTAACAAGATGAATTTCAATGCACTTGTAACCATATTATAGTATATTATGAAAGAAAGAAAATCTTGGAGTTTTATATCTGTGGACATGCATGTAACACAAGAAAACAATTCTCAGAAACTTCAAAATACTTTATATTGAACTTCTACTTAATTATCCACCACAAGGACAAATTAGGATATCTAACCACATTAATAGTATTAATAACATGCTGAGTGACTTGAAATGAATACATAATTATAAAAATAATAGTAATGCTACTGCTTAGAATAATTATGCATGATAATATATTTATATGATAGTTTTTAAAGATAACATAATTCAGATTACCATAGGAGAATGGCACCAGAAAACTATTAAAATGAATTTATAATCTCTTCATTTGTGCTGCATAGAACTTTATGTGAAAGGTGACCATTGTCTATCTGTCCTTGCTTTCTTATCCCTCAGTCTACCAGCATCAATTTTCATATAAGATTAACCTTTTTAAAAAGAATTTTATATGCAATTGGTCAATTTTTATGAGGAATGAACTTAATATTTCTTCAAGGCTTGGGGTCATTTAAATAAATGAACTATCCAAAAAAATCTGTACTTATATAATAGAAATTTTTTAAAAGTCATCTTCAGGAATCTAAAACATTGAGTCACCTGTTTGATAATATAGTATAGAAAGGAATACTGCTAAGGATCAACATGACAAGGACAGGGGAACATACAAAGTCACCCTGAAACTTGGGTGATTGGTAGTGTTATATGGTACACTGTGTGTTTTATGAGTTATTTTACATTTTTACTGAGGGTATTCTAAAATTAACCTCACTAACTTGCTTATAGGCTTATAAGTAAACTGATAAAATGATCACTTTGAGTTAATTAAAATATGAATCTTGAACTTGGAACATAATAAGATTGTTATAAAGAAATAGCAGAGCCAAGCCTCTCTGTATAGATGAAATAATTATAAAATGGTGGTGTGAGATCAAAAGTTATTTTAATATTTACAATTTAAATAAATTAGCATATAAAATATAGAAAAAAATCCAAGTAAGTATTCTGTATCTGTAGGAATTTTCTTTTAAAAATGTTCACATACACCCCAAATGGAGATTGAAAGTTACTCCCTGGAGTTGATCAAATGAGAAAAGTTAATCTGCATATTTTACAAGAAGGGACAGTTGAAGTTACATTAACAATTCAGCATCTTACCTTGAATAATAATTGAATGGGCTGGACACAGGGGTACATACCTGTAATCCCAGGAGACTGAGAAAGAGGAATTCACAAGTTCAAGACCAGCTTCACAAATTCAAGACCAGCCTCAGCAATTGAGCAAGGTCCTAAGCAACTTAGTGAAACTCTGTCTCAAAATGAAGATAAAAATTTTTTTTAAAGGGGGCGGGGTGCTGGGGATATGGCTTGTCTCTGGGTTAATTCCTCACTACCAAAAACAAAAAAATAATCAAATGAACTATATAATCAAATTAACCATCCCAAATATTTCTAGCATATAGAAACATCTAGACTTATATCATTGTGTCTGGTTTTTACCTTTTAGAAACCTTATTACCATAATTCATCTCTAAAACTGTTAACACTTTTGTAGTTTAGTTATAATCCCTTTTCAGTGATCTAGATGTTAAATTACACTGTTGTTTCTGAAACATTTGTCAATAGAAAAAAAAACTGGCATTTAAACTATGTGTCATTATCTTTGTATGTACTCTTATATTTCTGGGTACTCCTTTATATATAAGCTTATAATTTTAGATATGCTATTAATATTGCTGGGGGGTGGGGAACAGTACCCAAGGCAAACATCCATTGTTAACAATGTTCTTGGTCATAGATCTATTTTACAAGTAGCCAAATATAATTGCATTATTATGTTGGCAAATGCCTCCATAGAACTTAGTATAAGATTTCACCTCCCACTTTCAGGCTGAGGGGGAAAAGTCAAAGTTAATAAAAACTGATTAGAAACAGAAGGTGACTTGGCTCTCAGTTTTGTTAATAAAAAAAAAAACCCCTCATAAACCTTTCATAATTTTCCACCAATACCTTTTTTTCCCCTTTTGAATTAAAAGACTATGCTTATCAATACCTTTTGAAATCAGTACTGATTTTTAAAAATAAAGAAAGCTGTTTTTTAATAGTAAATGCTTCCACTACTTGCATTTCTTGACAATAAAATTTTGAATTAACTCCTCGAATGCTATGTTGCATATTCACCAACAATTTATTTCATTATTGGAAATGCATTCTCCAAGCCTTTTGATAAAATCCATTCAAGGAAGTCATGTAGTATATTAAAGATCTCCAGAAGATGGGCCATTTACCAAATAGCCAAAAACCAAAACTCTTAAGGGACTAAAAAATCCCATTATTTCAAAGTTCCCAAACATAATGATTGTGAGTCACCTGTTACTCTATATTCCCAGGGTCCCACCCTAGCAATTGTGCTTGCAGATATCTGGGATATGTAAGAATCAATAATTTTTTAATCATTTTGGATAAAGTTGAAGAACATTTGACAAACTTTGAATCTTTTTGGCATTTAAGCAGTTTATGGCAATTGGGAGTGAAAAAAAATACATTTCAAGAATTTGGGGCAAGATTAACTTGGCTTTACAAACTCACTGAGTTGATAGCACAAATACAACACAACTCAGTTCCCCAACATCTCATTTTCTGTGTATGCATTTGTGTTTGTGCTCAGGATGTTTTGCTTCAAACAGGTTTTCTTTTTTAAGACTGTTTAGCTAAGCATACCCTGTATGTCTTAAGTGATGTGTTTGATTGACAATCAATGAAAGTAATTAGATATCTCCTAGAAGCATATAATGAAGAGATCATAAACCTAGAAAGAATCTCAAGAGTTCTAGACTAATACACTAATTCCTAGGAAGCACTTTATCTAATGTCTCTTGGAAAAAGGATTTATTTTTATCTTAAATCTCAAGGAAAGACAAATCTTGAACTGCCTCTGTTAATCTCTCCCAGTGCACATATGGAAATATTATAATTAGCATAAAATTTTTAATTGTCATATGTGTTCCTTTTCCTTTTTAGAAAGAATATACAGCACTTTTCATTTATTTGAATATCCCACAAATTCATAAAGCCATTAAGTTAAGCTAAATGAGTAGACAGATTCTTACTACAGAGAAATGACTATTAACTTCGTATAAGCATACACAGCTGAAGATCTGGAATAATAGTTCTTATCCTTTCTCTGAGGTAAGAACTCCTTTGAAGTTCTAAAAGTCTCTGACTAGAAACATATAACATATGTGTTTACTTCCAAAATTTGCATCTACTTCCATGAATCCTGGAAGCCTCCTAGGTTGATAAGGTCTCATCTAGTGGATGAGCCATCCCTGAAATACTGGTGCTCACTGTTTTTTCACATGATGAAGAAGCCAAATTTTCATCCAAGCTCAAATAATATAATGCATTTATTCATTAATACTCTTTTAAAAATCAGAAGATGGAAATTAAATTATAAGTTCATATAACATGAAAGTGAGTGCTGTTTTACCTGAGAATAAACACTGAATGATTCTGATTTTTCTAGATTTTAATAAGTAAAGTGGAGCAATGGTGAATTTGCATGTTTAATAATCTTTTGCACAATATTAATATACAGGAAAAACTAGTGATTTATCCATAACTGCTACAAGTGCTAGTGATACGACCAACCTATTAACTTTGGAAGGTTATCCTTTGAGGGATTCCAATGCCCAGAGATTTAATGGTAGAGGGCTGTGAATAGGAAGATGACAACATTGAAATGAAAACTTCGTGATGGTCCATCCCTGGGGAACATGCACATTAGACCTTGAATTTCTGCTGAGACTGCATTTCCTTCTCAAATCAAATTGGTATTAAAATCTGTTTCCAAAACAGCTCCTTATTTTACAAAGCAGCTCCAATAGTTCTTGACTTCATCCCCTACTAAGAAAATAAAATTTCAGGCAATTACTTGATGGGACAAATTCTTCACACGCATACACACACACACATACTCACAAAACTGTCAGTTTTCCCCAAATTTTAGGTAAATCAATTTTATTCTAAATAAGATCAGTAAGCTAGACATGAGAAAAACAAACAGCTTTAAGATATCTTATGAATAATGATTTTGTAAAATGAAACATTTAGTTCTCTTTCCCTCTCCCCCAGTATCATGAGTTTTTCTCTTCTATAATATTGAGCAAATAATTTCCACACAACATTGTGACACCACCATGACAGAGTGGTGCAGGGTTGCACATTGCAGCCTCCACCTTCCATACTGCAACTAGCTGTCTCTCCTACTCTGCTGTTGAAGCATTCTCCTCTTTGTAAGAATTTTTCTTATGTGCATCATTTCTGTAGGTCCTCTTCATGCTTTGAATTCAGGGTGTGTTTTCATTGCTCTCATAAATCTTTTTCATATAACATATCACTCTACATTTGTTTAGAAGGAAAAAATCCCCTCCTATCCCACATCCTGAAGCTTATCTCGTCCTCTCTATTGCCATTTTCATAGGGTATGAGGTCTTATATTCCCCTATCCCCTTCCAATCAAATGGCATTGTCATGAATAAATATTTATTAATGTTTACTACAGATTCAAAGAGATATAAGAAGACATGGTCCCTGTGCTTACTGTCTAGTTGGGAAGTTAGGGCTTGCAAAAAAGTGATTAATAACAATGTGTGATAGCATAGACTAAGTGATACATGACACCCTCTAATTTATCTGTTCAGCAAATCCAAATTTCCATACATTTATGTTGCTTAAAGGGAGATACATCTGTAATCCTTGACTCACCATGCCGTTTCACTACACTGTGTCTTCTAGCATAATGAAAAATAATGTGATAATATAGTGACATATTACTGTGACTTCAGGCTGTTTCCATAGAGGCAGAGCAGTCTCATGGGTATCACAGTGGTATGAGATACGAAGGCAGGGATTCTAATCTGAGAAATGTCCCTGACATTTTATGTGACCTCAGACAAGTGACTTAACCTCTCACTTTTGAGCTTTTTCATCTGTAAAGTAAGCTTAATTAAATTTGCCAACACAGTAGAGATATTATGAAGCCTAGCCAATTAAAGCCCATTAAATGTTCTGAAGCTATACAGTATTTGCTTTACAAATGATAAGCAACAAAAAGGTTGGGGGAAGGGTGTAAAAAATACTTATCTTTGTATAGTGCTCACACAAGACAATACTGATGCCCTCTACAGCCTGGTTGTAGACATGGAGTTGTAATTATCCATCCAATACTCTCATTTGGTTGTTTTGGTGACTAATCACATATAAGCCTGGGAGGATGTGATATCTTTCTATGACTATAGAACAAAATAAAACTAACTGCTCCTCCCAAGAATTGAACCAATGACCTACATCTCATTAGCATTATCTGCTAACCAATTGAACTAATTGGATTCTAGATTGATAATAATGTTTCAGAGCATGGTTTGGCTTATTTTTTCCAAGACTTTTCCTAGATTTAATTTCAATAACTATCAAAAATTAGTTAAAATAATTAAAGCCAAAGACAGTAAGCTAGACATTATTAGATGATGCTAACCTCTTACTCTCCCCAACAAGCCTGTAGTCCTCAGGAGGCTTTTGATCACCCTAAGAAAGTAAAGTTTCAGAATGGCAAGGCCTCCTAATGAGACTAGGAAGGGCTTCCACACATCTTTTGCTCACCAAGAACCTATTGGCAAGAGTTAGAAATTGTTGTGGTCTGTGAGTCCTTTGGAGGCTAATAAAATGAGAATGAAGATGCATTGTGCAACAGAAAACTGTCCTAAGTACTAAATAAAAAATGCCTTAACACTGAGCTCATAACTTCACCTCTTGGGATTGATTATGTCTTTCGGCTGAGAATATGAAGCAAGCCTTAATGAGGAACTGATATTAGGTGGGACCATTTCAGTAATTCTTAGTTCTTTGAACTTTCAGGCAAGGTTAATGTGTGTGTTATTCCATGGAATAAAACAAAAATCTCTGATGTTGAAATATTCCCTTTCTAGAAATATGAGAGTAATAGAACCCTACAGTACTAACAAAGTAGCATGTAAATCTTAGGGCATATACTTCAGATTTCAAGTGGAATGAATGGCCTATTTGGCCCAAACTAGGTAAACTTGAATTCTGCAGAGCTAAAACACTGGAAATTAGCTCCATGATGTATTAACCCAAATAATCACATCCCTAATGTTAAAAAAAGATGGAAATTAAACATCTAGTTATGAATACTGCGTCTGCACAATGTGCTGCATGCACCGCATGTGTTAGAATTTCTTCTCAGTTCTTTTTTTAATCTTTTATTCATAGCATTGCAGGTGATGAAAAATTTATGCCTTGAGTCTGGCATTGAAATTAAATGCAAAATGAAAACAGAAGCAGTTTATACTGACAGCTTAAATATCTTTATCTAGCATACGGTTGCACTATAAAAATCACTGGGTGACTTTTTAAATCTCCCACATGTAAAAAACCAAGAGTTGTACAATAATGAATAAAGTTCTATATCTAAGATATCAACAGAGAAGTTGTATTTTATTAGCACTCTTTGTTAATTTCATTTTGCTCTATTTTGCTGTTTTTGTTTAATGGGTACAGACAGATGAATATAAGCTTTTAAAAACTGCACAAGTTAATCATTGATATTAATTCCTCAGAGTGGCAGGAAATAATTGATTTTTGCAGTATGTTTAATGAGTGTGATTTCCCTGGTAGGTTTGTGTCTTAAGCTGAATAAAAAACATTAATCTTTACCTAAGGTAGTTATGCTATAGTAGAGGTTAATTATTCAGGTGAGTCAATTTGTTCATCGCTATATTAATATGAGTGATGCTTTGGATAAATGGCAATAATCACAGCCCTATCCAGAGTTATCAAGAATGTGAGTTTTCAAGGGTTTTTCCTTCCTTAGAATCATTGAAAGTAATTTTGTACACATTATATTATTAGTCACAACTCTATTCAACAAATGAGTTTCCCTCCAAATTGTTCCTATTTTCTAAAGATGTTGAGTCTTTTGTCCTAGGCATATCTGTATATGCTATGCCACATTAAAATGTTAACTGTGGCTTTTGTTGATGAACTAGTGCTGAATCTCAAATAGTTAGCTCGTAAAGTAAATTAATTGAAGAAAATAATTGCCTCTTAGTTTTGTGAATAATGCACACAGTTAAAAATATGTTCTATGTATTTTATATGTATAAGAATTTAAAAAATAAGTATAGAGTTATTTAGCATTTAAATAAGTAAAGCATGAAATTTAGAACAGTCTGCAGTTACGTAAAGCACCAATACTAAAACAACCACTTAGATTTCCATATTTAGAAGACTCCAGCACACAGCTTAAAATATTTTACACTCAGCCTCTGATATGTAGCTCTTTCCTGGCTGTTTTATGTAAACATACTGTGTATAATTATGCAGATAATTTTATACAATATTAATTGTGCTAAGAGTGAAGCAAAAGAGTGTTTAATTCAGTAATCCATTTACATTTTAATCATTTTAATAGCATAAGATTACCAACTCAAACTGAAATATCTCTGACCATTGTACTTTGCTGTGTGAAGAGTCAAAGTTATATTGTCTCTTATCATTCAGAATATATCTATCACATTTTATTGATGACAACTAAAACTAAGCTTAAAATAGCCATAATGAAATTTAAAAAATATTTTCAATGCATTTTTAAACTCAGCATTGAATAAACTTAAAGTGCCCAAGAGCCATGACATATCAGATATTAGATTTTAAGGTATATTTAATATCTGTTTTCAGCACATGAATTATTGAGTTGGCCTGCATCCTTGAAGCACAGTTGATACACAGTATTGCAGTTTTTTGAAGGCAACCTGTACAAAAAAATATGCATTTAATTTATTCCTCCTTAATGTAGAAGGAATAATTCAAGGTGTTTATTATGGGAAGCAAGTGAGTTACTTTTATACGTAAAGATAGTATCTGAAGCTACTCTCCAAATCAACAAATTTCAGGTTAGCATTTCTTTCTTATTTCTTTCATCATGTACAGATTTAATATCATCAGGAATAAATCTAAATTGTTTGCTTCTTTCCTCCTAATTCCTGAAGCAATGTAAAAGTCTAGAGAGGTTTGAAGTGACAGGATTACAAGCAGTCTTTTGCATACATGGCCTTTAGGGATAAGTGGCTACCTTGCATCTAATAAACAAGAAAGTGAATTCGTTGAATAATGAATTAAGTGGCATAAGTTGTGATAACAAGGAGCAAATGTAACTTCAGACGAATAGTATTTGCTTTGTGTGGGGTTATCTGAGAGGGCTGATGCTCCACCAAGGGAGACTGAAAAAAGGCTCATTATATTAAGATGTTCTTTTACAGAACACAGACTAAAATGATCTTGCAGTTTTTCCCCGTTTGCTGAACTCCTTTGTGTGCTTCTATCAAATCAACCACCTCCACCAGGGGGATAACTAGGATTCTTTCAGACTGTTGAGTGTTGTTTAAAATGAAAATTCCTAGTGAGTTTTAGATGGGTCACCCAACAATTAAATAGAGATGTCTAATTGGTTCATCCATATTAGGGTCAGCAGCTGGTTACAGAATAAAAGGTTGTGGTGCCCTATTGCACAGTTCTGAACTAAATTAAATTATTAATCTACTCTTTGCTTCAATGTAGCTTCACGGGGATTCCTAACCTGACATGCCGAATAAAACAGAATGACTGCTTTACATTTTCATTATGGAGAATTATATTTTAAATTGCAAATGCTCTTCTATTTAGCTTGCATAGCATATCTCATTGGATATGTAGAAGTGTCTTCAACAGTCAGTGCTTATAACTTGTTTTGTTAATTTCTAATTGTAGCTGGAAACTAAGAAACCATGAAAAAAGATGATTTGCATGCAGTACTGACTCTCTATCCAGAACCAGTTGAGCCAAAAAAAGCAAAGTCTTAGGGGACATTATCTTTTACTCTTAAATTCCTGAAGATATAATTAAATAAATATGTTGCAGGAGGCTTTGTAAGCTTCAGGTTAGTTCAACCAGGATTATTTTCATGATAGCAATTCCTGCTAGGGGTCAAAGTCCTAGTTTTTGTGAGGCACTTATACAATATTCTGACTTTTTTGTTATTTAACTTCTGTAAAGCAAATATTAGCTTTGTGGAAAATTACGTTGCATTCAATTTCCTTATACTGCTTAATAATATCTTAATAATTATATTCTCTTATCAATAGTAGGCATAGTTGCAATAAAAACATTTACTATGTTTCTTTATTAAGTATTTTAAGAGATGTTTCTATCACTGTCTTAATGTTTACTTTGTACTTTTGCTTTAAAATTTTTAAGTTAGAGGCCTATAACAGAATTAACTTAAAAGCTGTTTTATCTTTAGACTCTAGTATGATCTCCAAAGAAAAATCATTGGGGCGCTTGGGTCGTGGCTCAGTGGTAGAGCACTTGCTTGGCACGCATGAGGCCCTGGATTTGATCCTCAGCACTTCATAAAAATAAATAAATAAAATAAAGATATTGTGCCCAACTAAAAAATAATTTAAAAAATAAAAAAGATAAATCACTGTGTAAATCACAATTGAATAAGGATTCCATTTCTATATATTGTATTAACCAAAGTTTTGAATTTCATTCACTGGTTTACTCTTGTGTTTGTGTGCACTTTTATTTTATCAGTGAAGTTTGTTAAAACGTAAAAAAGTTGAAGAATGGTGAAGATTTTTAAAATAAATTAAAAATAATTTGTAAATAATTCTAGTTTGTTAATTTATTCATTAAAAACATATTTATTGGCTCAAGTGGTAGCGCGCTCGCCTGGCATGCGTGCGGCCCGGGTTCGATCCTCAGCACCACATACAAACAAAGATGTTGTGTCCGCCGAGAACTAAAAAATAATAAATATTTAAAAATTCTCTCTCTCTCTCTCTCTCTCTCTCTCTCTCTCTCTCTCCTCTCTTACTCTCTCTTTTAAAAAAACATATTTATTGGACACCTCTTTGTAGCAAATATTATTTTAGATACCATGTGAACAAGATGAAGTGAACAAAATAAAGTCCCTTCTGTTGTAGAACTTACATTCCAGTGGGGAGGAACTGGACGATAAATATTTTCTATAAATAAATTAGCAAAGAAAATAATATCTGGGGAAGGCAAAATAGTATGTCACAGAGAGTGACAAGAAAGGATCTTCTTTCAACAGGGTTGCCAAAGAAGGCTCTTTGAGAAGGGAGCATCTGCACTGAGACCTTAACTATAAGAAGATTATTCCCAGCAGAGAAGAGCCCAGGCCAAAGCCCTGGACTGGGCATGAACTTGGCATGTATGAGAAACAGAAAGAAACAGAACTGGCATTATGGGCGAGTAAACTGAGTGATCTCTTAGGTTCTCATGCTTAGAAGGACCCCAATTTAATGTTTTCCTGACACCATCTTGAAATTATTATTATTTTTTTTCCTGTGGTGCTGAGGATTGAACCCAGGGCCTTCTTCATGCGAAGCAATCACTCTACCAACTGAGCTATATCTCCAGCCCAAAATTATTAATGTTTTAACAAGAGGCCTTGCATTGGCCCTGCAAATTACAGAGTCAGTCCTGAAAGAAAGCTAATATAGTTAGAGTACAGTGAAGGGAAAGTGGGGAGGAGAGGAAGAAGGCACAAAAAATAAGGCCAGTAAGTGGTACTTCTGGGTATGTGTGTCTGTGGCATCAACGTGCTTCATGAAAGACTAATTGTACTTTATTGTACAGCCATTTTTGTCTACTGCATACAAAAATGGAACTACTATTTTTTTTCTATACCTGGTCACATCCTCACATATAGATGACAAATTTCTCAAGGGCAATGTTGGTGTCGCTTGTGTATTGTGTACTCTTCATGGCACCCTGTAACTAAACATTCCACAAATGCTAATTGTAGCCGAAAGGAATTTATTTGTTTTCTCTGTTAACCCCATAGGGCCTCCTTAAGGGTTGGGTGGCAGATAAGATATTTAGTATTCACATTTTAATTCTTGCTTTTTTTTTTACAGTTATTTTGTGACACCAAATCAGCATGAATATTTGACAATTCAGTTCAAAGATGTGAAGTTGCCTGTATTCAACCTTTTCTATTACATAGAAAATGGCAATTTCAAAAATTCTAGCAGGCTGAAATTTCAGGTTTATTTAAGGAAGTAAAATGGAAATCCTATAAGCATCTTTGCAAGCCTGGCAGAGTTTACTAAACATAGGGAAAAAATGTAGTGTAGGATGGTTCCTTAGAGCAGCACAGAGCACAGCACTGTTAGGTTTGTGCTCATGGCTCTCCTTAAAGAGAGAGCCATGTTGCAGGAAGATCTTTCTGCCAGTCAGCGACTATTTCTCCCCTCAGCTCTGCAGTAAAGGTTTCTAGGGACTGACAGCCACTTTGTACTGCATTCTGTGTTATAGCAAGGAGTGAGGTGCCAGGAAGTTCTATGTGACTGGTCCAAGTTCATGCCACAGTTGAGTGTTTCACCAGGTTACCGGGCTTTGGTCTAGAAACTATTACTCATTGTTGACTTTTCCTCTCAGCAAATCTACTTGTTGATGACCTTGATGATTTGCTTACTCATACTAAGTACAATGAATTATGGGGTTATGTGACAGAATCTGGCCAACAGAAGTTTAATTGTGTCAAATCAGGACACAATTCTCAAATTAGGGCAAAGAGGTGATTTTATAACTCAAAACATGTTGAGATGACAAATTCTCAAAAAAATATTCTGTATGTGAGGCTTTTGTTTGTTAACTTCTTTTGAGAAGGTTGTTGTTCTAAATAATCATTGTCAAGTTGTTTCTTACCTGGTTTTAGCAATAGTTAAAAACCACTAGTTTATGATTCTTGTACTTCATATTCCAATTCTTGCACTTTTTCACTTTCTTTGCTTTCCCAGAATTCCCCACACTTTGATCCACACACATTTCTATACATTTTCTGATTCAGTAGTGGGATCATGTGTTGCATTAATTCATAAAAGTAAAAATGAAAAACTTCTAAGAAGTTTAAGTCTTCTCTCAAAAACATTTAAAAACATATTCAGTATCCTTGTCTATACTTTTCTTGGTACATTTCCTGGGCCTTCTACTAAAAGGTGATTACACATTATCCTCTCAGGTCTAGATAGCAGAAAGCATGTGTGTGTTTGTTTTTCCATGCTCAAATTACAAAGGATCTTCAAATTAAAAGTGGTGGTGAGGGAATGCTCATTTTGGATATTTTAATCTGTATATGTTCCCCCTGAAGTTTATATTAGCACTTGAAACACTCCTCACATGGATAAGTGAATGAATGAATGTCCCCAAACATACAGTATAGTGATGGGGTTGGACAAAGAAATCAGCAGAATAAGGTGTTCTATAACAAGGGGAGGTGTTGGGAATATATGTGCTCAGAGTGAGGACTCATTACCTAGTCTTGGGGAGTACAGAAACGTTTCCTATCATCTAAGCCAAAGTTAAACCTGTTATAAAGTTTCTGCATGCCTCATATTCCCTCGGTCCATGTAAACCAAAATCAAAGGCTTAACCTCAGGATGACTCTCCACAGAGCAGCATGCTAGGGGTGCTCCTTCCTGGCTTCTAACCCCTTTAAGATTCCTTTCCCAAAGAACTTGCTCTGTTCTCTGGCTACCAAGTGTTTCTCTAAATCTCTTATGCTTCTTTATTACCAACCCACAGTAGTATATTCTGTGATTAATCACATGAGGCACATAAATCTTAGGAAAATTCGTCAATAACATCATAAACTGCCACACTCAAAGACAACTTTTAAAGACAAAGTATACTTCACCCAAAGAAGTGACTCTAACAGAGGGAATTTTAGTTGTTATGGCAGATGGATGGGAATATTGTTTTGAGTCAGGGGTCACTAAAGAGCCTCCTCAATATTCCACTAAGTAGACAGCTGCACACCTTTGCCACCCTATTTTCTACCTCAAAAACCAATTTTCACCAGAAAATTACAAGCACATGCCTGTAATCCCAGGAACTCGGGAGGCTGAGGAAGGAGGATGGTGAGTTCAAGGCCAGCCTTGGAAGCTTAGCAAGACCCTGTCTCAGATAAATAGAAAGAAAGAAAGAAAGAAAGAAAGAAAGAAAGAAAGAAAGAAAGAAAGAAAGAAAGAAAGAAAGAAAGAAAGAAAGAAAGAAAGAAAGAAAGAAAGAAAGGGAGAGGGAGGGAGGGAGGGAGGGAGGGAGGGAGGGAGGAAGGAAGGGGAAAAGAAAAGAAAAGAAAAGAAAAAGGACTGGGAATGTAGCTCAATAGTAAAGCACCCCTGGATTCAATCCTAATACCAGTACTGCACATGCATGTGCACATACACACAACTAATTTTCTTGTTTATCTTAATTATGAAGTAGTAAAAACAAAGATGGGGAGAAGGGGGATGCTAAGGACAGTACTGAAATATAAGAGAGAAGTGTAAATATGAGCAAGAGGGAATTACCCAATTCCCTCTACTTTTCTTCTAAACTGAATTTCTATCATTTCTTGAAATAAATAACACCTTTATTTTACTAACAGCTTTATTGAATCAAGACAGCATGACATTGTCTGGAAGGAGCAAGAGCTTGGCATCTGTAGAGTTTGGAGGCCAGATGTTGGTTTTGCTATTACTAATTGTATGATGTTAGGCACATCACTTAACCTCTCTGAGCCTCAGTTTGGTTCAGATATAAAAATATCAATACTTAGGTCATAGAGCGGGTATTAGAATTCCATAGATAATCAGTATCTGCCATGTGTATGAGTTATAGCTATGGAGTAATCATCTTAATGACAAGGTTCTACCCGAACAGTTTTTACAATCAGTACAGTCACTGTAAAACTAAAGAACATAATAAGTATGGAACCGTTTTCATCTTTGAGAGAATTCCTATGGAATTTTGTCTGCTTGTTTAGTGTATGCCATCCCCCTCCTTCCTTCCCCAAGCAGACCTACACCCTATCCAATTTAGGTGTGGTAAATTAAAGAGACTGCAGAGAAAGAGTGGAGGGATTGGTTTGTTATAATAAGCTTGTCCAAAAGATTTATCATTGACAAAAGATTTATCACTAATGTCCTTCACAACACAACAGTAGAAGCTCTTGCTCTGGGAATCCTACTTCTAAGACTAGACACTTTGTACACAGGACACAGAAGCTTTTGTCCACGTTATTAGTTTGAAAAACATTTTTCTTTGCCTTTTCCTGTCTGAAGAAGAGAAAGGAGCTCATGGCTGTTGTGATAACCTCACATTTTATTATTTCATCAAAACAATAAAATGCTCCTGAAAATTGTTCCTAGGGTCTATTTTTTGATAGATGGGAGAAAAATCTCATTGTTGAACTGAAATGCCATTATTGTGATATTATTCACTTAGTTTCTCTAAAGAGTGGGTTTTCCAAACTGAAGACTGATTATGAATCTGTGTTGTGCAGACTCGAGGTCACATTTAAACCTTTTAAAGGACTGGGTCGCTTGGAAAGTCGCTGAGTCAGAACCTCTCAATAGCCTTCTATTAGGAGCTTACAGAGGAAGCAAATACCTCCTGCCTCTGTACCTCCCAAAAGTCATTGGTGAGAATCATGCTTTCTCAACTCATACTCAAATGTGATTCAGTGAGGGTAGAAACTGTCCCCATCACTCTGTGTGACAGTCATTTCAGTCATATGTGGTCCTTTTAAGCTTTGAATTTCTTCTGTCTTTTATTCTGCTCACAAGGGTAATTTAACCTCTGTATCCTAACTCTGACTCAAGAGGTTAGATTGTTCTCTGTGAAGATGACAGACTTGTTAACAAACAACCTAGAACTTGATCAATTCGGACTATTGAAGAAGGAGAAAGAGAGGATTCAAATTGTCTTCTCCTCTAAATGTAGAAATTATTTTAGTGTGATTTCTCTACTCAGAAACTCTGCTTTAAAACCAGGCTTTTGTTTTAAGCCACTCACCTCTCATTTATTGATATGGATTTACCCAACCAGAACAAGGCATTTTCTAAGGGATTTATTAAAAATTTGGAGGTAATTTCTGTTAAGAGACTCATTTTGGCACAATAATTATGACTGCTCTAGAGGAAAGTTTCATTAAATGTCTTGTGAAGCCCTGCTTTACTACCTTGTAATGTGTTTCTAGAATTTAAAAATTGTAAGGTAAACTATGAAGTGACTGTTTCTCTCCTCTGCATTTTATCTTTAACCAAGGAAATTTTTTAAAAAGAGACTTTGGCCTTCAATTTCCTCAAATCCTCAAATGTGAGGGAGAGGAGAGACCAGTGTTTCATCTGAAAGACAATTTCCTATATTAATCACCTCTGAACACATACCAAGTTTTGACTCTGTAGGTTTCATGACAAAGCATTTAGTTGAGTTTGCAAATACTAAGACTAATATGTATACTACTCTTAAAGATTTTTTGATGAGGGATGTTAAATTTTGAAAGCTTAAGAACCCTTCTGAAATATAAACTATAGAATAATCATGATTGTATTGGTGTGTGTATAGATTATTAGGATAAACTTCAGATGTTATTAATGTGGTTTCATATACATTGGAGGGTTAGGTATCTAAAGTTCTCTCCCTTTTATGTGTCAAGCACTTTTTTGTTATTAATCTCACATAATCTTCCTATCTGTTCTGTGAGCTGGGTATTGATATTTTTATATCTGAACAAAACTGAGGCTCAGAAAAATGCAAGGTTCAAAGACATACAGTTAATAATTGGAAAAACCAAGACGCAAATCCAAAACTCTAAATCCATTCTTCTTCCACACAACATAGTGCTACCATATAAGGTAGGGTTGTAGAATAAAAATGTCATTTATTCTAAAAAGTAGAGTTTAGTTTAGAAGAAATAAAATTCTTCCTGGTGCATACAAACAGACTTGACCAATAGCAAGGGGCTTATTTCATGCAAGACCCTCTGTGTATGGCTGGATTAAAAGCAAATGAAGGCCAGAGCCTGGAGGAGGCAGAACCTCATGCTGGAACCTGGAGTTCAAGTGATGAGATCACTATGACAGGCCAGGAAGATTATCCAGAGCTCTTTGTGAGCTGGTTAAAAAAAAAAAAAAAAAACCTAGGAAACAGAAAAGATGGTGAAATATATCCAGAGAGCAAACAAGCACAGCAAATACTACAGGGCGATTTATAATTAAGAGCTGAATTATGTGGCAATATCTGCAAATGTTTCAAGCATTTAGAAGATCTATCTTTGAGTGCTAGATTACTCAGAAAGTCTACAGTAGTGGTTAGCTTCTTAAACTTAGAAGGATACAGACAGGGAGGATGTTTCTAGATGCTTGATGCAAGGAAGGGAGTGATCAGCATGTGGGAAGATAGAAGGCCAGAAAGAGTGTATGACATCTTTGAAAAAGTGAGTTTATGGACTTAGGAGGACAGCAACTGAAGTGCCAAAGAATAAATGATGCATTTTGAGGAGAAAATAAGGTCAAACATTGGGGGAGGGGGAACAATTAGAAAGCACTCTAAAAGCTAGAACAAGGTGTTGATGTCCTGGGGACTGAGAATGTGGAAACTCTGGGGAGTGATGTAATAGAAAGTGTATATGGTGGTTTTCGTCAGCTTAGGAGATCCAAGAGAGACTGAGGTTGGGAGAAATGTTATTCAGGAAAGCCTTTTAAGAAGGATATTACAGTAATTCAGGGAATTATGCATTCATTTTTATGGTTCCTTTTCACCACATACAGCTAGATCAAGGAGCATTTTGGAATCCATCTAGTTAATGACAAGCTACATTTATGGTCTTACTATGGGCTAGATGCTCTGCCAAGAATTTTTCTTTCAGCTAATCTTAATGACTGCCTATGAGGTATAGAAACTTTTAACTGCCTGACTTCCCACCGAACTGAACAAAATAAAAGAAAGTACTAACCTAGCCAATGGTAAGAGCCAGGATATGAAGCTAGAAGTGTGGCTCCAGGGTGTTCAGCCCAGGATGCTGTTCACTGGCCCACCATCTCGGACAATAGGTATTATAGATTAATGCCTCTCTGAAACACCAAAGTCACTTAAAATTGTTATTTCTTAACATACAGATATTGAAACAGGTATTTTCTAAGTTCCTATCATGTATAATAATGTAACAAGCAAAAATCTGATAAATGGTCACTGTGTATATGGCATAGTTCTAAGTATTTTACATGCCTCAGTTCATTTAATGTTCACATCCTATGAAGTGCTAATTCCATTGTAGAGGAGAAATGAGTTTTCGGTTGGTATATAACTTGTCCACAATCACACACATAGTAAGTGGGAGATATCAGATCTCTCTCAAGTTGTGATAAGGGAAATATAAAATTGTTCAAGAGGCTTGAAGAAGTAAGAAATCACAAGGGGGTGAGAGAATAAGAAAACTGTACAAGGAGATGTCCTTTGAACTGAGATTTAAAGGACAGGTAGGATGGTTGAGGTTATTTCAAAATGAGGGCTAAGGGCCTGCAGGAGGAGCAGTGTTGGAAAGATAGAGGCAGAGAGACCACGCATGTTAGGCACTCCAAGAATTGTTGCGAAAACACACATCAATGTCTGAATGAATCAGTAGCAAATGCAAAAGCATGGTGCCAATAGTAATTGAAAGAAGAATACCAGAAGAGTCTTTGTGCTGGTAGACTCTATAGGACTTAGCAACTGATTGGCATTTTAGAAAAAGGGAACCAGTGGGAGAGAAAGTTTAGGATTGGGTAATTTACATCCAAAACGGTGACCATATATTTTTCAATGTTCTGTAAGAATGGGAAATAGCATCTGGAATTTAGAAGCAAGACCATACACACACTGGTCAATTGACTAGGGTTACAAATTTCAATAACTTTATTTTATTTTTTTATTTTAAGATTTTGCCAACACTTTTAGGCCATAAAAAGTTTTATACAGCACTACATTTTCATACAAGTGAATTATTTGTTTTTAAAGGGAAGGAGAAGTAGAAGAGAGAGGGAGAGAGAGAGAGACCAAAGTAATCAATTATCTGGTAATAAAAACACTACCTTATTTCAAGAAAAAGTTTAATGTTTTCACATTTTAAATTGCTGTCTTCCATAAGGTGGCCTTGGGATTATATATACTAAGCAAATGAGATTTAGCAAAGGTTGAGTTGTGACCAGGCCAACTAGTACATTTCTTTTTAATGTCAAAGTTCTGACAACCTGATTTGCATTGAAGGGAAATTTGAGGTAATGTTCTGGGAATGTGTGATGGAAAATTCCAGTCTAAGCTCTTCAGAGAATAGTGGAAGTTGTACCTGAAATTTAATTGTTGATATGACTCCTTTAGAATTCCCCAAATGTAGAAGGGCTTTTGGTTTTTGTTTTTTAAATGCTTAAAATTCTTTGCATAATCTACTGGAAAAGGAGAAAAGGTGATTCATTCAGAAGTTATCTGTTGTTCATCATCCAGTGACTCAGTGACTGTAGCCATTTTCTCTCAGGTTGCTCTCCTTAAATTACTCACCGCCCTACTGTCTAAATAAAAAGAAGTGCCTGCAGTAGTTAGGACACAAGATGCCTCAGAAAATAAGAACAAGGGGGAACTTTTGGCAAAGTTAAGCTACCCAGTGATACAGATTGAGGAGCTTTGATCCTGTCATGATGCGAAGACTTTAGATGTTAATGATGACTATGTAAAACAGTCCAGTATGGAAGCATCTAAGATAAAATTCTTGTAAATTTTTGGCGAGGAACCTAAAACTTGCTTCAGTCTGTGGCTGCAATTTTTGTGCCAAATTTGAAGGCACTTTGCTAGCTCCTTTTTTATAGAAGGGCCAAATGAGATAGATTGGAAATATGTATTTAGAGCAGCCAGGCAGAGTCTCAGGAAGTTTGCCAAACAAGATTTCCAAATAAAATGTTTGGGAAAGAAAACAGGGATGGACTTTGCAGATGCTGGATGGGTTCCACCAGCCATCTGTGAAAAGAGTTACTTTGTATCACATCAGCTGAGAGCTATGAAGTGGCACAAAACTATCAGCAATAACTTTGTTGTTAAATGGGTCCATTTATTTACCAGGCAAACCTCTATTTACCAAGATGAAGTATCTGAATGTGTCTTGCTTTTCCTGTGAGAAATAATAATGATGACCAAAATTATTTAAACATAAAGGAATTTCGGCAAACTATTACCTCAGTGCTAATGCATTACCAGTTGAAGAAGGCAGATTAATTTACTTACGGTGAGCTAAGTGCATTCTTGGCTCGCAAAAGGGAATCATTTGCTCACTTAAGCCAGAGATCCCATTTTTGACGGCAAATGTCACTGCCTGGATTTCCCTTTGACAGTCTGGCAACCCCACACCCCTGTTATAGTATCCATTTATTTGTCTTATTTTCAGCCAGATTAATCCATTCTGTTTTGACAAGAAGACTGATGGGTAATTGATAACTGTGATAGACACAAACAGAAGAGTTGGATGCTGAATAATTCAGCACTTTTCAGTATCAATAAGAGAACAGGTTGAAGAATTTGTGTCTCTATTTACACTTAAACTAAACTAAGTCAGCCCAGACATTTATGCTGCCAGTCTATCAGAAAACCAAACAGTGTACATTCGGTTTCCACCCGACAAAATGTTTTATAAGCTTGTAACAATATGTGTGAAGCTGCCAGAATAATAAATAGGTACAGCAGCCCATGCATGCTAATGTTATGTTGTAAGCAGTTTTGTTGACAAGTGCTAATACTTCTTTCATACTATCATCAAAAGCAGCTAATACAACAGCCATTATTTGCTGGCTTTCCAAGCAAGACATGATGGATTGTGACCTTAATATGGGTTAGCCGAGTTTTGAAAGTTAAACAACTTGCAATAAATCATAGAATTATTACAATGTGGTTTAATTGGTTAAGGACTGTTTATTTCCTAAACAGGGTGAAAAATTTCTGTTTCGGCACTTTTAATTTGCAAAGTGCATTTTCATTATGAATGGCAGTTTAATATTCTGCTCTTTTGTCATGCAAAATATGCAACACACAGGCAATCTATTAATTGGACAAAAATGCATTGCAAGCGTAAATTATCCTTTATATCGTCACTTGTGAGCTTTTACATCTATTAAATGTGTTAAATGGAACATAGTTAAAGACTGTACAACTTGCAGGCTACTTCTGAAATTTAAGTCCAGCTTCGAGATGATTTTAATGACCTTTATTTTTGGCAAAATAATTAAGTAATTGTAAATAGAAAGGGCAATTTAAAGAGTTACCGGTTCCTTAAGGCATAGGTGTACATGTTTTATTGATTCAGCATTCTCTGAAACAGACAATAGCACTGTTTCATATTGATATGTCTTGAGAAATGAAATCCGGCCTGGTGTATTTACTTCTCTTTGCTACAGTATAATTTCTAGAACAAAAATTTCCATTGGCAAGTGTGTAGAAATAGGTGAGTAAGGCAGAAGCAAAATGATATTGCAGCATAACTCAGCATAACTGAATAGCCACCTCCATATGGTTGGTTCGATGATGTGCCTTTGCATAGGGCTATTTTGAGCTCAGAAACAGTAACAAAATACTTTGTACTAGGAATGTTGATATGACATATGTTTGATTTTAAGAATGCCAGATCTCTCACTGTGTTCTGTAAGACTGCCTTGAAATGCATGCAACCTATTTCTTTACACACAACTGAGTCCACTTCTTATAAGTATTGACACCCGCATAGACTTTTTAAAACTTCCAGCTTCCAGGGACTTCAAATATTTTCCATAGATTGTCCCAGATGAAACAGGGATACCTTTGTGCTGCCACTCCATGTCTTCTTTAAAGATATTAATTTTCAGCAATACAAACGAAAAGTTAAAATTATGTTTTGAATAGGCATTCCATTCATTTTTCCTAGAGTAAAAAGTGCTATTAATGTAAGAATGTGCATTGTTGTTTTAGAAGAAAAACGAAGGAACGATTTATCATTCACCAAAGGATTACATTATAAAACAAACTGCCTAGAACTTAAATGATAAAAAGGTAAAAACCAAAAGTTACACAAATTGAGAAAAATTGTTCATCTTTATTTAACAGTAGCACACTTGTGCTTAGACATTTCATTCTAAAAAAAGACAAATTGAGTTCTAAAATTTTAATTTTGTACTGATGTTGATCATGTTCCCTCCCACTTAAATGCCATGTTTATCTAAACAATGCAATTCTCTACATTATAAAGGAGAAAAAGGAAGAGAGAAAGAGAGAGGAGAGAGAGAGAGAGAGAGAGAGAGAGAGAGAGAGAGAGAGAGAGAGAGAGAGAAGAGAGATAGGTAAGGGAAGAGAGGAATGAGAATGCGGGGGAGAGACTGTAGCTATACTCTGTTGATTGTGCTTTCAGGTATCATTTATGACAAAATGCTAAAGAAAGGAGGTACTATCCAAAAATAAATATGTAATTTTAAAATCAGTTACCATAAAGCATCTTAAAGTGCTATAATAATCATGATAAAATGTTTTACTATATTTTCTGAATTTTATAGATAAAAAAAACCTTTATCAGAGATAGCCTTTATTTGAAAAATATAAGTGAATATAACCAAAACTCTTAACTTATGAAGGCAGTAGAAAATTGGGTTGATTATACTAATTGTTGGAGCACTTTTCAAAATCACAAATTAACATGCTAAATCTGGGTCCTATTTGAGGATTAAATTTCCTAAAAACTCAGATATATAAAACTGAAAGTGCAATGGCTATGAACTAAATCATTTTGTTAATATGATTTTTTCAGTTATCAATTTCAACTAACTTTTCACCATATTTATTATGAAAAATTTCAAACATACAGAAAAGCTGATGTAAGTTCACAATAAGCTCTCAAATACTTATCACTTTGATTCTTTTTGCTTGTCTTTTCACATATCTATTCATTTATCCATCTTTCCTTTCATCAATCTATTTTATATTTTGATGAATTTCAAAGTCAGTTGTAGCCTTCAATATAGTTTGTTTACAGTCTTTTTACTTTTTTATTATTTAATCATTCATATTCACTTTATTGTTTCATTCATAATGATAGACAATATTTGAATACCTGTTGTACCAGTTTCTCTACTGGTATTTTAAAAATATACATATATACACACAGGCACACACACACAAAGAAACAAAACCCAAACTCTACTTTAGATTTCTGCCAAGGAAACCCTTGAACAAACATGCTAGATAGCATTTGTTTGTGTGTTTGTTTGTTTTGGGTACTGGGGATTGTACCCAGGGCTTTGCACATGCTAGGCCAGTACTCCACCACAGAGCTACATTCCCAGCCCTACATAGCATCTTATATGTTCAGAGTAGGGTCTAAGGAAATCATAAGAGATGAAGATGAAGAGAAAGGAAAAAGGTTTGATAGAGAAGCTTATATCCAAACTTCAATCCTTTCTTTTTTTTCATTTGTTCCTTTTAGATATATATGACAATAGAGTGTATTTTGATATACATACATGGAATATAACTTATTCTAATTAGGATCCCATACTGTGGTTATACGTAACGTGTGTATTTTTGTTGGTGGTGGTGGTGTTGGTTTTTTTCAGTTATAGTTAGACACAATACCTTTATTTTATTTATTTATTTTTATTTGGTTCTGAGGCTCAAACCCAGCACTTTGTACATGCAGCCGAGTACTCTACTGCTGAGCCACAACCCCAGCCACACCTGATATGTTTTTAACTATACTTTTTGATGCATTTCCACAAACTTTCAGTGAGCTGCAGTCATGCTAAGGAATCTATTAGGTATCTACTTAGAATGAGATTCAATGAATACAGAAGACTCAAAAACCCTATTTTTAAACTACTCACCACTACTAGGATGAGCTAATCTATAGGGTTACCTCCTTCTTGGGACATTTACCTATATAGGTCTCTGTTTTGCTAGGAAGAGTAATGTGTATAACTGGGCTACATCAATGATTACTATGCTACCTGTAGTGTACCTGTAATGTGCACAGCACTTTGCTAAGAGCACAAAGGTGTCTTAAGATATCCAGTACAAGACACAGAGTCCATCACAAACCTTTTGGTAAAAATATGTGCGATACACCCAAAGTAGAATAATACAAGATGAATACTAAAAATATGAATGAATAAGGGAGAAAGTGCCAAGGGAGATCAGAGAAGAAAGCAACATGAGCATCCTGAAATATTCAGAGAAGGCTCCTTCAACTCCATCCTCCACATTCGCCTTGCTGACTTTCCTTCCTCAAACACTGAAGCTTGCAACTCACTACAGCCTTTATGCATGCTCTCCCCTTTACCTGGTTTGCAACTGAGGGGTCCCCCAGAGTTGTAGATGATGTAGAGGTCATCCACGTTGGGCAATATTTCTTTGAATCTTTATTCCATTTTTATGATACATTTTCTCTTCAGTGTGTCCATCATATCAGGAAAATATCAACAGGTTAACTCTTGCAAGATTTTTCAGTGTACCTCAGTTTATAAAAGTACATCTATTTTTAAGACCTGAATACTTTTGTATAGTTTAATTTAGAGTGACTTTTGCCAACATCACCCTGATTCCGAAACCAGACAAAGACACCTCAAAGAAAGAAAACTACAGACCAATATCTCTGATGAACCTAGATGCAAAAATCCTCAATAAAATTCTGGCGAATCGAATACAAAGGCACATCAAAAAAATTGTGCACCATGATCAAGTAGGATTCATCCCTGGGATGCAAGGATGGTTCAATATACGGAAATCAATAAATGTTATTCACCACATCAATAGACTTAAAGATAAGAACCATATGATCATCTTGATAGACACAGAAAAAGCATTTGACAAAGTACAGCATCCCTTTATGTTCAAAACATTAGAAAAACTAGGGATAACAGGAACTTACCTCGACATTGTAAAAGCTATCTATGCTAAGCCTCAGGCTAGCATCATTCTGAATGGAGAAAAATTGAAGGCATTCCCTCTAAAATCTGGAACAAGACAGGGATGCCCCCTATCACCACTTCTATTCAATATAGTTCTCGAAACACTGGCCAGAGCAATTAGACAGACGAAAGAAATTAAAGGCATAAAAATAGGAAAAGAAGAACTTAAATTATCACTATTTGCAGATGACATGATTCTATAACTAGAAGACCCAAAAGGGTCTACAATAAAACTACTAGAACTAATAAATGAATTCAGCAAAGTGGCAGGATATAAAATCAACACACATAAATCAAAGGCATTTCTGTATATCAGCGACAAAACTTCTGAAACGGAAATGAGGAAAAACACTCCATTCACAATATCCTCAAAAAAAATAAAATACTTGGGAATCAACCTAACAAAAGAGGTGAAAGACTTATACAATGAAAACTACAGAACCCTAAAGAGAGAAATAGAAGAGGATCTTAGAAGATGGAAAAATATACCCTGTTCATGGATAGGCAGAACTAACATTATCAAAATGGCGATATTACCAAAAGTTCTCTATAGGTTTAATGCAATGCCAATCAAAATCCCAATGGCATTTCTTGTAGAAATAGATAAAGCAATCATGAAATTCATATGGAAAAATAAAAGACCCAGAATAGCAAAAACAATTCTAAGCAGGAAGTGTGAATCAGGTGGTATAGCGATACCAGATTTCAAACTATATTACAGATCAATAGTAACAAAAACAGCATGGTACTGGTACCAAAACAGGCGGGTGGACCAATGGTACAGAATAGAGGACACAGAGACTAATCCACAAAGCTACAACTATCTTATATTTGATAAAGGAGCTAAAAGCATGCAATGGAGGAAGGATAGCATCTTCAACAAATGGTGTTGGGAAAACTGGAAATCCATATGCAACAAAATGAAACTGAATCCCCTCCTCTTGCCATGCACAAAAGTCAACTCAAAGTGGATCAAGGAGCTAGATATCAAATCAGAGACTCTGCATCTGATAGAAGAAAAAGTTGGCTCCGATCTACATATTGTGGGGTCGGGCTCCAATTTCCTTAATAGGACACCCATAGCACAAGAGTTAATAACAAGAATCAACAAATGGGATTTTCTTAAACTGAAAAGTTTTTTCTCAGCAAGAGAAACAATAAGAGAGGTAAATAGGGAGCCTACATCATGGGAACAAATTTTGACTCCTCACACTTCAGATAGAGCCCTAATATCCAGAGTATACAAAGAACTCAAAAAATTAGACAATAAGATAACAAACAACCCAATCAACAAATGGGCCAAGGACCTGAACAGACACTTCTCAGAGGAGGACATACTATCAATCAACAAGTACATGAAAAAATGCTCACCATCGCTAGCAGTCAGAGAAATGCAAATCAAAACCACCCTAAGATACCATCTCACTCCAGTAAGACTGGCAGCCATTAAGAAGTCAAACAACAACAAGTGCTGGCGAGGATGTGGGGAAAAGGGTACTCTTATACATTGCTGGTGGGACTGCAAACGGGTGCGGCCAATTTGGAAAGCAGTATGGAGATTCCTGGGAAAGCTGGGAATGGAACCACCATTTGACCCAGCTATTGCCCTTCTCGGACTATTCCCTGAAGACCTTAAAAGAGCGCACTACAGGGATACTGCCACATCGATGTTCATAGCAGCACAATTCACAATTGCTAGACTGTGGAATCAACCCAGATGCCCTTCAATAGATGAATGGATAAAAAAAATGTGGCATTTATACACCATGGAGTATTACGCAGCACTAAAAAATGACAAAATCATGGAATTTGCAGGGAAATGGATGGCACTAGAGCAGATTATGCTTAGTGAAGCCAGCCAATCCCTAAAAAACAAATACCAAATGTCTTCTTTGATATAATGAGAGCAACTAAGAACAGAGCAGGGAGGAAGAGCAGGAAGAAAAGATTAACATTAAACAGAGACATGAGGTGGGAGGGAAAGGGAGAAAAAAGGGAAATTGCATGGAAATGGAGGGAGACCCTCATTGTTATATAAAATTTCATATAAGAGGTTGTGAGGGGAACGGGATAATAAACATGGAGGGAAATGAATTACAGTAGATGGGGTAGAGAGAGAAGATGGGAGGGGAGGGGAGGGAGGATAGTAGAGGATAGGAAAGGTAGCAGAATACAACAGTCACTAATATGGCAGTATGTAAAAATGTGGATGTGTAACCGACGTGATTCTGCAACTTGTATTTGGGGTAAAAATGGGAGTTCATAACCCACTTGATTCTAATGTATGAAATATGATATGTCAAGAGCTTTGTAATGTTGTGAACAACCAATAAAAAAATAGAGTGACTTTTGTATACATATATGATTCTATCCTCATAATTATCTGTGAGACAGGCATTGCATGTGTGTGTGTGTGTGTGTGTGTGTGTGTGTGTGTGTGTGTGTGTGTATAGAGAGAGAGAGAGAACTTTGAGAAATAAAACCCCTGAGCTTCCATTGGGACTCAGTGATTTTCTTTATCCAAGTTCTTAGCACAGCTTAATAAATAGTAGATATTGCTTTTGTTTATGAAGAGTCAAGACAAAGCATTAATCACTGCAGTAAATCATTGAAATCCTCATATTCTTCTGCCTCCTCTTAACCACCTACTCCTGTTGTAACCACTCCTCCCACAACCCATTTATTTCATCAACCTTATAACCATCATGGAAAATTCAGTGTTTAAGTACAAATTTTTTAAAAAATTGGTCTTTCAACAATGTTTCAACCATGCTGACATCTTCATAAAAATTAAGAATCCTTGAGGTGTCAACTTGACTAATGCACAAACACTTGAGGATGCCCAGTACCAAGGAATGAGATACAAATTTAAATACCTGGTTTATATTTTCATAGGTATGACCTACTCTTTTGAAAAGGCCAATTCAATCTCAAATTTCTATTTATTGCTGTTTATCATTCAAAAATATTTTTCAGTAATGCCTCATAGATATTCTAAAGTTGTTCCAATATTCCTCTTAGGAAACCACTTCAATCTGAGTTACATACTTAAATAGAGTATAAATAAGTTTAAACAGCTGAGGAAGTTGGATTTTTTCAAAGTTGCTCTTAAATGCTTTGCAGGAGAATAATCATAACATACTAATTCCCTATTCTTATATTCCCTTTTCTTGCCTCTTCTATGGCCTTAGGCAGAATTATGTTATTAATCTAAATCACTTCTGTGTCCAAAATCCCATTCTTCAGTATTAAAAATATAAAAGTTTAAAAGTTAAAATAATATAATTTCCTATGCAGGATTTGAGTCCAACAAACCTAACTACCACTTATAATATATTTTTAAAATATTCTGTACCTCCTTGATCCCTAACTACTTTATGCAGAAAGGAAAATTAATTTATTAAAAAATTTTTTGCTTTGTGAGTTATGCAGGGATCATATATCTAGAGAGCAAGAGATATATCTGTATGATTTTTTTTCATTGCAAGTATGGAATCTCTCACAGCTTTTTTAGTTAATTGCAATCCCATTGTTTTTTATTTCCCAAGGATGGAAAGAATACACTTTCTTTTTTGGCAAAACAAATAAATACCCTGAGTTGGTAAAAATATCAATTACAAGAGTGTCTACCCTAAAAGTCACATTCATTTTGTTTGTTATTGCAAGTTATTAAAAGGCTTCCAGGCATGCATATAAAACCTGAAAAACAACAGTTGAATCTATCATATTAAATTAAAATCCCTCCATAAAAAAGTAAGCTAAGGTAGTTTATCAGTTAGGGAATGCCAAGCTGCCCCAGAAGTCAATACAAATAAGACTTTATTAAAACATAACTAAAATGAAGTTCCACAAGAACCCTCAATGGGAATTGTTCTGCCTCAGATTCAGATGTGGAGAGTGAAATACATCAGTTGACCATTAATTCCCTTGAAGTAAAATAGGACAAAAGAAAACCAAATTCCATGGCCAGCAACTAGAATTATACTTGAGAAAGAAATTACAGCCTCAGAAAGGCAAATGTGAAATAGCTGCACCTTAGGTTATACAGGTCTCTGCTTCCAAAGAAGACAATTCATACTCTATTATTCATCCTAAAGCTAAGCTTATTTAACCACTTGTTTAACTCAGTGTACCCTCTTGGGTGAACGCCTGCAATTCTATTTGGCTGCCACAAGTAGGCAGTGCTGCTCATTCTCTTCTATCTAGTATTCTGTATTCCTTGTCATTTCATTAAATATTCTTTTCATGAGGGTTCTCTATTTATTCCCCAAAGCAGCTCACAAGTTCACTTGCAAAACAATCAACGGATATACTAAGATTGTGATAATCACTCTACAGTATAGATATGACAGGCTCCATTCACACAGTTTCCAGCATGCTGACTGTAACTAACAAGAAAAATGAGAGTAATCACACCCCATCTGAAAGTGGATGTCCTATATTATCATGTTGAATGGCTGTAAAATGTTTCATGGAATAGATGTCCATAAAGTATTTCATGTATATTATCTGTAATTGGACATTTACCCAAACTCAAATATTTTATCTGAATAATGTCATAATAAAAATTCTTAAGCTATTTGGACATCCATCCAGATAGATGATGATTAAAATAGTAATATTTTAAATATACAGACCAAAAATTCAACCAAACATCAGCAACACTTTTTAAGGAATTCCACAATAAAGCAATTTTCCAAGTATTTAGATAAAAAAGAATTCCATTATTACCTTCAACCTTTCTGCTTACTTCCTTGTATATCCAGTGAACCTCAGAAATTAAAGTAATACAATTTTTTAATTGTTTGATTGCTTTTAAAAGAAATCACCCTCCCAATAAACAATATGAAATGTTTCATACTATCTCCCAAATATGGAAGATATAGAAGTACTTCTGCAAACTGAAGATGAGGTTCTATATTCATGGTGATGGCTGCCTGTGGACACACCATTGTGTTGTCCACGTTAACTTACTCTAGCATTCACCTGAGAAACAAGACTATATAGGAAAACTTCATTCAGCACCAAGGTGTACATTGATGCCCTACTGAGGCACATATGCCACAGATTAATGTTATGACATTTTTATGTTAAAGAATGATGCTCCTTTTTTTGATGTTCCCTTTTAAAGAAACAAAAATTATCTGGTCTTTCCTCATTACAACACCCTGCATGGAAAAATTTGAGAAATTTTCATGGAAAAACTTCCCATGGAGCAAAAGGAAGAAACATGTTCTTTTCTGGCTTTATTTCTATAGGGAGATAGTCACAAAATTTTTCATTGGTAGTTATTTACTATCCTATTAAAGGATATTTACTATCCTTTCTCCTGAGCACCTGTGGCTTTGGGACATTGCAATATCTATTCAGAGGCTGCAACAATCTAAGCTAATTTTAAAAAAATAAAATACTAATCTTTAAGTTGCATGTAACAATGAAAATGTAAGGAATGGTTGATATAGATGAACAGCACTGTGATTAGCCCCTTGTTCATGCTTCCTAAATGTTTCACTATCCTCGATAGGTTATCCAGTTTTTGTTGTTGTTGTTGTTTAGTCCTGGGAGTTGAACTCAGGGGCACTTGACCACTGAGCCACATCCCCAGCCCAATTTTGTATTTTATTTAGCGACAGGGTCTCACTAAGTTAAATTGCTGAGGTTGGCTTTGAACTTGCAATCCTCCTGCCTCTACTTCCCAAGAAGCTGGCATTACAGGCGTGTGCTACTATGCCCGGCCTAGGTTACTCAGTTTTAAAAGAAACTCTAAGGAGCACATACATATTTTGCCTTTATTTAAATAATCTTTAAAAAACTGATGTATGGCAAATTTTAGGCATGGAAGATTCTCCTAAAAACCACACAAAACTGACAGTAAAGTTATTTTTAAAAAGTTGACCCATAAAGAAAAGAAATTAGAGAAGACAACCATGTTGAGAGATATCAGCTATTTAGAAAACATAAAGCAGGAGAAAAAAGTGGATGCTACTGCAAAAGAGAATCATGTGAAGGAAAAGATTCACTCAACTGAACCCAAGAAAGTCTCCAGATACAGGCGTGAAATGTTGGAAGATTCTGTGTCCCCAGTTCCCTTCTTCACAGGATATAAAAGATTTATTCTCTAATATAACTCAATCAGGCCAGGTGTGTTGGTATACCCTATAATCCCAGTAATCAGGGAGGCTGAGACAGGCAAATAGCAAGTTTGAGGCCAGCCTTGCAATTTAGTGAGAACCTTTCTGAAAATAAAAATTAAAAGGTTTGGGGGGTGTAGCTCAGTGGTAGAGCTCCTCTGGTTTCAATCTACCAAAGAAAAGTTTTTTTCTTAATTGGACATTCCAGATTGTGATGGTCTGTGAAACTGGCAATCAGTGCCTGTTCCTCTTGTCCTTAGAATGGTATCTGCCTGTCACTCACCCTCCTAGTGGGAGATCTTTCTGGAAAAACTTAACAAGCCTACAGATAAGAGCCTTATATAAAAGTATTCCAACAAAAATTCTAGCTCAAGTAAAACCTCCCTGTTGGCAGCCTCCTCCCACCAACTCACACACATAAACAAACACCCTCCAAAGAACTTTTTAGTGCCTTGAATTTAATATGTTTAAATAGCTTTCAATCACCTGGGTAGCCTAGATGCTTGAGGCAAATCTCTACCATGAATGAGAGAAATCAAAAGAGAAGGGAAAGAACCCACAGGACTTAGAGACACATTATCTCTAAAGATATAGAGATGAATCTACATTAAATGGCAGAAGAAAACTTTGGATAAAATTCTGTGATAGTCTCAGAGAATTAAGAATATATATTGATTCATATAATAAGAACAGGGCACTACACAAAAGACCAATGAGAGACAAGAAATTTAAAAATTCTCCAGAAGTTAGAAAAAAATTGCCATAAAATGAGGTGAAAATAAAAAATATTGAAAAATATAGAAATTTAGGGCAATTCAGGATATATTTCCAACAATTCAATAGATAGGTACTCCCCCAAAACAAGAGAACACAAAAAATGTCAGAGAGAAAATTGCTGAAGTATACCAAAATCATCTTCATCACATCATCCTCCAATCTAATGATCAGGATTTACCAAGTTCTCAGCAAGATACATGATAAACAGTACAAATATACAATATACAATATTATATTTCTACTTTATGCAAACCTACAATATTAAAAGCATTATTATGCAAATATACAATATTATATACATGAATATATATAATACTAAAAAATATTCTGATATATTTTGATGTGTTGAAACATTCAGAAAATATGATAGGCTTTTTACAGATATATTAGGAGTGTATGGAAAAGTCATGGGAGATTACTGTGGCAGACCCTGGACTGCCTAAAAGCCCTTCCCAACCCCTTTCCCTTTAAGTTAATTAGAGCAGATGCTGGGAAGCTAACATGTTCATGTTTCCAAACCCCATGGTATCTAGCTAGGTATGGTCAGTGACTTAGTTCTGGCCAATGAGATATAGATAGAACTGCTGAATAGAGCTTCTGAGAAAGCAGTTACCCATAGCCATGAGAATGAAGCCCACACCTTAAGAAGGAAGAGCAGCAGGTGCAGGAAACCTGAATCTTTGATACTGAGGTGTCTTGTCCTCATGGTTTTATAGGCAGCTGCATCATAACAAGGAGTCAGTCAACAATCTATAAAATTGATGAGTGAAGAAATTGCACTCATAAAAGACTATTTAGAAATATGCAAGTAAATACCATAAGAAACAAACCTTTACACTTAGTGATTGCCTCTGAGGTATGGGAAGGGGCAAGAAAATTATTTGTTTCCTGTTCTGTATTATTTAGGCAGCTTAAGCTATATGAATGGATGCTTGGATAAAATTTATTGCTAATTCAGAATGTCCAAAGTTACAAACAAAGTGAGAGGACAGTATTAAAATTATATCCTAATGTCAATGACTCAAAGTAGCCAATGGAATTTGTATTTAGGTTACGCTAGGAAGTACTAAATCAGAGTAGCCTAATAAAATAAAGGTTTACGGCTCAGACAAATACACTTAACTAATTCTTTTTTACATTCTAGTTTCTGTCACAGCTGTTGTGAAAATCTGGATGTTTAAGAAAATCTTTTTTTTTTAATTAATTTTTGTTATAAAAATTGAGCTGTACTCCCACAGGGAGCATGTCTTAGTTCAGGCTGCTATAACACATTATTATAGACAGAGTGGCTTAATCAACAGACATCTATTTCTCACAGTTCTGGAGGCTGGGAATCTAAGACCAAGGTGTCTGCAGACCCATTGCCTGGTGAGGGCCAGCTTCGTAGTTTGCAGATGGCCATATTCTCATTGTAACCTCACATGGCAGAGAGCAGAGAGAGAGCAAGCTTTCCTGTCACTTCCTATAAAGGCACAAATTCTGTTCATGAGGGCTTCATTCTTATGAATGATTACCTCCCAAAGGCCACACCTAACCACTAACCATCACATTAAGTGTTAAGACTTCAGCATATGAATTTGAGGAGGATAAAAGCAAAGTCAGAAAGTTGGAATTAGAGAAGAAAAACAACATGATGGTGAGTCCTGGTTAAAGTGGAAGCAGTTTACTTTCCTTTAGCAATGATTTCAGCATTTTCCAAATTTACAATTTTCTCTTCTTGATTTCTAAATGCCAGACATAGCTGCCATTTCTGACAATCCTTTTCTTCTTACTCTTACATTGAAGTATCTATAATTTTAATCTCCTCTATTCATTGAACATAATAGAACTTTTTATGTCACACAAGTTGGTATTTCAACTTATTTCATTTAGGAGATTATAGAAAGTACTCAATAAGATATGTGGAAAAAAAACTGGTGATGGAAAGCAAATATATATTAAGGCTGTGACCTAAGATAAATTTAGGTGGAGGAACACCTCACCCTCTCAGGAGAGACAGTGTGTCTCATGTAATAATCAGAGCATGACAAAGTGAAGAATTAAGATGGGCAGATGCAATCCTGGCTTTGAGAGAGAAGGGTCGTGCCATCCTTAGGCAATTAAAGGGGAAAGGGTCTGCCTCTTGAAAAGAGAGAGTGGGACTAAGACAGTACCTGGAAAGGGAGTTTTAGCCATCAGCAGGACCCAATGTGAGGCATAATCCACCCAAAGCACATCCTCTGACGCCCACGGTCCCAAGCTAATGGTTTTGCTATTAGCCTTTACCTACTGTTAGGTCTTATTGTTGTGTAACTTGCCCTTAAGAATATAGCAAATTACTTTCTCCAATATAGTCAATAAAATGAATCCTTGGTAATCATCAAAAACCGTGTAGTCACCACCTCAGGGGTGAGGCCTTCTCTAGTCCAAATTAATTGAAGTAAGGAATCATGGGATCTTTACAGGTAGAGAAAGAGTTTAAAACTATTTAAAGGAAATTGAAAAATGTGTTCTTTTCTGACAGAAATTTGCATCTGATAATATTTTATTTGTATCTTTTTTAATGTCATGACAAGAAATGGATTTGATTTTGAAAGGGAATCATTTTGAATAATTAACCATGAATTACTCTAATTAGCAGAAAATAATTATAGGTTGGACATAAGCTCTTTCAAATGAGAAGGATAGAGTAAAAGACTATTGGAAAAATAATGCCACCTGATAGATGTTGAATGAATCTAAAAGAGGCCTTTTCTTTGAATTAATCTTCAACTGAAGCATTCTAAATGCCTTCTATTAAAAACATTCATATTTCTGCAAGACAAAAATTATTAGTAAGCATATGTTGTTTCTTAGAGAATCTTCAGCGTGATAATTAAAGAAGACATCTTTAACACTTCCTAAAAGAGAAAATGTAGTTTGCCTTGTTCTTTCATAACACTTTCTGGATCAGAAGAACAACCTTGGGTAGATTCTGCACATTTGTGCATCGTAGAAATGTTTAGGAAACTGTATATGTAGTTTGACAGACTTGTTTCATTTGGATAATGTGAGGACTGGTGATACAGAGGCAGAGTACTTGCCTAGCATGTGTGAGATCCTTGGCTCCATCCACAGTGCACACACACGATTGTCAAGTGATTAACATGACAGAGTTGCATCTACAGTTTGTAGGGATGGATATGAGGCCAACTGATGAGAAGAGGTATCAGACAGTTGCCACTTGCAATCAGTTTCAGTTGTGTAAAGACCACTAAAAATTTGTAGACAATTAATTAAAATTCACAGAATTAATTTGTTTCATTGTCTCTTATGCTAGATTGTTGTACTTAAATTTCATGAACACATGATATATTTTTATAATCTGTTTATATGACTCATGTCTTGTTAAGACATTTTCTTTATGATTCTCTCTAGAGTTAGTCAACATAAATTTATAGTCTATTTCAGATACACCATTACCAAGTTAAAATTTGTTTTGTCTTAGGTTAATTGCATTCAGTTAAATAATTCTTTATGGAGTAGTTGATATGTATAAGTTTAGTGATATAACAGCCAGTATGAGAACACAAAGATGGGTAGGAGATAAGTATATCAATATCAAGACTCAAAAACAAGTAAGGTAAAAGGTATAAGGACAGAAAAAAAATCTATGAGTTAAGGGCATAGGAAGAATATCCAGTTGGAAAATAAGAAATTCAAGAAGGACAAGTAATTTGATGGAGATCTTAAAGCATGGGTAAGATTTTAGTTGGTGATGTTGGGAAGAAGTATGCTGTAAGGAGGAAGGAGCATAAATTAGGGCTCTGAGGCAGGAAACACAGAGTGAATTCATGGAAGAACCCTCCAGTTTAATTGTAGCAGGAGATCAAGTCTCCTTTAAGGATCCTTCAGATCTCTTCTGGAATGTTTGCTTCTGCACATTGGTTTAGTTCAACAGTCAGTCCTTGAATGCCCTCTGAGTGACAAACCCTGTGCCAAACAGGGGACTAAACAAAGGAAGCTGTAAAGACTCTTTGCCCTCAGAGAGTTACAGTGGGGAAAATCCTTTCAAGTCCCGTGGTTATGGATATGTACTTGGAATGCTATTGGAAAGAGAGGAGTCCTAATTTGGCCTGGGCACTCAGTGAAGAACTTACCATAGCAGACTGAGAAGAACACAGTCTAGATGGACAAGTAGGGGACAGAAGTGCTTAATGCAAAGATGTTCAAGGTACAGGGAGAGAAGCAGGAAAGAAAGCAAAAGGTGTGAAACTATATTTGAGTTTGGGAAGCTATAAACAGTGCAGGATTCCAAAAGAGTTCTTCAGGTAGCTTCTTACTAAGGAGTGTCATTACTTTTGGCTTTTGTGTGTTTGTTTGATCTTTATATATAAACACTGAGGTAGGATAGAAGACATAGTATGGGTAAATAGAGAAATGCAAGACTATACAAGAGTGGCCATGATTTCAAAGACCAGATTTAAAGTCCACTTTCACATGGATTAAAAGTTCAGATTCAAAGGTCACAAACCACACAATTAAATCAAATTAGATTTTATCCATAAGTATACCAAGGTAGTACTATGTTCACAAAGCAGAATACATTAAAAACAGAGAAGAAAATGCATGCCCCTCTACCCGCTGCCCACCATTGCCAACCTGGCCATGGCCAACACGCAAGTAAATGATCTCATCCCAGTAATGGTCAGCATTCCCAGTTACCAACACAAAGGAGAACTAGAAACACCCTCCTAGAGCATGTTATTGTAGTATTGATCTTACATGTGCAAAATATGTGTATACCTAAGATGTAGCTAGCACAATCCTCTCCAACACAGGCTCTCTCCCCTATCTCTGAGAGTGTGTGCTTCTTTCTTTCTCTCAATAATTTCAATATGTACCTCACTTTGACCTGTCCTCAAATTCATTCCCATGATGAGATCAAGTACCCTCATGGTCTTAGGTCCAGCTCCCTTTTGGGGGACCTCATCAGGACCCTGACCTGGTGACAATACTGAAATGGAAATATAATTATGTGGTTTCCACTATAGGCATACAACCTTTACTCTTAACTTTGGAGTTACTAATAGTGTGCTATTTCTAGAAGTTTTGTTTATGTGAAGTGTTGCATTGTTATTCCACTATGGGATGATTTTGTAGCACTTATTCAATGTTCTCGGAATTTTGTTACCTTGACTCAACAAGCCTCATGAGTGTGTATTATTTGAAAATTTATCCAAGAGTTGTAAGAACACCCAACAATGAGATATTTGCGCCATTCCCATTTTCTTTTTTAGATAAGAAAACCTATTGCCTTATAAGCGAATTTGAGTGTAATTCATACAACTCACTTAGTATCATGTATTTCTCTGTCCCGTGTATGTCCTAATGTTCTCACTGTCAGCACCTTACATCTCCATAATAGATCTATTTATATCCATTTTTAAAAAGACCACTCATATCTAAATGTACAAAGAACAAAAGTGTTCTTCCTAGACTATACTGTCTTCTCTGCCCTAGGATGATAATTTGCTATCTTTGAAATAATTTTTCAGAAAGTAAAATTTAAATCCAGATTATTACTTTAAAATATAGGTCTATCCAGTGGGGATTGTGGCTCAGTGGTAGAGCCTAGCATGAGTGAGGCACTGGGTTCAATTCTCAGCACTGCATATAAATAAACAAAATAAATTCCATTGACAACTAAAAAAAAAATACTAAAAAAAACAAATACAGGTCTATCTACAGAGTTGGTCTGTATGACTAAATATGTTGTGGGCCACTAATGCTGCCCATGAGGATCCTGTGTACAAAATAGCATGCGCGGCAACTGGTTTCACTCACTGCTCCACTTTGTGGTGACTCTGGATCACTTAGGAGTCTCAGTCTTCATGGCTCCTCATCAGCGGAGCTTTGCTCAGCCATAGTGGAAGCAAAAGATGTGAAATGAGACATCACTGAGAATGCACATTTGTAAAAATAAGGTTTTTATTATCTTATTAAGTTCCTCATGCTATTTATATCAAATTTACAGACATAAAAAATACCATGCAAGTCACTTGAAACTGTATCAGCACTCACCAAATAAAGTATAAAATTAAAAATCATGAATAATCAAAGTTTCCAATGTTTCCTTCCATTATGGAGATATTTGAGCTCTGAAATGTTTGAATAATTGCCTCATACTCAACTCTTATGCATATATATAGTAAAAAAGAAAAAAATCTTTTGAAATGTTCATATTTTTCTCTTATGTCAACAGGGATATGTCATAATATTTTTTGTTTTATGGGACTCATTTCCAGTTGATGTAGAATTTTAAAGTGAAGATAATCACAATAATTAAGGAGTAAATGTGTAAATGAGAGCTGATTCAAGTTATTTAATTAACATAGATTCATGGAAATTTGGCAACTGGAGGATTAAAATATGGATTTTAATTTAATCTATTTCTGTACTTTTCAGTCCTCTTAAACTATCACCAAATAAAGGGCAATGGTAGAGAATTATAAATGTGTTAAAAAAAAAAATAAGCAAGCTATTTCCTGTTCCTCCGTGGCCTATCTAGCTTAATACCTCCACACAGGCAAGGTCTTACAGATAATTCTTGTGAAGGTTTTCTATGTAGAGAGAGTGAGGATATGGAGAAAAATGGTTCTCCTCCCCAAATGCAGCACCAGTGCTGTTGATGTAAATCTGCTCAGACAGACCAGGAAGTCCAATGTGAAGGGGAGCCTAGCTGGCTCGACACGGGGTCTCTTAGAACCAGGCAGTCGCTGCCTGCTATCCCCTATTATCACTTTAATCACCTTATTCCTCCTGAACAACAACAAAAAAAAAATAAATAAATAAATAAAACAAAACAAGTAAGAAAGCCAAAATGGTAGCAACAAAATATAAATTCCACTCTAGCTGTACAGAATAGTCTCCCCCAATGTTTCTCTCAGCATGTGGTAAGTGTTCTTCTCTACCCACCCACCACCACCACCACCTTGTCAGCTCCTGGAGTCTCAGACTGAATTTCCCAGTGCAGGCCTAGATTCCTTTAATTTACTCCCACAGCGATCTTACTTCAACATTTCTTTTTTTTTTTATTGGTTGTTCAAAACATTACATAGTTCTTGATATATCATATTTCACACTTTGATTCAAGTGGGTTATGAACTCCCATTTTTACCCCGTATACAGATTGCAGAGTCACATCAGTTACACTTCCACTGATTTACATATTGACATATTCATGTCTGTTGTATTCTGCTGCCTTTCCTATCCTCTATCAACATTTCTTTTACTATATTCTTACCTTGATTGTTGTTCCTTATAACTGGAAAGAATTAGTGCCTGTCTAGGGTCAAATGAAGAAGCTGATCTGAAATTGCATTTCATGCATATAATCCAAAAAGTTTCAGTGATTTTTCTTTGTCAAAACTCAGGCGACACCCTCACATAAACATAGGTAAGAGTTTGCATATATTTATTGGGGGTAGGGTGCTCCAAAGCTCAGTTATTGGTCACAATTATTTAAGTACTTACTATTATCTTTCAATGGAACTGAGGCACTTTAACTCTCTGAATACTAAGACAATAACTTAAGGCACTAGGAGTCATTAAGACATTAGTTCATATTGTGTGCATGTATTAAAATGTAACAAATCCCACCATTGTATACAACTATAATGTATCAATAAAAATGTCAAAACAATAAAATAAAATAAATTACCAAACAGGAAAAAAAAAGACATCAGCCAAGGATCTGTTTGTAAAAAAGAGTAGGAAAAAGTAAGATTTGATTAAGGACAGAGTATCTAGGACCCATAAAGATATCTTGTTAGCTTGCTCAGAGAGAGCATGGTCTGGGGCCACTAGAGCTGAAGGCTTGGAGCAACTAAACTCAGCCAGAACTCTCCAGGCATCTAATTAGGAGAAGGGGAGGGTGATACTAATGTCAGAAAAGGATTTTGAAGTGAGACAAGGCCAAAATGAAAAGGAACTTCTCTTTTATCATCAGTTGGCCTCAGTGAATAAGAAAATATTTGGAAGGGTTTTCTTTTTTGGTTATCTTTCTTTTCTGGGAGTTTTATTTCCATTTCATTTCAAATAAATATTTGCCCAATTACTTGTTAAGGGAGGGGAATGGTAGAAGCCTTATAGAAACACTCTTTTCCATGCATCACGGTGATTGCAGGGGAAAACTGTAGGAGACATTGTTTCACTCCTTTGAAAGTGCATTATGCTGTACACTTTGACACTTTGGAGAAAATGGTAATCAGTATACAGCTCCCACCATCCTGGAGCTTAAAGAAGTATGCAGAGACAATTGGAAAGGCGGCTACATCTAACACGTGAAGTGCCCTGATGAGAGAAGTGTGAGTGCTGCCCGAAATGCAGAGCAGGGGAACTCAACCAAGATCAAGATCAGCAAAGGCCTTAGAGTGGGAATGACCTTTTAGAATTGAAAGGACAGGAGTTGGCCAGGCAAAGCGCAAGGAAAAAGGCATGAAAATAAGACAAAAAAGGAAATAAATATTCCAAACTAAGAAACACCTGTATTATTCAAGGTGAGAAAGAACATTGCACTTTCATCAAAGTAAACGACATTGCCTAAGGTAAAAGATGAGTTTGGATTCTGTCCTGAAAGCCTTCTGTGGGCTGCTCAGGAATTTACATTTACCCTGAGGACCATGGGAAACTGCTAGAAGGTTTTAGATCAGGAAATGGCTTAGCCATATTTGCTTTTAGAGTTGGTTTTAGATGAAAAGTGAAGATGGGAGTAGAGGTGTGGTTAAAACAGGAAACTGGAATACCTGTTTGGAAATCGCTATGGCTGCATTTCTAAAGATAGTGGTGGCCTAAATTACATTAGCAGCCCAGGGGATTCAATCAAGAGATATTTACTAGGTAAAATCAATAGGACCTGGTAGTTTATCAGACCAAAAGAGAAAGGAAAATTACAACGCCCAAATTCTTGCTTTGGCCACTAAATGAATAGTACTGTCACCTAATTCCTTGATGGTTATTCCAGTGTGGGCACACAATTTTAAAAGGCACCAATTTTTATTTAGGTGTGTGTAAGATACTTAGTCACATCTTAGAACATAGTTCAGTTATATTTTGTAAGGAACTATGATCCAGAAGTTAAAGAAGCTGAGGATTTGGTTCACTTGAATCAAACATGAGCAGATGTTAACCAGTAGGGAACAGAGTTTGCCAACTAAAAATAAAAAGTAAAATGCAAAGATAAGAAGAGAAAAATGAGCTGTAGGTAGAATTTAGCAGACAAAATACACAGGAAACAAATCTTACTTTAATAGTCTTGAGAAAGGGATGAGATGGGGTGAGGGAGATTGTGCTTTGAGAAAAGAAGCTGGAAATGAAGTGTAGGATGGGAAGAAATAAGGCCTTGAGCAGGCAAGACTTCCTAGAGCAAGGACCACTGACCATGTAAAAGGGAGAGTTGGCCATGATAACATGAGGAGCTTAATCCATGAACCAAAGAGGTGATTTGGAGGCCTGGCCACTTTGTTTCCAAACAGCAGGAGACAATAACTCTCACTAGTGAAAAGGAATAAAAGAGAAAGAAAATTCTGAAGGTTTGGTAAACCAAAGTGTCTATGATATGGGGAGAAACATCTGCATATTTGAGTCACTGGGGCCAAGCAGTGTTTTTAAACTGCAGGTGGTATCATTATCTATGGAAGAGGTGAAACCTGAGCTGAATTAAATGAACATAAAACTGCACTAATAGTATTTCTAAACTGTACCTTGTTTGAAGATTGAGTTGCATTCTTGGGGCATCTCTGGGCTAAAGAACAGTCATTGAGAGGGAAACTGATCCACTGAGAAGGCCAGAAAGAATGGCTTCCAGGAACTCAGATTTTGATCTTTGTTGACAGTATTTTTCCCTCTCTTATTCCTTGGTTGTAGTAGACTAGATACAGCAATAATAATGGTGGCTTAGTTTTGGAGACATAGTCCAAATCTAAAACACTATCATGTTTAAAATAACTGAAGTGTCAGGCATTCTTTCACTTGTACACTTCATCTTTATTTTTCTGTTAGATAAAGCCTCTTGCCATCATAGTTCAGGCAAAGCTGTTAACAGGGAAACTCAAATCCGCACTTCTGGCTTAATTTTTTAATAGTTTCCTCTGTGGTTTTTGCATCTCTGAATTTAATTATGAGGTCTGACTCGATGCCCTTCTTGCTCTTTCTACCCTTTGGGGTAGGGGAGAGGGAGAGAGTTTCCTGTGTCTTTTGAAGCAAGCTCATTTTTAGTGAGTTAATTGAAAGGTGTCACCTTCTACTTCTTGTTGCTCCTTGGGTTCTTTTATTCTTTGTCTCATGAACAGACACAATTGCCAGCTCTTCCATCTGCAAATATAGCTTACAGAGTGGGTTTCCTAGGCAAATAATTTTCACAAGTGCTAGACATAAGAATGACTCTAAAGCCATTTGATGAGTTCTTTTTTACATCTCCTCATTTGCTTCCTTCCCAAAGAGATTTTTTATTTTTGCCTGGAACATGCTTATCAGCTTAAACCTATGCAGCATCATTATGTTATGAAGATTTTCTTCTGCAGCAGCAAGTGCACTAACCTTGGATGAAGCAGTTGCTAATCATGTTGCACTAAGCAAATAAAAGTCAGAACCGACCTAATCTTGCTTGCCTAATATCAGTTTCTGCAGACTTCGAATGTAATGTTCTAATCACTGGCGCAAAACAGCCAATTAATTTGCTTTCCCTACGTGTTTTTACTGGCCAAGATGCATAGGGGAGCAGTGTGTTCGGTCATAATCATGCTCCACAAAGATGGGAAATGTTCCCTTTGAGCTTCCAATCATTAGGCCAGCTGAAGTGAAGACAAGCCCATTGACAAGTGAGAATGGCAATAATTTATTTTCTATTGATGGGTTGTGACAAATCATGTCGAAGCAGTGGCTGCATACTGTGGGGCTCCGCTAAGGAAGACTGTGATGGGCAAAGATGAAACCCTTCACAGCTCATTTAGTCCAAATGTAGCCACCTGGGTGGTGAATCGGTTCAACATACCAGCCCAGGCATTCCAGCACAAAATTAGATCGCTAACAGGCAGGCCATATAGGGGTTCCTAGAAGGCATTAATCAACAGGGTTGAGCTGTCAAAATGCAGAGTCTGAAATTAAGAAACACCAAAAGGATGAAAATGTGGCAGCACTGTCAAAAAAATCAAGAACGTGTTTCCTACTGCAGGATTCTAGCCACCATTAAAAAGCTTAGAAGAAAAATGAATTATAAAGAGGTAAAGAGAGGTATTACTCCTGAAAATTTTCTGAAGACTTTTACACATGATAATTAGTAAAGCAGCATGAAGATTTATGTAAGCATGAACACACCTTTTTCAACTCAACACTGACAGGTCAGATTACATGTAAATCTTCCTTACCAGCCCACAACATAGTTCATCTCTTATTTAAATTTCCTGTCTACCCAGGCCTATTGATGTGCTGAGTATTTGATGTCTCAGCTGCCCCTGAATACCGACACTTCAAATTCTGCAGAATTCTTGGGTTTGTACAGCTTATTTCCTGAATACCCTTTTTGGTAGAATAGAGATTTCTAGAATCTAGCTAAAAGAAGTGTGTGTGTGTGTGTGTGTGTGTGTGTGTGTGTGTGTGTTTTCGTGTAATTAAATTTTATGAATACTGTTTTCTTTAAAGGGCTCACTTTCTTTTTTTGTGTTATGGAATGTATTTAATGCCATACACACACAAAAAAAATCAAAGAATCAGTTTCTGAAACTAACAAAATTTTCACTAAGCAAAAGCATACAAAGATTCTCTTACCCAAAAATTAAAATCTAAGCACTGAAGAATTGTTTCTCAAGTCCCACCTGGATGTTTCTCAAAAAATAGTGTATGGGCCATACATGAGAATGATCTAGAATACTCATTGAAAACACAGATATACAGACACAACTCAGATCTACTGCAGAAAATCTCATATGGGCCTGGGAACTAGAATTTTAGCAGGATCACCAGAGTGACTCTGAATGTACAGTGAAACTTGGAGACTATTTTTTTTTTTAATAGGAGAAAGTCCCAGTCCATTTTCAAGTTCACATACTGTCTTCCTTTCACCACTGTCTGACGCGTCCCTCTTGGACAATCTATGCTCCATTAGTTCACAAACACACTAATACATTCACAATTCCATGCCTTTGATCATGATGTACCCTTAATCTAAAATGTCCTCAGCCCCCAGCCCAGGCCCCATCTTTCCATCCTCTGAGACTCAACTGAAATGCTTACTCCTACATGAAGTTTTCTCATGACTCAAGCTAGATATGAATATCCTCGCCTCTGTACAATCTGATGCTTTTGTTTGTACCTTTCATGGCGATGCCACTTTGCCTTTCCTTGCAGTTACCCGTGCACATCCTTTATCTCCCAATTACCAGGTGCTACATGCCTTGAGGCTCATGTCTTGTGTGTCCGTTTATACCCTATTGCACCTGACTCATTGCCTTCCTCTATATGCTCAGTGTTTGTAGAACTGAATTACTAAATAATAGATGTTAGGATGTTAGTTTCTTCAAACCTAAGCTTTATACTTTTAAGTCATTCATAGAGGTAAGTGTTTTCCCTTCTTGTGTTCTCAGAATTCTCATTAGACTCCAGGAATGGTACTCCCTGTGAAGAAAAATATATGTGGCCTGTTATTTTGATTATTTGTTTATTTTACTTATCTGTACTTTGCCTGTGAAATGTTGTTCTGCTTTTATATTTTCTAAATTACCCTTAGTTACATTTTCCCTGAAAGAATATTTAATATTTTAAGTACTTGGCTGAAACAGACACATAAAATGAATTAATAATGCTGGAAAAATAAAGTATATTACAGCATTCTACCACAAACCATTTTTATATAAGTATTTGAGGTATTCTAGATAAAATAAAACTATATGCTTTAAAGAACTATATGCTTTAAACTATTAGAGAACCTTATGTAATAACTAGCTAATAGTAATTGACTATAGATTTGTCTAAATGAGAACAATATCATAGATCATAATATAGCATAAAGTGTGGAGCTATAGTTTGGTTTTTTGTGGCCTAAAAAATGGCCTTGGCCCTCTATATTCTGGAAGTGGAAGAAAGATTAGAAAAAAGAATGGACAGAAATGCTGTTTTATCATTCTTAAAAGTAGTATGTCTCCTTGATCCATGTTATAATTGTCTTTAAATCCCCTTTTTACTTGTAATATTGCTATGTGTTTAGACACAACAGAAACACATGAAAAAAATGTTTGTGTGGTACTTGAAAAAAAATAAAATGATTCAAGCAAATTCAAATCAAATTTGTTGTAGTCAGAAGAATAGATTTTTGCCTGCCTCAGTCTTCAAATCACATTCATTCTTGAGAAGCAGAAGCTGAGATGCTCTCCCACTTTGAGTGCCAAAGATAGTTTGGGCAGACTAAAACCAGGGCAGAGCTGTGTGGAAAAGTTCTGAAGGTTTAGGAAAGTATTCTTTTAAAAATAAGGTGATATATAACCTTACTCTTTCTCACACTTTGGGTTGTTTAGGACAGGTGTGAAGAGTGCTTTCTGGGGACCAGACATTTCACAAATGTTTCTATCACAGTTTAGCAGGCATCTCAGTGGGTTTTGCTTTGACTCTTTTAATAATTATGCAAGAACAGAATATGGTATTGCATTTTTATTTATATTAGAATTCCTGGTGATGGGCACCTAGGGAGCCTCTAGGTATAAACCTAATTAGGAGAAAAGAACACTGCTGGCTCAATTTTTGAATTAGAGAGTAAAAAAAACACAATAATCCTTGATATAACAACATATGATTATTTCAAAATAAGTACTAAAAAAATGATACTGTTTTTGAAATATACTCTATACTTCTCCAACCAAAATAAAGAATGGCAATGTGGTGTTTTCTGCAGAACTGATTTGATCCTCTGCTAATTCCTCCATTACAGAGGTATATAATCCCTAAAACTGTTCTCACAAATATTATGTGTCATGTGAGAATACAAAGGGGGAAAGGTCAGTCCACAAACAGTTGATGTAGAGTAACAAGAATTTGTAGGTGAGAATAAAGGAGTGTGGTAGATAAGTACTGAGAAAGGGAAAGAAAAGAAAAGACATCATGGTGTGAGTTTCAGGAAAACTTTGATGTGTGAGGGGAAATGTTTGGGTGTTGGACTAAAGATTTTCAACATTGGTCTCATGATGTTCATGATCTGAGAACTGGAAGAGCTCTTGAAGTAGATAACAAGATCAAGCATTTCAGAAAGGCTTCTTTGATAGAGTCACAGAGCACAAATAAACAAACAAAAACCAACTTGTTCTTTAGAAGGAATTCTGCCTGCCCCATCAGCAGGAAAAAAAAAAAAAGTCAACTCTGACCTATGCATAAAACCTGAAAGAAAAAAGGAGTATCCTCAAAAGTCAGAGAAAAAATAAATATGTAGAGGAATGGCACATAGAAATCAAGAAGTGTTCAAGAAAATTGTCCTCCAAAGTTACAAAGGAATTATAGACAACATGCCTCTAAAAATCAAAAGAGAGTTCAGAAAAGTGGCACAATGAAATAATAGAAGATGAAAATTGAGCTGGAAACTCAGGGAAAAAATGAAGGAGAAACTCAAAATCATTACAGATATGAAAGCTTCATTAAAGGCATTAAGAAAATAGGGGCTTGGGTTGTGGGTCAGTGGTAGAGCACTAGCCTAGCAAAGTGAGACCCTGGGTTGGATCCTCAGTACCACATAAAAATAAATTAATTAATTAAAGATATTGTATCAACTATAACTAAAAAACTAAATATTTTTTTAAAAAGAATTAGAAGATACATTGTTGAAAACAAAATCATGGAAGCTGCAACTGAGAAATAAAGACATGGAGGATAAATCTCTAAAACCAAGTTAACACTAACAAAAAAAAAAAACCCATAAAACATATTATAGAGAAGATGTTAGATATAATTGACAAGAGATGCAACAATCACAAAGTTACTGTTCCTGAAGAAAATAGCTGAACAAAATAGAAGAAAAACACCTAATATATTAAAAATATGTCCTGAAGAAGAATTTGAGCTGAATATTATAGGGACCCTTTGTATCTGAGAGAAAGAATATTAAATAACCAAAATATATGCTAATGTGATTTCCAGTCTCTAAGAATGAGATTACACAGGTATCCTGGCTGAGAAATCAAGTCATGTAAAGGGGGGTGAATCAGGTTTCTCATAAACTTTTTTTGAAGTAATACTCAATGCCACTCAATGAGTCCATGGTCATTGGGTTTCTTTTTCTTTTTAATTGATTTTTTTAAAAAATAAATGATAGCAGAATGCATTATATTTCCTATTACACATATACAGCACAATTTTTCATATCTCTGGTTATATATAAAGTATGTTGACAGCAATTCATGTCTTCATACATGTACTTTGGATAATGATTCCCATCATTCTCCACCATCATTGGATTTCAAGGAAATCTGATCTAAAATATAAAGACCACATTAGCAAACAGGTAAAAGCTTAGGGATTATTGCATCTGTAATAATTTATACTTTTATTTTTTTATGTGGTATTGGGTTTTGAACCCAGGGCCTTATGCATGCTAGGCATATGATCTACTACTAAGCTATATTCCCAGTCCCATGATAATTATTATTTGCAAGAGGTAAATCAACACAAAATAGTATGCAAACATATCTAAGATTAAACAATCATAGAAATCATGGTTAAACATTATAAATCTTCAGAGTGTAAGGAATTCTAACAACATATGGTGAAGGAATATTTCTCTGAAGTCCAACAAATTTTTCTTTCATTTTATATTTTCTATGATTTTTATTTTATTATTAGGGCTAACATTTATGAAATATTTACATAAAGATAAAATATTTTAAAAATATTTTATCTTTATGTAAATATAGATGCCTAGAAAAACATTCAACAAACATTAAAGTTATTTGTGGATGGTAGGATTTTGAGTGATGATTAATCGCCCTCTTAGACAAGGGCCTATGAATAGTCTTATGACTGAATAGTTTTAAATAACTGGAAAAATGGGGCATCTTTCTAATATTGTCTTTTGAATATTCTTCCTTTTCATTTCTTCTTGAAGAAAAGAATGAAAGGTAAACCACTCCATCAGCGGATGTGGGATGCTCACAGTGCCACAGTGTTAATCTTTGGAGAGATTACAAAGGGAGCTGAAGAAAGTTATTTTTCCATAAAGAGCTTACACTTTTACTTGATGGTCTTTGAGTTTTGCATTTGTTTGAATGCGAAGCTAACTTTGTGCAACAGTAAAAGGATTTGCAAAGAATCAAACTGTGATATTTTTAGGTAGTTCTCATATTTCTCATTCAAACACAATCCACAGCTCTCTTATCCAAGTAACTGGTAATTTTATCTTTAGGAAGTATTTCAGGTATAACTCAATTTCTTTTGAAGCTGTTTTCATGTGCACTTAATTGTGTGTGTGGGGGGGGGGTGCAAAATGTCAATCCACGCTATTATATCTTAAGGACAGATATTTTGGTGTATGTCTTAAGTCACTGTTTAAAGGAAATCCTTGACTGAATTGGCAGTTACCAAAGAAGTACAAATTGGTCATATTTGCATAAACTACACTGTTCCAATAATAGATGTGAATGATTTGACTCATTTAGTGTGGCCTAGATTTTATAAAATATTGTGTTAGTGCTCTAAGGATCCCTTTAAAGTGAATCAGTTGTTCACAGACTTAGTTGTTTATCCAAATGTTTGTTTATAGTCACCTAGGTTGATTGATTTTTCCCCTAAATATGCTGTCATGTTTGTAGGCTTCTGTTTGCATAGTTGTAATGGGATTAACTTTACTTTTATTATCATTTTCATGATAGAAGCTGAAATTTTGAAGATTATGATATCATTTCAAGATTGTCAAAGCTCACGACTTGACATATTATTTCTCAAAGTTTTTCTGAAAAGATAGGATGATGGAAGGAATCAGCAGTTACCCAGGTTTATTAGCATTAAATATATGGGAAGAAGATGAGAAGTGGTATTTAATATGATGGGTAATTTACAATATCTTTGCAACTCAGAGACTCAAGTATTTGCTAAATGGGTAGTCTTCTATTTGATTGTGAGTACTTGCTTTGATCTAATTTACTTCTTTTTGTTTTTTACTTTTAGAGTAAATTTAGGCATCTGATTATCCACCTCTAGATGTCTTTATCTAGTTTCTATTTTCACTTGAATTGCAGATTGGAAATTCTTTATGAAATCATACATTTTTTTCTTTAAAATTATTCATACTATAATCACAAAGGTTTTTACCCACAGTGAGGACTATTAACACTTTTTAAGTGGCTAATAACAAATTGCTCACTGTAGTTGCTTCTGCAACTTTTAGTTTTGTATATTATTTTGTCCTCCAAGGTAAAATGACAGAGTGAGCATATTGCATAAAAACCAAGATCATCACTCTTTCACTGCCTATCACCCAGTTTATGCTTAACCAAGCATTTATTTATTAGTTCTTAATGGTAAGGGCTACAAGGTTACTACACCTGAGAGAAAAATCTGTAAGACAGGCTTTCTAATTAATCACTGGGAGGGTTCAGGAAGGTCTAGCTGTTTCTGTAAACTGAAGCATTTATGCACACTGTTGCAAGCGTTGATCATGAAAATGGCAAGTAATGCTTTATTTCTCTAAGTTTCTGTAGTTCCATTAGGAATAATGAGCCCTTTACATGTCTCTCTGTGTATATACACAGATGTCATCATTAAAACTAGGGCCTTTGTTCACCTGAGGACAGATATGGGGACAATTCTAAGAAAACTAAGCAGTGGGACCACTATCTTAGGAATTATAGTAAAAGTTCCACCCTGGTACTCTTAATTGAAAACCACCATCTCAGAATAAAAAAGCTCTCAGACAGAGAACCCAATAGCAATAGGCCCTGGTGGTCAAGAGTCACTGTATCTAGGACAATTTTATGGCTAGTTAAGTTATCTGAGTGTGTGCCACAGAGGTTAATTTTACTGTGCTGACAAACAAGAACTCCAGTGCCATTTGTGGCAGAGCTTCAGGTGAAATCATCATTTACTTGATAGTGCTGAGGCTCTTTCCATGATTGGCCCCTGGTCATTGGATAGAGGTATACAGATGGCATGAAATCCAGTAATATTTACAAGTCTATTCTGGAGTTCCCATTTCCCTCCCCAGCCCCCGACATCTGCTTTGGACCATTTCCTGGTGCCGCCAGAAGCAGAAAGCATTGCAGACTCCCCTTTCTAGTCAGTCTAGCAGAGGTCATCACCTAAGCTACACTGCTTTTATAGATGATCTTTGAAATGTGTAGTGTTGATTTCTTAAGTCCAGCAATGTGAACAGTACACCTTGCTGCAACCTCCCTCTTTTGGTGTTCATACTCCCCAAATATAGCAGAGCAGGTCAGAACATCACATCCTCCACACCCTACTTGATGATTTTCCTCTTCTTTCTCCTCTCCATCCTTTCTCTTTTCTTTAGTCCTAACATTCATATTTCAGTTACAGGAAATGCATCAAACAGTGCCTTGTAAGTACTATACAGCTATGCAGATGCTAGTCCACTTCTGGCAAGGAGGAGCGCAAGGCTATAGGCACTAAGGACCTACTTCACATCATTCCCAGAGGGCTGCTGCTCCCTGTCCTTGTGTCCATCAGCCAAGGATTTCTATGTCAACCTCAGAGCCTCAAGCTCCTAGTCAAAACTACCTTATTTTTTGTTTTATATCTTATTCTATCACAAAATACTTTTGTGCAGTTGCTGCCAAAGTTTAATTAAAAGAAATTTCTCTAAAAATTCAAAGAAATTAATCACTGAATACCCTGATTCATATGTGTCCAAATTCTGTTTTCTAGAGAGATAGCAGCTTTGAGGACCAATGGATATATTGAGTTAAAGTGAGAAATAGTGAAGAGGAAAACAAATCAAAGAGAAGGAGTTTATATAAAAGGAAGCAGAAAGCAAAATAGATAAATAAATAAAAGAGTAAAACATGCTAGTTGTACTGCTGTAGAAATTTTGTTTTTTTCTGTGTGTTGGTTAAGCTTGTTTTGTTTGATTTCTTTTTGCAAAAATAAAGGTAAATGGTAGAATAAGAGATGTAAAGTTATATGGTTTGTAGGGCCATGATCATAATTTCCAGTATCATTTCAGTTTTATTTGAACTACCGACTCCTCCTTCTCAAATAGTAACTATTTCCTTTCACTTAGATCCATAATCATGGAATGATAATCACATCAGAAGTTTCAGTAGTACAAGAGAAAGCAGAAATAAAGGGAAACACATTGCCAGAAAAATAGTGATAGGCAAAAGAGGACTGTACTAACTTTAATATGTTGATATTGGGTGGTGTTACAGTTTTTGACTTAGTTGGCTTCCCTCAGAAGCAGATCCCAAGAAGAGGATTGAATGCAGATGGTTACATGAGAGGTGTAGGTATGTTAGAGGGAAGTTGATACAGGCAAAAGGAGGTAGCCAGGAAGGTGCATAATTATTCAGCTACCCACAGGTCAGATGAAGGTTTATCTTTGGAGGAAGGCCCAGGAAATGGTGTAAAGTACACCTCACAATTAACTCAGTGAAGGCATAAGGGAGCTGAGGTGTATTCACATCCCACAACCTTCATTCTTAGTTAAAGTCTTCCTCAAGGGACATTAAATCCCATTCACACTGGCAGATCCAGCAGCTGAAAAGTAGACCCTCTACAAAGATAAAGGTAGTGACCATTAATAGACCATGAGGCACAAGGATCTCTAAAGAGACCCAATCAGATCTCTAGTACCATCAAGAGCATCTGCCACTTATCCATCTGCTATTTATCCATGTGTAACACTAGAGAGTAGTACAGTCATATTCTGTTAAGGAAGAAAAATTTGAAGAACTATGAATTATGATCATGACTGGTAACAAAATTTGAATATGTAAATAATAGAAATAATAGACTTTTTAAAAAATTAGTTGTGAGTGGACACAATGCCTTTATTTTTATTTATTTATTTATTTATTTATTTATTTATTTATTTATATGTGGTGTTAAGGATTGAACCCAATGCCTCACTCACGGTAGGTGAGCACCCTATGACTGAGCCACAACCCCAGCCCCAATAATTGACTTTTAAATATTGACTTTATATGACTTGTATAAATGTATACATGTATGTGATTATAGCATATATATACTTTTGTTGGTGATTCTCAAATATTTCAAATTGTAAAAATTAATATTTTTAAATTTATGGTAATCTTTTGTAGTCAATGTGGATGATATGAAATCATCATTTCAAAATCTACCCTAGAATTTATTGGCAAAGTTTATCAGAAATCATAAGGGCTACATTTATGTAGTCATTTATTCAGGCCTTATTTCTTTGGAATAGGATTTTAGGTGGTAGGTTTTCACATGCTTCAGATTATAGCACAGATTTCTTCTCTGAAAAAAGAAATCAAATGCAGGAATTTGAAGAATTGACTTAAAGGAATCGGACTCAATCAGCATAGAGAACGGAAATATTATTGATTTGTAGTCAGAGAGGATTAAGTATGAATTTTACCTCTGCCATTTTACCTCATGACCTTGAGTAAATTTCATCATCTCCCTTAATCTCAGTATCTTTATCTCTAATCTGGAAAATATAATAAAACTTCACAGAGTTTTCATAAGGGTTTGCTGAGATGATGTATGGACAACACCCCAGTGCCTGATATGCAGTACATACTTAGTTGAGGTTAGCTCAGGACCCAGATGAGTACACTACAAATAATACAAGGCAGAGGTGATTAAATGCTATGATTTGTGGTACAGGAATTAAACGTGAAAGAGTTTAGAAGTTTAGAAGATATGCCCCCCCCCCGCCCCGCCACCTCAGAGCTGAAATAATCAGAGAAGGTTTTGTGTAAATTTAATAAGGGAGGACTTAGATTAGGGGAGTGAGAAAATGAAATTTTAATTGGTGAAAGAACAGAAATTGAGGCATGGTGAGTAATGATGAAGCAGGAGGAGGTTTCTGCTCCTGCCTCTACAGCCTGATAGCACCTCTAACAGATAGGAAAGGATGGCTCTGGGTTGGTATAGAAACAGAGAATTCACTTCATTCTGGATTTTTAGAAGATGAGGTAACAAGAATATACCTCACATGGCTGGAGATAGGGTCAAGCATTCTGAAGAGGCTACGGATTTGAGGGTTATTGGCCTCATGGTGATAGGGAAACCCTGTGAACTCTCAATGAGAGAAAGGAGAGAAAGCATACCAAGGAGTGAATTTATAGGGGCTAGTATAAGTTATAGTGTGAGAATCAGGGGAGACCCAATCAAAATTAAGGGAATGTTAGGAGAAGAGCCAAGACAGTGTCAAGGAAGCCAATGGCCATCAGCAGGTATATGAGGAGCACAGAAAGAGAAAAGAGAAGGACTGAGCAGCTGCTTCTTCCCTTAGGGAAATGAAACCAGGATATCCAAACTGAGTCCTGGAAAGAAACCTCTGTTTAGAGGAGGAAATTAACCAGCTGTTCTGTTTTTACTGGCTTTACCTTTCCTTGGAGGTGGCTTGTACAGGTGATCACCATTCTTTCCCTATCTCCTGCTCCACATACCCCTGCCCCCATACTCAAATAACACACTTTTTTAGAATTTTGGTCCTCAAAGAGTAAACAATCTCCTTTTACTGACCCACAGAACAATTAGGGCAGTCTACATCTTTAAGAAGTACTAGGAGACAACAGAAGAAAGTAGCTAGGAGGTGGTACAAAGCCTGTACTTTAGAACAAGAACACTTTGGCTGGAATTCAGCATCTCACATTTGCTATCCTCAGAACCTTTGCAAGTTTCTCAACCTCTCTATGTCTCAGTTTTCTAGTCTAAAAAAATGGAAATAGTACATATATCATAGGTTGTTCTGAGAACCCATTGATATTAATATACACAAAGTTCTTAGATGAGTGCCTGGCATGTTTTAAGTACAATGTAAGCTTTTGCTAATACATAAGCATGGAATACAAAGAATTGAAAGAGAAGCATACAGAATGGATAAGAAAATAGATAGAGCCAGAGTGCTTGAATTCAAATCCTAGCTCTGCCATTTGCTGTGTATCTTTGAACAAATTATTTAACCTCTTTGGGCTTCAGCTTCTTCAATTATAAAATGTGAAAAATAATACCAACTACTATGTAAGTATAAGGATTAAGAGAGTCAATAAAAATTTAATAAGTACTTAATAATCAACAACCACTATTATTAGCTGTGCAACTTATCAAGGCAGCATTGCAGTTAGCAGGGATCACAGGTGTTGTCCCGTTGTGCACCTGATGGGGAGAGAAGCCTCCCCTGGGATGCCACCATGGTAGATACAGCTTTGTTCATGCCTCACCTCTTCAGTCAGGCACAGGATAAATGGACCATCCTTTCTCTTAGCTACCTAAGGCTGCTTACATTTCCTTTTTGAGACCTACCCTTTTCTGTTGTGATTATGTGTGCTAGCCCCAACCTAGAGGTCAACCCATTAAATCACCTGGGAGGAGCTTTCTTTAGAATAGACACTATTTTAATGTAATCACATTCACATAACATACCCACAATGAAAATAGATAATGTAGAAATGGATGGAGGAAGAATGAAAAGGTTGAGATCTCTAAAAATCCCTCTCTAAAGGCAGAGAAATTTGATTGCACACCTAAAAATTCTGGGAAATGTTTTCCTGGCACAGAGCTGGGACTTTTCAAGTCAGGGAATATATATGTGAGAGGATTATACCTGCAGTAGCTGGATTTAGTCCCTCTGCCCAGAATCACCATTTCTTCACTGATGCTGTGAGGTAGATGGCAGGTAGTACCAGCTTGATTTAGATAAACACCCTCTCACCAGCACATATGAGGGTAGTTCAGAAAAAGTTCTTGTTATCTGGATGAAGAACTAACCTTATATCCCAATCATTTGGATCCTTCAGCTTCCAGATGCCTTGCAATCAGCAAGTATCCAGACGAAAAGATACTTTAAATAGTCATTTCCTCAAATAACAATCTATAAAACATAAATAGTAAATTTCTTTTTACCATAAAGGAAAATTAGATTATTATAAATAGAGGCTATAAATCATATGAGATATGTCTGAACTTTTTATGTACCATAATAACTAATCACTTGGCTATCAGGGCACTGGGGAAATTACAATAAATTATATTTTGTGGGATATGCACCACATGAACGAAGCCAAGAATATTATAGAAGTGAGTGACCTTCACCTTGCGTGATGTCATAGAAAAAATGATGCCGCCCTAATAACTTCATAGGGTTAATTAGTTTCAGAGAACACACAAGAGGCAGCGATGTCACAGAGCTTTTTTATTTTCTTTCCCGTGGGAAGTTGGGCTAATAAAAATGAAAAACATTTCAAGTAGCTAAGTAAGAAAGAAGAGTTGCATAGAGTTAGAAGGAAATGTGTTAGCAACGTCCCCACAGAAGGCCGGCCCAGTTCTCTTTCTCTGTAAACTGCAAATCTTATTTTTGTGCATCTTTTCCCATCGACGTGGGAATTTTTGAAATGATCATTGTTTCCAAAATCTTTTCTGACCTGGATTTTTTAATTTGCCGATGAACACGAATCCATTTAATTAGATAGGGAACTCTGCAGATAGGAAGACTTTTTTTTTTTTCTGCATAAAATATTCGGCTTTGTTTGGTCCTGCCACTTGGATCCCCCAGTGGGGGTAGAGGTAAAGTCTCCACAGTCATGCTGATTTCAGATGAATAGGTTTGCTGGTGTCAAAGGCAGGCTGCAGCACTCCACGGGCATCTGGGGTACAGAAGGCTAATTCTTCTGAATAGAGCCATTGATGATTACATTTTGGGGAAACTTAATCATAGAGTAATTAGGCTTTAATTCTTACAAAAACTTACAATTAATTGGATCTTTTATACAACTTTTTTTTTTGTTTGATTTGAAGTACCATGTAGGTTAGCTATAGAAACTTAATTTAAATATGGATTTAATTAGAATTGTTTTATGATTTTAATGAGTCTTAAAAGTCTTTTGATGAGCAGACTGTATAATTATAGTATTTAAAATGATTGGGTAAATGCATACTTTTATAATTTACCTTTCAGGAAACTGTATTTTTATGGAGGTTATTTTTTGCATGATGAATTGTTTCATTTTGTGTTCAGATTTTTTAGGGGTGGGTTTTTAGCCTGCCCTTAATCACCCAAATGTCTTCTTTCTAGAGTAGAATCAAAAGCATCAGGAAGTAGCCCAATGCTACAGTTAAATTTAATAACAGAAATATTTTTGTTTTGTTTTGTTTTTATTGTAAAGGAATCTGAATTTTAGCTGGGAGTTCAACTTGCCTACATAACCAAGTACAAACAAGTTATCCAAACATGGCTCCTTTTCTGTAAGAAAAGGAAAATGTGACTTTAAGTAAATGATTTGAAATTTTTAAAAATAGAATTTAATGTTGAGTTGCCAACTTTTTGATACACTGTCAGAACCACTGGAAATAAGTCCTTTCAATAAGCATGAAACATCTATAAATTAGGGAAAAAATAGATATTTTCTCCCCTTTAAATCTATCCCACTCTTTATCCATACTAACTCAGATATGTAGCATTTGACGTTTTTCTGATGCTTTATTCAAAGAGTGCATAGATAAATTATAATATGACACGTTTTTATTTTATACTTTTAATGATACTGTTATGTTCTATCCTCTTTTGTTCTATTCCTCACTTTTCATTTTAAGTCAAATTATTTACATGTGTTTGAAAAATCAATCAATGCAATTCACCATATTAAGAGTATAGGAGAAAAACCATATGGTCATTGCAATAAATGTAGAAAAACACTTCACAAAACCATGCCAGAATAAAAACATGCAGGAAACTAGGAGAAAAATAAAAGAACATACTCGATTTAAGGGCACTTGTGAAAAACCCGTAGTTAACATCAAAATCAAAGATCAGGAAAAAGGCAAGGATGTCTTTCTTTCACCACTTTTATTTAACATTGTACCCAGTGTGTCAGGCAGCACAATAAGACAAGAAAAGAGCTAAAAGATGTGCAAATGGGGGAAGGGAGAAGTAAAGATGTCCTTATTTGCAGATGCCATGATTGAATAGACAGAAAACTCCAAGGAACCCACAAAATAAGTATTAAATTTAATGAATAAATTTAGCAAGACTGCAAGATACAATGTCAATATAAAAACTTATTTCTACATGCTAGCAAAAAGCACCTTGTAATGAAAAAAAAATTTTAAATTCCATGTAAAACAGTATAAAGATGCTCAAGAATAAATGTAACAAAAGATACACAAGACTTGAGCACTTGAAACTATATAACATTGCAGAAAGATACTAAAATATTGCAAAGAGGAAGTAAAGAGACTAAGTGGAGGATTCACCATGTTCAGAATTGAAGATTCAATATTTTTAAGATGACAGTCCTCCTCAATTTGATCTTTATATTCCAGGCAACCCCATTCAAAATCCGAACAAGATTTTTTGAAACTACTGACCAATGATTTAAAAGTGTATATCAGAATATCAATTTTGGAGGTTCAAGAGCATGGCACCAGCATCAGCTTGGCTCTGGTGAGGACTTCTCATGGCAGATGCCACCACATTGACAGGAAGATGTATGACAGGGAGAGATAACATGGGCAGAGCATGATTCAGGAGTCAGGTTCAGGTTTTTATAACAATTTACTCTAGTGAAGGTAATTAATATTTTGTTATATTTTATAGTTGAGTTGTATTTCATAGTGGGGATGTACCACAACTTATTTATTCATTCAATAACTGATGGACATTTAAATGGGTTGCTTCCCATTTTAACTATTATGAATACTGCTGCTGTTAACATAAGCAGCCAACCACATCTTTCTTAGACATTTGGCTTTACTTCACTTGGATAACTTACCCAAGAGTAGTCCTGTCAAACTTTTTTCCAAAACGACTATATCATTTTTCATTCCCACCAGCTTTGTATGGAAGTTTCAGTTATTCCACATCAGTATTTATTATTGTCAGTCCTTTTAATTTTAGCTGGTCTTATAGGTATGTAGCAATATTTAACTATGGCTTTAATTCACATTTTCCTGACAACTAATGACATTAAATATCTTTACTTGTGCTTTCTGGTCTAGTGGGAGAACCTTAACTCATGGAGAGTGCTTCCCTTAGAAGGGATTAAGGATAGTGCCCATGGGACCCTTTGTACAATCCAAAAAAGTCTAAATTCTAAAAATGACCTCAAAGGTTTCAGGTAAGGGATTGTGTAACACATCTGAATGGTGATGCTTGGCCCTCCATTTAGTCATATCATTTAATCCTCTAAATAAGTTATATGGTAGCTATAATTAACATTATTTCCACAAACTGTCCTTACTCTTCTGTGCTCAGAAGAACACTTGAGGTGGGAGGACAGTGTGGGAGGTGAGCTGCAGGAAGGACTTCACTACTGAGAGCCTGTTCTCTACCTTCCCAGAGATACTGCTGTGCTAACTGCCTACTTATTCATTCCCCAAGTAGTTGCTGAGCAGTATTAACAAGTATTTCACTAGCTTCTGAAGTTATATACTTGGTCCTATTCTCAAAAAGAGATGGAAAACAAAGTATTTTTTAATTAAAATAATATTTTTTGTTGTAGATGGACACAATACCTTTTTTATTTATTTGTTTTTATGTGGTGCTGAGGATCAAACCCAGTGCCTTGCATGTGCTAGGCAAGTGCTCTACTGCTAAGCTATAACCCTAGCCCTAACAACAAAAGTTTAAAAAATAATTTCAAATAATCTCTCAAAGTGCACAATCTTAGAAGTAAATAATCACATATTATTATAAGGGGGAAAATGGGATAATTTGCCCTGTGGGAAGCAGAGGAGGAGACTAGAAACAAAATGGACCCAGAAAACAATAGAAGGAAGGACATCCAAGTTTGGTCTTGAAAGACGAATAATTCACAATAAATAACCCACTCTGCCCTGACATCAATAGCTGAAGAATGAATGTGAGCCAGCTGAGGCTGCAGGGAGAAGTGAAGGTCTTAATGAAGGGTAAGACGGAAGAAGTGTGGTGGGAGAAGAGGCTGGATATGTGAGCAGGGATCAAGCTGTATGAAGGTTTGTGTATGTTGATAAGGAGTTTAGGCTTCCTGTACCCAGTGCTAAGTCACTAATAAAGAGTCATCAAAGAGACCCACGTAGTTTCAACTGCATAAAAGGCAATTCCCTGCAGCTGGTATCCAGAAGGCAGAAGGATGACAGAAGCCAAGTTAAACATAACCTGGAGACACAATTTGTCCCACACTAAGTATCCTTTGAATCAAATAAAAACCTTTAAAATCTCTTAGGATTGTTCCATCTTTAGCCATTGTTAACTTTGAAGCATGAAATCGATGCACTGAAATTTCAATAAATGTTTTACTCTTCTCTGTGGATCAAGGTTTTACAATATGCTGGTCTACATTCTCTTTACCTTGATGTAGTTCGATTCTCTTCCAGCTATTCTCCTGGCTGGATGTGCCATGACATGTCTTGCAGCAGTAAAACATTAGGTTAATAAAGCAATTATTTAATTGACTCTAATTTCATTGGCATTCCTATTAGCTAAAGGAAAGTAGTTCAATCACTGTTTACATTTGTAAAGCCAATATTATGGTTTAAATTATGGCCTTTGGATGAATTTGAAAATTGAAGCCTGATAATCCTTAAAGCAATATTTACAGAGGACTCTTTGTAAAGGGAATGGAAACAAGAGTGCATTAAATCAGAGGGGTTTTTAAATATTCATTTTGCAATCAGCTTCTCTGTTTACCAGGCCACTACCTAACTTCATGATTCTTGTTTTAGAAAAAAAACAAATCTCTTGCTGTAATTTTTCTGTGATATATGAACTATTACTTCACATTCTCTTTTTTGATTCTAGAGCAGGAGTTCCAGATAGATGCTCACAATGCAAATATCATTCCTCATTAGAAATCTTGCAAAAATTTAGAAGTTCAAAATGTAAAAACCAAGCATTTTGAAAAGCTAGCCTTTGATTTAAAAAGCTCTTTGTCTTACAGCCCTTAATAAGAACACTGTCAACTACCCAGTAAAATAACTATAAAAACACTAAAATTGATTTTTCTTCTTCTTTTTTTTTTTCTGTTTTACAGCGCTAGGTTTTGAACCCAGGGCCTTTCACATGCTAGGCAAGCATTCAACCTCTGAGCTACATCACCCCCAGCTATAAAATTGATTTTAGAAACCTCACAACTCTGAAAAAGAAATCAAAAAATCTTAGTCAATGATTTTTCCTATGAACCACAAGATGGTAGAAGTGGTCTAGAGAGTGCTCTCCTACTTTGAGAATGAATAACTCAAAGAACCCAAGTGATGCTTATGAAAATATGCTGCAACTTAAAGGGAAGTAAAACACTGGGGGGTAATGCCATTGAAACAAGCTTCACATGGGAATCAGACAAATGTATCAAATGCAAATATTTGAATACTCTGTGAATACTCTGTAGCACTAAAGAAAATCAAGTTAACAATGGGTAAGATCTCATTAATCTCAAGAAAGGGGAAAACAGATTTTAAGCGTCTAGGCAAGTGAAAAATAAAACACGTTACCTAATAAGAGTCAAAAGTTAGAATAACTAAACTTCTCTGAAGCATTAAAGGCTAGAAGATGACGGTGCAACACTGTCAGCATTGTTTCCACTATCTTTTCTGGTTTGACTGACAGAAAAGTGCCAAAAATAGAACATGGATTTCCATATACCCTTCACTGAGGTTCCCTTAAACAACATTAGTCAACTAAGAAATTAACCTTGGTGGACGACAATACAGAATCCCAATCACAGAATTCAACTGCATAAAAGGCGATTAAAATTCAGCACTGTCATCATTTTCTTGCTTGAATTGTTCCAAATCTGGCAATTAGTAACTTCCCCAGTGTAATTCACATACCCTTTTGATATGCTGCCATCTTTTTTCTTCTTCTTTTTCTTCACTCTTACTATCAGATGTTCCAGGCTCCCCACCCCCCCACCCCACCCCCAAAAAGCTTTGTTGCTCTTTTTTTGAAGAAAGGAATTTAGAAAACAAGATCAAGGAGCTGGCTGTGCTCACTGCTACTGGGGTAACTTTTAGCCCCTTTCACTGGGTAGAGTAGGAAATACATGTGTGGTTACTGACTAATGCACACATCACAACTGAACAGTATTTGCACACAGCCTTTTTGGTTGTTAGCCTTAATGTGTCCAGTCAAAAATGTTATCTTTCTAGAGTTTCTTAGGTCATCTCTTTTCTTCCCTATCCCCTTCGGTGTAATTATGTGATTTACTTCTAATATAGTTAGATTCCTTGTTACAGTCTGCATTCCATCTTTTCCTCCACAGCTTGCTTTATTTTGTTGTTATTCTTTACAAACAACACAATTTCTTTTTTGTGTGTATAGCTGTGTGTTTTGACAAATGTAGAGTCACATGTCCACCACTATATTCCCCTACAGAAGAACAATTTATCATCTCCCCAAAACATGAGTTAGTCTTCTATGGAAAATTTCTCCTTCTACCCCCAAACCTCTAGCAACCAATTGTCAGCTTTCTTACCTATACTTTTGCTTTTTTGTTTTTTTAAGAGCATCATGCAAAATGGAATCACAAACATGGAGCCATTTGACTCTGTCTTTTACTTAGGAAAATACACATAAAATCCACTCATGTTGTGTGAATAAATACTTTTTTCATTTTTCAAGCCTAGTGACATTCCATTGTGTGAATGATTTAAAGATGTCTGGGTTGTTTATAATCCTCGGCTGTTGCGAATAATTTTTGTTCACTGTTTACAGGATTCCATGTGAATATAAATTTCCATTTTTCTTTGGTAGATAGCTAGGAGTAGGATAACTGAGTTATATGGTCAGTGTTAGCTTTTTAATAAACTGCTAAAACACATCCAAAAGTGGGTATACTATTGCACATTTCCATCTGTTCATAAAATCTTAAGGAGAAAACTGTAACCTAAGAATTTTTTTCTTACCCTCTTAGATGTTGATTATATATGATAAGCACAGAATTCTGCTATTCAAAAATAATAGCACCAAATGCCCTTTTTGGAAAAAAAAATTACTTGAAGTTACACTCTATAAGAGAAATAAAAATTGAGGACAAAACATGCATTCCTAACAAAATATTTAAGGAAAAATAAGAGAATACCTCCTTCTCAAAAAAAGGGGGAGGGGTATCTGTGAAGAGAAATCTTATTATATGACATTAATAGTAAAACCAGAACACTCATTAAAATCATGAGAAAGGTAGAATTCCCAATCTCCTTAATTTAACATTATTCTAGATTTTTTTAACTAGTGCAAAAAGACACAAATCAGAAATAATGAATTAATTGGTAGAAAAGAAACATAGGGAAAGGTTACTAATTGCAGTAACCTTAGAAGACCCAAAAATGCCAAGTAAAATCTGAAACAGAAATCAGTTAGGCTATGGAATATGATAAATTATTGAAAAATATCCATATCCCAATGAGAAACAGAAAAAAAATAGTAGGAAAAAAATCTATGAACCATAGTGACATATACACAATGAGATTTCTAAGAATAACTTGACTAAAATATGTAAAATTCATTTATAAAAAACTATAGCACTTGTTTAAATGTAGAATACCTGAATATTGACTTCTGTAATACAACTATTTATTAATTCATTCATGTGATTGCTCGTCCAAAATTTGTTAATAATCTAAATAAAGGGGCAATAATAATTACATCCACTATCTTATCCTCTGTGCATAATATTTCACCTGATTCATCATAGTAAGCACTCAAAAATATTTGTTTCTATTTTTCAGCTATCTTTTCTTTGAAGTTTTATATGGCTTTCAAAATTCATACACTAAGTAGCTTAGCAGCTTTTGAAAGAAGTCTAAACCAGTTAATTGCCATTGCCTAGCAAATACCACTGGCCATTTGACCACAAGCAGAATCAGAGCTCATATTTTGAAACATAGATACTGCAGTCCTGCCTCATGATCTTTCTTCATTTTTCAACTCTAGAATTAATAGACTCCATAACATACCAGGAATTCTAGAGCTTAGCAGAATTCAGAGGGTTTTAGAAATGGCTGTTCTCCATGAAAAGGTTAGTTATATTTCATCATTTCAAGTTTTAAATCCTACAAACAATGCTATGTTCATAGCAAATGAATGAAAATAGATTACATATTAATGATATTTAAAAAAAAAAAAACTAGAAAAGAAACCCACAGAATCTGGAGCAGATTTAAGTGGTCTATTGGCCAGAATTCATTCTGAGTCTTTTAAATGGAATCTTTCCGATTTCTTGTAATACCGAATATAGGTATCTCGTTACTTGATAGCCTCTTTTCATTTCACAATTAGGTTAACATTTCCCTTGTGAAATTGGATTGATAATATTTTCCTAGACTTAAAATAATGCAATGGTATCAAAACATTGCTTAAAGTTGGCTAAATATCTGAACCACAGAGCTGAAGATAACACATTTTCTTGATTAGTCTTAGCATTTTCCAATGTTTTATTATCTGTGTATATGTGTGTATTTATGTTTTTGTGCTTGCTGAAGTTTATTATGTAGTAATTTTCTCATTTTGCTGTGATATAGGAAATCCTTATCAATACTAATAATTGTAAAGTCATAGTTAACTTACCAAGAGAACTAATCTGGATTCTATGGAGGTATATGGAAATTTTGTGAAAGTGAATTAGGGATGAAGCATATCTCAGCAGTAATGAACCTGTTTATGTTGTATAAAGCAGTGTGAAGTCAAGCAAAGCAATTTTTCAAACTCAGTATTTTTTGATAGTCATATGTTTATTCCATTGGGTTGTTAATATGCTGTATTCCCAAAGTATTCTTTGGGCATAGTTCATTTTATAGCTAGTTTTAAAGAAGAATTTGTCTATAAGAGGCTTTTTGCTTTTTTTTTTTTTTTCATTTTTCAATTACAGTTCTGAAACATTGGGTAAGACCTTCTTAGGTATATCCTATTGCTTATAAAAGGGCTGGCAAAAACTTGTTTTTAATAACTAAATTTTCAAGGAATGATATTAAATATCCAACACACATTATCAGTTCTATTGCATATTGTTGGGCCAATAAGGGATTTTCATAACAACAAAAAAATTTATAAATTTGATACGGAAACCAGAGTTGTAATACAGTAGCAGGAACTCCCTTAGGTATTAGTGAGGATAACTTTTGGATGTCAGCTGACTATAATTGAATTAGACTTGCTGCATTTGGACCAAATTTATAGGTTATAACAAATAAAAGAAACCGAAATGATTTTGTTTGCTAAATATCTTGGTATCAATTGTTTATTTAAAAGTGCTTCCTAGATGTCCCCCCCCCAAAAAAAAAGACAGTTATTCAACCTTAAATTTGCATTGCTAAATACAGAGGAAGGGCTGGACATGTAGCCCAGTGGCTGGAGCACATGCTCAGCATGCAGGAGGTCCTGGGTTCAAACCCTAGCAACCCCTCCCCCATACAGGCACATTAGTATATCAGCTGGTGAATTTGAAGTTAGAATGTAAATTAGAGAGAAAAACTCAGAAAGGAGGAATAAAGTAAAATTCTATGGTGCTGTGATAGTAAGGAAGAAAGTTCTCTAAGTACTAGGGACTTCTTTAAAGGTACTAAGTAGTTGCAGTAGGTTATTCTCTTCATAGAAGGAGAGAACATGGTACTTGACTTTCTGGTGCTAGAAAACTCTGGAATTGTCCGAAGTTTGTATTTATGGTGAATATTGGTGCACCCACTACCCCCCCCCCAAATTACATATAATCACACCTTAAACTGTGATAAAAGATGTTAAAATGACTATAAGCAGTTGAAAAATTGAAAGGGAGAGAGGATTATAGATATTTGGAAGCAATGGGACAAGACTGTTTGGGAAAATAATCTATTTTCTGGAGAATGATAAGCTTTTAGGATATGGGAGCTAATCAATGAGCTAATTGGGAAGATATAACAGAGAGCCAATGTCTAATTAAATTGACAGAATATGTAGGATTTTATTCATGGAAAATACCAATTATCTGATATGGACCACCATTTAGTGCTTGCAACTCTGCAATGAGAGGGCTATTAGAAAATGCCTCATAAACAAGGGCTAGAAATGTGACACAGCTTTTTGGAGCAAGTCTATTTTTTCTTTATCAAGATGAATACCATACCAATAATATTTATCCATGATAGTTAAGTAGAAAATGGGTAGAAAATGGGCATTTGGGGTGTTAGCTTTGAGAGTCGGTACATATATTATGTTTATGAAGGTGTATGTTTAAGTTTTAAAAAATCCATTATGTATTAAAGTATGTTCATGCTGCCTTTCTACTATGACACTCATTCAGCTAAAAGATATATCAAAGGGAATGGACTCGTAGGGTTGACATTGGGTATGATAGGAAAAAAACTGAATAAATGAGCAAAGGACAGAATTTCTTTATTTCAAAAGATTATAGTTTTCAGATGTTGTTTGACCTCTGAAGGCCTGATGGGGTTGATGATTTTTCTAACAATACTCACATCTGAAATAGTATCACGTACATTTTTAGCTAGTACTCATATGAATTCCATATTCTATACAAATGGGGAAAATGCAATTCATAATTGACAAGGTATGAATTTTTTATACTTTAAGCCATGAGGCTGCCACATCAACAAATGTAATTCCTTAGCAAATATGTCTTACGTTTGTATTTATGAAATGTACACAATTGACACAAAACCCAAAAGGGAATAAGTAAGCATTTTAAATATATATATATATATATATGTATTTACTTTGATTTGCAGGCTCCATTCTGGGAAGCATTTATTAAATTAGAAACAAGGAAGTGATGCAAGCGAAATGTTTTTAGAATTTCAATTTATCTTGAACTCGATGTTACTTTTATGGATTTTGCCAAAACTTGGACTTCCATTGGTTGAAGCATTGGTCTTGCTTTGCTTTGTTTATTGTTTTTTTTAATGTATTCTGAGCTACTCTTGAAAGTGATGAGTTATTAAAATTTAAACACTGCAGAATGAAAACTATCAGGTTGTGATGGGTCACAGAGGTGTATGTGTAAGCATACTCACAAAGCCTCTATTCTGCTCACTCTGCTCTAAGGCTTCCCCATCCATACAAAGGTCTCTCCCTCCCTCTCTTAAGTGTGATGGGTTATATTTTCCAAAGATAATTGCAGTAGTATAATGTATCCTCCCACGCCAGCTAGAAACTTCCTCCTCCTCCATCAAGAGATAGAGCCTAATTTTACTCACCTTGAATTTTGGAGCTTGTGACTCTTTTGTAACCAATAGAATACTGGTTAGAAATATGAATTTCCATAAAAAGCTATGCAGTTTCTAAACCAAAACACTGTTGTTACAACCCTAAGCTGTTAAACTTAAGAAGCCCTACTAACCAGATGCTACAAGGCTATGAGGAAGCCCACATCACATGGAAAGAACAAATATAGATGCTCCTGATTTCCATGTTAGCTGAAGATCTTTCAGACAGCCAACATCACCCACTACATATGTGGATAAAGATGCCTCAGATGAGTGTCCCCCAATCGTTGAGTATTTCAGTTAAGGCTCCTGGCATCATGGAATAGACATAAGCTGTCCCCACTGAGATGTTTTCAGTAGCTTTATTGTGCCTAGAACACTAACAGAAATATTAAGATTCTGAGATGAGAAGCTCACCAGGCATCTTTCATCCTTCACTAGTTTCTGATGATATTTGCCTAGGTAACTATAAGAGTATGATAGAGAAGTGTTTTCACATGTTTGTTTAATATATTTTCAAAATGCTAAAAGTAGTATTTTATATAGATTATTTTTTATTTAATTCTATTACCAAAAATTAGAACTTTATATATTGAAAACAGGTACTTTGAGGAACAATAATAATACTATCAACTACAGAGTATCTCATGTATAATGGACAAAGCCTAAAACTTTTCCTAACTTAGCTTAATTTACACAATGACCTTACCCATTAGGTATTACCATCCTTATTTGCAGAGAAAAGACTGAGGATCAGACAAGTTTAGGTCACTTACTCAATGTCAACAAAGTGAATCATGCATGATTCTAAAACTTTATATAACTTTTAGCAATATCATTGCATTTGGGCAATGAACCAAAGATCATAAATAGTGGGTCTAGAGAAGTAGTCAGTTCAACCCCCCAAAAAATTAATAAAATGAGATTTTTTTAATGCAGTAATTCTGTCACCAATTAAGAGTACTACATTCTAAAATCCCACTGTCTTATCTGTTTTGTAGAAAGTTTGCAAAAATAATAGTCCTGGCCCTGAGCCTTAGGAGAATCAATCAATTATAGTAGCTAGTAACAATGAATTTCAGAAAAATGATCAAGTGTATCGAGTTCACGTCCCAAACCAACCTGTGACCTTGTACAGTTTCTATAAAATTAAGGAGTACATTAAAAGTTCTCCAAGAGTTCCCCCCAATTCTTTAATATACTTTGACGCTGTAATTGTTATTTTTCTACATAAATTATTTCCATCTATTTTTATTATGTACTTCTTTTCTCTTAACTCTATAGCAAGCATCTTACCAATGTCTGTGACTCTCATGAGCATCCTGAGTATGCAGCCTTGACATGACACTGGATGTTGAAATATATTGAGTTGCATTATCATGTGTCTGTTTTGTTTTCTTGTAAATAGATGAGGGTATCTGAAGGATCCTCTTGCTTTATCTGTACTTTCTCTTCACATCCTGTACAAAAGAGAAAACACAAACACATACTTCCATTAATGTCCATTGGCTAGAGGAAGTTGCTACATAGCCATCCTCACCTTAAGGGAATAGGAAAAGGTTTAGAAGGAAGAGAAACCAAATAACAATCTTAATTGAGGAGCTCCATAATTTATAAAGTACATGCAAGGGTTTGGGAAAGTTTGGATGATTCAGAAGGATTTTTTTAGTTTCTATAGGCTACTTTTTCTATGTAATTAAAGCTCCTGTTCACCAAATTATCTCACCCGTTAACCCATCAAAACACAATGAAATAAAAACAGGTCATATACCACTTGTGATATAACTGAGAAAACATTCCACATAACATTCAGGACTTCTGTCTAAGGATGCTTTTCTCTCAACTCCTTGGAGATGGTATGATAGGTAGAAAGATCACTTTACAATCCCCAGTCCCATTGCATGATATTAAAACGTTACTTTCTGTAATCCTCAGTTCCTCATAACTACCCACCCCTTCCTTGTAGGGTTTTTGCAAGCAGTGAATGAAATAATGGTTCCAGGCCTCTTCGTTTGGCCTATCTTGGAAACACTCACACTCTGTATATGCAGCAGATTGTCAGCTTTCTGGCCACAGCACCTGCCCGCTTGAAGCCACTGAGCCAGGCCTGCCTTCCAACCTTCTTGATGCCAGCATGAAGTTAAAGGAAGCAATACTTCTTGTTAGCTCCTCAGGAGTGAGGAAAGGAATCCAGGAAGTGGTTCCACCATCCCCAAACAGCTGAAATTATGACAATTATGTTGAAAGGTCCCTAATCTGCCACCACTGTGAAAGTGATGGCAACTCAACTCTAGTGGGTCTGAAATATACTCAGGTTAGTTCTTCCAATTCTGATCTGATTTAGGGTACAAAGAGACTGTTTTTTTTTTTTTCATCAGTTAATTTTTTGACATATGCAGGATGAGTATAAATTATTCTTAGACTGTGAGCTCCAGAACAGCAGCTCATGTTTCATTTATTGTTCTAGGAAACATAGACAGACACAGGCTGCAGTGGGAGACACACTGTGCTAGGTAAGAGAATTAACTCTGGAGCCAGCTGTTTGGATTAAATTCCTGGTTCCACCAGTGACCAGTTGTGTGACATTAGGTAATTACTGGTCTATAGCAATAATAATAAATAACCCAATTCATAAATTTGTTGTAATAGCTAAATTAATTAATATATGCAAAATATTTAGAACAGTGACTGGCAGGCTGAAATTACCAAGTATACAGTAGCTTTTAGTATTATATACTACTGTATATAATTACATGCTACTGTAATACCTAGTAATTCAATATGCTCAAAACATAGTAGCTATTTAGTAAATACTTTTATTATGGAATAAAGGGAAAGTACTTTGGAATCTGTACAACATGAACATATATTAGTGATTCAATGAATTGTAATGGTACCATCAACCATTTAAAGTTTTCATGTTCTTCTGGGTTCTAGATCAGTTTGAAGCTTTTAAAATTCTTAGCCAATTTTACACAAAATCTGAGCACATCTATATTTCAAATCCTTTTCTAAACACAATACTACTAATTTGATAACAAAGTTGCAAACAAACTCTTCAGCAAAAGGACCAAGTGTTTCTAAATGAGTACTTTTATTCAGATTCTTATCCCCAGAAGTGGTTAGTGCATGGTTGGACAGGTCAGTGATGTTGGCAAAATAACTAGTAATAGCTGAAGACTGGCTATTAAAATATTTTAATTAAAAAATAATTTTAGAATTATAAATATGTAACCTTTTCATACTTGATGAAAGACGTTGTTTTTATCATTTGTAGAGCAAGAATAGACATATTTAAAGTATATTGTAACATAACCTAATATATACACCAATTCCCCCCGCCCCATCCCTTTGCAGTACTGGGATTGATCCCAAAGGTGCTGTACCACTTAGATACATCTGAGATCTTTTTATTTTTATATTTTGAGACAAGTTCTCGCTATTGCCCATGCTGGTCTTGAACTTATGAATCTCCTGGCTTTAGCCTCCTTTGTAGCTAGGATTACAGCTGTGACTGTATAACTATACATAGAGCTATGGATGTACAGCTATGTACATTGCCTGGCAACACCAAGTGCTTATAGAGCACAGTCCATGAAACTTTCCAGCGATATCAAGTTAAAAAAATAAGTACTTTTTTCTTCTAATTAATTAAATTATACATCACTCTGAGGAAAACCAACAATATGGTTCTGGCAATATATAGTAGTCCTGACACTTCTCTTAGTACAGGGCAATTTTTTACCTCAGCACTAAATGCTGGCCAAATATCATGACCTTGGCCTTCTCTCTAAACTCTTACACTTTTTAAAAAATACTGGTGGAAATGAAGTCTCTGAGGAGATGCGGATGATTTACTAATAACAGGGAAGTTCAGATTCCATTACTACTGATGGCTATGCTTCCATTTATGTTTTTCTTAAGCCATTACTATTTAAAATGTTACTGTTAGCATTCTTAGCTGTCCCATTTGTTCGTATATAACTCTCCTACATAAACATATAGAACAAATCATATTAATTAAAATAAATTGCTTGGACATTTGAGTTGTGCTACAGTTTGTCTCTGAAGGCTATAAATTCAAATTAAGGGTTTTGCTGCTTGTTCCCAAGCTTCAAAAGATTCTTTTTGTACATTAGTAGTAGCAAAAGAAATCAACCAGCTTGTAAAACAACATTCATTTGAATTCTTGCAGAAATGGCTAGATAAACTGCATATATAGCTACTTATCATAATCATATAACAAAACCTTGGCTGAAGCAAGCAAATAAATTCCTAATTCATGATGGCAAGTATTGATATTTTATAGTTTCGAGTATAGATTTTTATAGACAACTATTTATTCCTATATATTTTAAAATTTTGAGTTATACATATTTATATTTATTATGTTTATTTCTATGTCTTTCTATATATTTTTATATACACATTCCAGAGGTTCTGAATAGTATACCATATTAACAAACCATTATACATTTTTACAAACTAAACAGATAAACATTATTTTCTGAATATTAAAGTGATCAATAAGGTCAGTATGACTTCTGGAAAGCTGGAATAACTCATCTGACTATTTTAAAAAATTCCTGTTTTGTAATTTCCAAAGGCAAAGATGTGACTACCATTTATAATATTCTATAAAAATTTAAAGTACATTGTGTTTCATAGAAATGTTCATAATATTAAAAAAGAAAATCCCAATCTACAAATTGGAAAATAAAACAGCATAAATAAGTTCACTTTTATCTTTTATTGAAATTAATTTTGTGAGTATGATTCCTTAATATTTTCCTTTTTCTTATTGGAATTAATCCCCTTAACTAATACACTTTAATTAACTTGAAGAAATAACTAAATTGAGTTAAAAATAGTTTTATTAAAAATATCTCTATTTTTTTTTTATCAAAGTGCAATTTTTGGCATCCACTCATTCCTAAAAGTCCCTACTGAAAAGTGTGTAAAGACTGTGACCCCTTGTAGGATCCATATTATTTAACTACTTTAGAGTTTCAATACAAAGTTCAGAGGAAAAAAAAAAACTTTTCAAGTGTTAAAAATTGAAACCTATAAGGGAACTTTTAAAATTATTATGTTTTAGTGAGGATAAGGCTAAACAATAAATCAACTGTTTCAAGCTACATAAAAATAATATTAATTTCTTCATTTGCAACTAAATGTATGTTTAAAGGGATGGATTGAAAATAAATGGATTTCTTAAAACATTAGGAAAAAGTGGTTGTAGATTTTCATCTGGAGAACATATTAGAGGGTAAGTCTTATGTGGTAAGTAGGCATAGTTAAGTCCCATCTCTAAGAAAGCAACTCTAATCCTGTGGCTCTATGTGGGAAAAAAATAAAGATACCAAAAAATGGTACAATTTAAATGGAAGCTAATTGTTATGGTTTATAATACATTTCCCATAATCATTCGAGAATTACAATATTCATCAAGTTGTTCTCAATTATATGACAGCCTTACCTCTGTCTCCTCCCTTAAGTTTATCCTTTGGGACTAAGTGCTATTCAGAGTCACCTTCATAAAGAAATGTCTTTTGAGAGCAACATCAAATTCTATAGTTTTTAATCTAACTGCAATTTAATGATGACTTTACTGCTCAAAAGAAAAAAATCAGGGTGCTTTCTGTAGTTAACATTGCTCCATTTCCACTGAGTGATGAAAAATGTGAATTATTCCCTAAAGCTACCTCAGATTGCTTCATGTGTCAAGAAAGAAAGGGCTAAATTAGGCCTTTCTCACAAACAATTACTATAATGAAGTCTAAGGAAATGGCACCAGTGCCTTTGATTACCACTGACATTTCACACATACACTGAGATATTATAGAAAATCTTTATGGAATTTTGAAGATGGAGTTAGAATAATTACTCAGTCCAGCCCATATGAAGGACTCTGAATAAGCACCTTGAGGACAAGATCATACTCAGCTACTCTAATTCTGTTACATTAGCACAGTGTTTTGAATTAATTAGATGCTCAAAAATAAATGTTTTGCTGGATGAGTGGAGAAATTAATTATATGCAGTAAAACCCTATTCTAAAATATGGATCATTAGTCATATATATTAAATAGACCACAAACCAAAGCCCAATATAACAGATAACTTATAAAAATCTTTTAATTTCAGGCTTCTAACAGGGATCCACTGTAATTAATTTTTTACTATTACAGTTCACTGAGACAGAGTCTCCCAAAGTTTATGTTCATTTGGATCAGTCTTTTATTTCTTCTAAATCTGCAGCATGTCCTAAGAACTGAGAGTCTGAAAGTGCTGTATGTGTCACAGAAAACATATTTAATTTGTTTAATTAGTATTATGTATTTTGAGCTTTTAAAAATCAATAACCTAAACATCTATTTATTCTCACTTAATTACATCAACCAGAATCAAAGAGAGAACAATCATGATTTACTGATGACTTTGCTCGTTAGTATAATTTTTAAGAATTTACTCTTATAACCTTTCCTTCACATCCAAGCTGGTTATGAGAACTAAAATGACAGAGACCTTTTATTACAATCCTATTTCATACTTTTAAGGAAATTCTGACATTAAAAGAAAAGAAAGGCAATCAATAACTGGAGATCCAAATGGGAGGGTGGAATAAAGTTACATACTGTAGAAAATGAGTGGTATAGAGAGTGTATCTAAAAATAACAAATGAAATTTTTAAAAAAGAGTAAGGAAAAGGTTATTGGGATCAATTATGAGAGTATATCACCTGAAATTAAAATTTAAATATTTGGTAGCCTATGAAAGTACTTGCTCCAGCATTATATGTGACTTGAATCAAGTACTTTGCTAGCCAGAGATTGTTTTAAAACTTTTTATATTGGCCAAAAATACTAATCACGTCCCAAATAACATGAAATTACTGAATGTCTTGTTTTCTTTATACCACCACCTCATTCTTTAAAAGGTTTAAAAAGGTTTTGGATGTGGCTAGTAAGTTAATGAGCTAGCTGGCAGGAAATTGTGCTTTGGCATGATGATTGAATTTTGGGACATTAAAAACCAAGTAGTGAAGTAGAAACCAAAGAAGTTAAGACTAATTTTAATGCTCTAAGAGCTGTCATTTTATCGCTCATACAATTAATAATTTAAAAATACCTATTTGAGATACCACCTATTACCAATTGTGGTACAGGTGGCTAAAAGTTTTTTCAATCCAACTAAGAATATCATAATAACCTTAAACTTCTGACATATAACAGTAGAAAGATATTTTGTGTGTGCCTGAGGTGTGCAGAGTACAGTGTACAAAACCATGTTGTTATCCAGTATATTTTGTTTGAGTCAATCTGAGATATTTAGACATATTTAACAAGTGAAAGACACGGGAGTAGAAGATACCACAGGTTTGTGTTTTGTTTCTTTGTTTGTTTGTTTGCTTGTTCTGGAGAAGAAATAATAATTTGGCTTGTTTTTTATGAAAATAAATCCATGGACAATTTCCCTAATTCACGAACAGTAAAGAAATAATATTATTTTGTGATAATTAAAAAGCATAATCAAATATTTTCTCTTTTTTGCCTTTAAATTTCAGTTTATGTCAACAGGAATTATTTTATTTGTCCTAATTAATTATACATGACAGTAGAATGCATTTTGACTCATTGTAAATGGAGCACAACTTTTCATTTCTCTGGTTGTACCTGATGTAGAGTTACACCATTCATGCAATCATACATGTACCTAGGGTAATGATGTCCATCTTATTCTACCATCCTTCCTACTCCTATTCCCCCTCCCATCTCTCCCCTCCCCTTTGCCCTAGCCAAAGTTCCTCCATTCTTCCCATGCCCCACTCCTCATTATGGATCAGGATCCACTTATCAGAGAAAATGTTAGACCTTGATTTTTTGGGATTGACTTACTTCATTTAGCATGATACTCTCCAACTCAATCAAATCACCTGAAAATAATTTTATTCTTTTTTAATGCTGAGTAATATTCCATTGTGTATATATACCACAGTTTCTTTATCCATTTATGTATTAAAGAGCATTGCTTCCACAGTTTGGCTATTGTGAATTGAGTTGCTATAAACATTGATGTGACCATTGTCGCTATAGTATGCTGATGTTAAGTCCTTTGGGCATAGACCAAGAAGTGGGATAGTTGAGTCAAATGGTTTTCTAAGGAATCTCCACACTGCTTTCCAGAGTGGTTCACCAATTTGCAGTGCCACCAGCAATGTATGAATGTATCTTTCCCCCACATCCTTGCCAACATTTATTGATGCTTATATTCTTGATATTGCCATTCTGACTGGAGTCAGAAATTTCAGTGTAGTTTTGATTTGCATTTTTTTAATTGCTAAAGATGTAAAACATTTTTTCATTTATTTGTTGATAGATTGTATATCTTCTTCTGAGTAGTGTCTGTTCAGTTCCTTATCCCATTTATTGATTGGGTTATTTGGGGGTTTTTTTGGTATTAAGTTTTTTGAGTTCTTTATATAATCTGAAAATTAGTGATCCAGCTGATGTGCATGTGGCTCTTTCTCTGTAGGCTCTTTCTTCACATTATTGATTATTTCCTTTATTGAGAAGAAGCCTTTTAGTTTGAGCTCATCCAATTTATTGATTATTGATTTTATTTCTTGTGCTTTTAGAATCTTGTTAAGGAAGTTATGACCTAATCTAACATGATGAAGATTTGGGCCTACTTTTTCTTCTATTAGGTGCAGGGTCTCTGGTCTAATTCCTAGGTCCTTGATCCACTTTGAGTGGTATTGGCACCAAAGAAGACAGGTAGACCAATAGTACAGAATAGAAAACAAAAACATACATTGGAGGAAGGTGGCCTCTTCAACAAATGGTGCTGGGAAAACTGGAAATCCATATGCAACAAAATGAAATTAAACCACTTTCACTCACCATGCACAAATATTTTCCAAATTAAATCAGAACATGAGCCTGGAGAGAGTCTCCACAGAGAGGTTACTGCCCCATTCCAGATGTCCTGGGTCACAGCATCTCCATTCTTATCACTTAGGTTTCTGGAAATAATAATCTATAGAGTCTTTAGAAATATTAAGTCAATAGGGACATAAATAAGAAGAAATAGGATGAAGGAGAGATTACATATAGGCCACTTTGGTGTCATCTAGAGGCTAAATCAAGAGCAGGATAATCCACTGTGCCCACATTTCAAGCCTTATTTTAAAGCCAAATTAAGTGGCCTCAGCTTGGGTGAACAACATAATTTGGGCAGCAGAATTTTTGTGTCACATCTATTGAAAGCAAATGATGGTAGAGATAACTGGAACATAAAAGGTCAATTTCTATGTGTCCTCTTTTACATTTGCCATATTATGGGAGAAAAAATGTTCATTATTGAAAAATATGTTCACAAACATTCCTGAGGATCAGAAAAATAAATTAGTCTCTCCCTTATTTGAAGAAAAAGTGTGTTATTTGAACTATCAAACTAAAACATTTGAAATTAAACCAATAAATAATGAAAAGTGTTCAATGAACTCCAAAGTATAGATGAAAGATACTATATATAAAAAATAAAAAGGATGTAATAATTGAATAACTCAAAAAGGTAACAGAGGAGATGGAACAATGCATTATGTGGTTAATAGAACAAAATAGTGTTGACTTTAGGTGATGTCTGAATCAAGGGAGGGCAATCACATCAGAATTAGGGTGTTAGGTAGGAATATATAAATAAGGTGGGGTGTGGACTGGACTGGGTCTCAGGAACAATGAGCAGATTTGGGGTGTATGGAAAGGCATTTCAGGTAGGAAGAATAGCAAAGCCAGAAATGCAAACATGGAAACACAAGGCAGGAGGTAGTTGGGAAGATAATTTTCTCCCTGAAAAGACATAGCAGCAGCTCAACAGAACTACTGCCTAGCTAGAATACCAATGACTTTAAACTCAGGGCAGCCATTGTTGGTCTGGTGTTGCAGTGACACAAGGCTGAAGATCCAAATAGCTTATGAATATTTCACTGTTCAGGCCCAGAAACCACAAGCACCTGAACTGGGGACTGATGGCAGTGAGTGTGAGAATTTCTCTTAACTGATGGCTGATTGTGTACACAGATTGGAGCTGCAACGAAAATGTTCATCAAGAAACTGAATTTAAAGAGCTTAGGACAAAAACCAAATTTTAAAATATTGCATGTCATCTTGGGACACAGATGAATTACAGATGTGGAGACAACAGCTGAATATGCACGAGTAGATGTGGGGCTTTCCAAGGGAGAAGAGAAGATGCTCTAAGACTAATACCGAGAAAAGTTCCCATGTACAGAAGAACAGCAAGAGGAAGAGAACAGAGATGTCATTTTCTCCACTGATTTGAACCTCCAAGGCTCTAAAGCCAGCCTGAACTATGCTGTGTTTGAAGACAGAAGGACAAGAAGGTTTTTTCTAGAATAAAATCCAATATGACTTCACTTTTCACTGCTCAGCTACCAACTGGTAGGGCAATTTGAAGTCATTAATTTTGCCAGATGGTTAATGTTATTTAACAGTACAATTAACTAATAAATAATTGTAAAGCACTTTGTAAATATAAAGTGCTACATAAATATTTAATAATCACATTAAATCTGGAGGCTTATTTCAAGTAACATTTTTATAAAGTATTTTATTGGTGTTTCAGGATAAATGCCAATAATGTGATCAGATGCCCATCATTATGACTATATTTTTAAAATACAGCAAAGGGATTATAGGAAAACAGAAACAACTTTAGCCATGTTAGGCTGAAAATGGGATGGATTATCATAAAACATCTCCTTCATGAAAGCTAGAGAGAATTACCACACAGTCATAGATAGGTAAAATTGAACAGTAAGGCAGTGAGTGATTCCATAAGAAAACTTAGCAACTCCATTTTACACTTCTAAGAGAATTTTTCAGATAAAATAATGTGAAGTGCACAGAACTGGAGAAAAAACATCAAGATAGGAGCTCTAAGGAAACTACTCCCTACAAAGAGAGTCTAATAAAATAATTGTAACATTTTATGAAGCATTTGACATTCATAATTCACTCACTCTTTCTAACAATGGGTTGAGATGCATATTGCCAGTGTCCACTATTTTGCACATGAGAATACTGTTGCACAAATAAATTAAGAAACTTGTAAAATATCATACAGATGGTAAGAGGCAGTCAGAATTCAGGCCCAAACAGTATGGCTCCAATACCTGCTAGAAGGAATCTGGGAAAGGTATTATTACCTTGATAAAATGTGATACATGCATCCTTCCTTCTTCCTGCATCAGAATAACAATGTGGTGGTTGAAGTGGCAACAACCACCTTGAAGACAACCATAACATAAAAAACAAAAGAGCCATCAGTCCTGCCATTATCAAGCTCCTTACCCAATGCCAGTAGTCATTCACCTCCAGATTGCTTATGATACAAGAAAAATAATCCCCTGTATTTTTTAGCCTGTTACAGCTATGTTTTCTCTTAACTTTAACTGATATCTCTCTTTCTCTCTCTCTCTCTCTCTCTATATATATATATATATATAGATAGATAGATAGAGATAGATAGAGATATTAACTGATATCTCTCTTTCTCTCTCTCTCTCTATATATATATATAATAGATAGATAGATAGATATAGATAGAGATATAGAGATATACTAGATGTAGATGTATAGATAGATATCAGATATATACATATGTATCAGATATGTATGTACCAGATATATATCTGATACATACGTACGTATATATCTGGTATATATAGATAGAAATAAGATATATATATATATATATATATATATAGAGAGAGAGAGAGAGAGAGAGAGAGTTTATATTAATATGTCAATATTATCTTAACTTTATCTAAATTATATAAATTGATGATAATAGTTTTCATTCATTGAGTGTTTGCTTTGAAACAGGTGTTGTTTTATGTTTTATATGTGCTTAGCTATTTCTCCTCATTGCAGCTCTATGAAGCAGGAATTATTATCAGTCTTATTCTATAAGGAAACTGAGGCACAGTTTTATCTGACTTTCCCAAGACCACACAGCTGATAAGAGCTTCAAATCCAGCTGTACCCTGATTCCTAAACTCCTTTCTCCAGCAAACAGTATTCTAGGCAGTGAACAACGAAACCATTTACAATGCAAGAAGGGGGCTGGGGTTGTAGTTTAGTTGTAGAGCGCTTGCCTAGCACGTGCGGGGTACTGGGTTTGATTCTCAACACCACATATAAATTTAAAAAAAGGTACATTGACAACTAAAAAATATTTTTTTAAAAATTGAAATAAGGAAGTTTATCGGGATTGTTACTATTTTAATGTTCTCATTACTACTCTAAATCATTTGGATTTTCTAGAGCAAATGATTCTCAGAGGTAATACTATTGACAGTTTGGGAAGACAAGTCTTCATTGTGTGGGATTGCTTCATGTTAAAGAAGTTTGCCATCCCTTTTCCCTGGGTCATAGTAGGATTCTCTAGACACAGTGTGAGCAGAAAATGCCCTCCACACTTTCTTACCACCTTAAGAACCCTCATTAAGGCAGTCTTGACCCAGTTAAGAACTGCCAGGAAAACTTAACCATAGTCTTAGCCTAGTAAGCAGGTGGGAAACTTAGCAGTACTGCAAAAGACAGGCTACCAAAGTCAGAAAAACAAAGATATAATCACTTTATAATGTTTTCCAGAAGATCTAGAGTCTTCTGGTTCTGACATTTCCTGGTTTCTGTAGTGACTGCTTCCATCATAGATATTAAATATATTAGTGGAAACTAGGTATAAAGATTTGGAACACATTGCCCATTCAATTGTGTTTAACAAATTGGTAGATTATTTTCTCTTCCATTAGTATTTTTTAAATCAATTTTTATGTTATGTTAACGATTAGAGATAAACTTAACAACTTACAAGTGTGAAACTTAACAATGCTTGCAGTAACCATACATTCTAAATTTCTAATGTTTTTATTCAATAAGAGTAAAATTACCAGGGAAAACATAGTTCTAATATTATGTTTTCACCTATCTTTGTCAGTATTTCTTACCTTCTTATGAAATAAGTTCTTAATAAACAGAAAACAAATATAAGAAGGTTGGGGTAGGTAAAGAACTTTGCCTAATATCAATTACTAACAGCTCAATTATGCTGTGAAGGGCCCATAACTGTCATGAAGCTTCAAAATCCTTATCATGGATTCTATTATGTATACAATTCATTTAGATTACATTAATTATACAGATTTTTAATGAAGCAAAGAGACTGCTTTCAATTTTCACAGGTAGAGACAATGATCAAAATATTTATGTGCATAGTACATATTTTTTTATGTTGACATTCATAAAATAATTCATTTACTCAGACAATATTAGCATGGGAGGAAAAGAAATAAATATATTTCCTCCTGTTCCAATTTTTTATAAGAGTGTATGATCCTTAGATAGTTTTTTTATTTACTATCTAACATAATACAGGAGACATTTTTCAGAAAATTAAATTTATAGTATTTTAACATCAATGAATACTACTAGTAAGGTGGGTTTTTAAAATACCTTTATTTATTTAATGTAGTGCTGAGGATCAAACCTAGTGCCTCACATGAGTTAGGCAAGCGCTCTACCACTGAGCTACAACCCCAGCCCTGTAAAATGGTTTTAATCCAGGATATTGCATTTCCAAGCACAGAATCCAAGTTTATATCAAAAGACATTTGGGCAAGAGAGTATCTCAATTGACTAATTGATGAAACTGGTATAGTAGCATTATGTAATGAGAATTTAAAGAGTGCTACATCAAGTGTTTATTGAAAAATGAAATGGAAAAAACTATATGAGATGCATTTATGAATGTGTCAAAATAAACCCTACTATTATATATAACTACAATGCACTAAAAAGTTTTAGTTGTGCCTGCAGGTAATCCCAGCAACTCAGGAGGCTGGGACCAGGAGAATCGAAAGTTCAAGGCCAGCCTCAGCAACTTAGCAAGGTCCTAAGCAACTTAGCAAGAAAAAATAAAAAGGTCTGGGGATGAAGCTCAGTGGTAAAACACCCCTGAGTTAATTCCCCAGGACCAAAAATAAACAAAAGTAAAAATACAAAACAATGCCTAACCTGTAATTAGTGCTCTATAAAGTATTTTCCATTATTTATTTGCTTGTGTGGCAGTTCAATTTAACATGCATAATAATGATACCCAAGTTCACCTGTATGAAATGGGTAGTGAGAGGTGTTTATCATTAAAATTCCACAAATGCAGTACAAGGTAATCTTGTAGACTAAATTGTAACTACCAAAATACTAATTTTAGGAATATTTTCTCATGTGATGTGGTTTTGAACAGTGTGATACTGAAAATTCTCTATCCTTCAAGTTGCTATTAAAACCTGAACGACCAATGACCCAACTTCAACATAATGGAAATAGATAAACTATGGAGACCTGAAATAGCAGTTTTTAGATCTATATGTGTTGGAGCTAGGAGGTGAAGAGAATACTGGGCAGAGAGTAAAGAAGAAATGTAAATTTAAACCAGATATAATAATCTAATTAATCCTTCACACTTCCACTTCGTCTTCTCTTTTATGTATACCACTGCCTGGAATTGGTCAGACATTACTGAACCCAGCACTCCAACAAGAACACCTGTTTAGGAGTAGGCATCCTCTTAAGATGTTTCTGTGGGAAGTGTAGGGACCATGCTTTCTTTTTGATATTCAGACAAAACCCAAAAAGCTCACCCTAAACTCAGTATGCTTTGCTCACATATGGCTGTCCTTTTGTTATCCAGGAGTTCTGACTATAATGCAGCAAGGGGCTTCTGGAGGCCTTGAGTATACTTGTTTGTTGTTAGAAGTCCTATCCCACTGAAGTCTTTATATCAGTGGGATATCAGAGGGTCTTATATCAAAGGGTCTTTTGGGATATATAAGCATTGACTTTTAATTTTTTGTGGCACTATATCACAGTAGATGGCTTAAGGGATGGGAGAAATAGGAATGAGGAAAGGATAAAGGAAGTGCACGCAAATGATTCCCTATTGGAACACTGTGTTCTTTTGGTATTCCCTGATAAGTCCTGGAAAGGTAGCACAAGAGACAGGAAGGAGGGGAAAAAAGGATTAAGTATGCTTGGATTACTGTAATTATATTTATACTGCAAACTTATATACATATATAGTTCCAGATTCTAATATTTTGTTCTGTCTTTCCTAATCATTCAGAATTAGAAAATCTTTAAACCTCTTTTTTTTTGGTCAATGTTCTATGGAGCCTTGCTGACAATTTGTTATTCTTCTTGGGTGATTTAACATGATTACTCTAAATCTGATCTTATTTCTATGAATAGATTGACCTGCCCTTAATGTAGATCCAGTTTTATCTTCACGTTTTTGCTGCCAATGTCTTCCTGGCAAACCTCCCTGCAAATTAAAAACCACTGAAATGTTCCTCACTGAGGGAAAAATACTATATACATTTTTAAAATCTATGAAATACAGAAACCGCATTTGAAACAGTACTTTGAAACTTACTCTTAGAGAATTCTAGAGATCAGCTGTTTTGCTCTTCCATTCTCCTGGCCCACTCTGCAGAAGCAGTGCCAATGAACTGTGTCACCCAAGAGGCAGTGGGTAAAGAATAAACAAGAAGAAACCAAGGCCTCTGTAGCCAGGGACTACATATTTAAACCCTGAATAACTTACTAGAGCCTGGAAGTTATGAAAATACTAAGATGTGATTTTTCTTTTAGGTGGGAAATGAGGCAGGATGAAACACTGGAAGAGGAAGAAAAAGCGATGCTGGAAAATTTAAAAAGAATTTGCACCATACAGGACTCTTCTGCCTCAGATAACACGGATGAACAGTAATCCACAGGAAATGGCAACAGCTTTATTTTAGGAAACAATCACATGTAATGGAGTAGGGTTTTTACCATAGTCAGAATGAACCTCAGATGTGTTCTGAAGCATGAAACCAATGACTGAGTAATCTCTGTACTGAAAAGGAACACAATACATAAAGAATAAAGTGCTCCATATTTTTATTTAAAAAATAATTTCAAATGTTTTTTCCCCAATCTTTCTCTTTATATGATAAAACTGCTGCCATCTCGTGTTCCCTTTGAATCATTTTCCTCCTTTCAGTCTCGAAGTATCTATGACAACAGGCAAAATGTTAGGAAATTTTTCCCTAAGGATTTTTTAATACAACATTTGGATGTTAAGATAAATGGAGTCACGTAGACCCCTGGGACTCATCTGAAAATTTCAATTTAATTTTGTAGCTGTATCCCAAGTCCAGGTCTTAATTGCCTTTAATATCCAGCATTGGGCCAGCCTCGCTACCCACATAACCTCTTCTTTATCCAATTTATCTTTACCACAGCCACAAAAAAATTTTTTCCGTGAACTGTTAACTTTAGTTATGTTTCTTCTGTGGTGATTTTCAGTCTAGTTCCTGAATCTAATTCCAATTCCAGCACCAATGCTTTTGAGTCCTATACAAATGGCTTCAGTCTGGCGACTGCTGCCATCCTTTTGGCTCAAGCCATATAGTTACAATTTTTCTCACCCAGAAACCTCCTTTATCCCTAAATTATGCTCAAAGGTCATTCTGACAGCCTCTGCCCCACAATTCATAATCCATAATGTCTGTTACTTCTATTTCCATTATATTGACATTCTCTCTCTCTCTCTCTCTCTCTCTCTCTCTCACACACACACACACACACACACACACACACACACACCCCATGCTAAAGAAGTAGAATATGTTCTACTGTCCTCTCTGCCAAGTACAATTATAGTATTTGTTATATCCTTCCTAGAAGAGCCTGATGTTAGATTATACAGACATTGAGGTCATAAATACAATACGAAGTTCCCTTTAAAACTCCCCATATTCCTGCTGCAATGTTATTCATTGAGTGGGGTGGTCAATAAGCATAGCTGATTAAATGGTTGCCATTGAAAGAAGATAACAAAGACAATTAGATGGTTGAGCATTCTTCAGGATGTCTGAGAGAAGCCTTAGATCATGGCCTACTTTAGACCATATGACATCAAACATCATAGCTTCTGATGTTCTCAGATACATAATAAACTGTCCATGCTCCCACATTCTGTGATTTTTATAAAATATGTGTAGGCTACATGATTTCCAAAGGAAAGTACTCATACATTTTTCAAAGACTAAAAGTTTTGAGTGCAGAGGAGGCCACCTTAGAGAATGTCTTGCATTTTTATTTTAAATAAAAACACATAAATGGCCATGTTGCCAGCTGCCTGCTAAATAACACATTTTATTTTTAAAGAGTGTACTTTAGTTGGACAGTATAATCATGAACCAAATGTTTTTAAGATATGGCTGAAATAATTTCTAAAAGTTCTATGGAGACTCTTTAAAGATTGTAAGACAATTTATGAAAATTGGAAAAATTACACGTAGTTTGATCTGTACACAGTATAATAATCAATTATTCCTTCAGCTAATTGGTAGTCTACATACTAAATTTGCATAACTATACTTTATCAGACTAGAAGCTAAAATAGGAAGTCAAAATAAAAATAAATTGATCCAATAAACAGTAAAAACCCAATCATAAAATTACAGGACTTCACACCTACCTGGTTTATCTTCTAATATATCAATTTTTATTGAATATGTATATTTTTATACTAATCCAAGAACCTGATTTAGTTCCTTCAGAAATAAATTTTTCTATGCTCCCATTTGAAAGCAAAGAAGTTGTTTTAAGAAGAAATGTTTCAGATTTTTTGTTGCTCCAACCAAAGACCTGACAAGAACAATTAGAGGAGGAAAAGTTGATTTGGGGCTCATGGTTTCAGAGATCTCAGTCCTTAGAAGGCTGTTTCCATTCCTCAGAGCTCAAGGTAAGGTAGAACATCATGGCTCAAGACTGTGGTGGAAGAGAGAGGCTCAGGACATTGCACCAAGAAGCAGAAGGAGAGAGAGAGAGAGAGAGAGAGAGAGAGAGAGAGAGCGCTCTGCCTATCAAGGACAAAATATAAAACCCAAAGGGACCCACCTCCTCCAGCCACACCCTATCTACCTACAGTTATCATCAAGTTAGTCCCTATAATGGGATTAATTCACTGATTGGCTTAAGGCTTTCATAACCCAACAATTTATTCCTAAACCTTGTTGCATTGTCTCACTTGAGCTTTTGGGGGACACCTCATATCTAAACCATAACAGAAGTATAGTAAGGGAAAATGAGATGGCTTTCAAGAAACAGAAAAGTAGAAGAATTTGCAATTAAATTCACTTCTGTATTTGCTCAGTGAGATGACTACAGCTTTAAGTACAATGAGGTCTATAATTTAAAATGTTAAATGACAAGTCCTTGTGTTATCAGATCATTTGACTTTTTTAAAAAATACCTTTATTTTATTTACTTTTATTTGGTGCTGAGGATCGAACCAGTGCCTCACACGTGCCAGGCGAGCACTCTACTCTAAAAAAGTCAGTCATTTTGACTTTATGCTCAATATGTTTTTTACTATATTATAATAAGTAGTTGTTTCTCATGATGTTAATTTTGCATTTATATGTTAATACTAGGAATGGATCCTAGATTTTATAACTTCCCATATGTTTATCACAAAAATATTGTCTTATAAAATATTATCTTTTCCTGTTTTCCATGCAACTATATTTTTATATAATTATAAAGAGATCTATTTTATTATTAGTTGAGCAGGTACTATATGTAAACAGTATAAATTAATCCTTTAATAAATTATCAATGATAACATCTGTTTTGGATATTTTATATTTTATATCTTCACAAATATTTGTATAGAAATTCCAATCAAAGAATTGAAAAAAGAAATCACTTAATTTTTCTACTATTATGTGTCTACTCATAATGTCCTATTATCTTAACTTATATATTCCCAAGTCAAAAGGAGGTTCAAGTACTTTATAATTAGCTTTGGTGGGGGTGCTGGAGATTGAACCCTCAGGGCTTCATGCTTGCTAGGCCAGTGCTCTACCACTGAGATACATACCCAGCTCTTCATATTTTATTTTGAGACAGGGTTTCCCTAAATCACTCAGGCTGGCCTTGAGTTTGCTGATGCTCCTGCCTCAGGCTTCTGAGTAGCTGGGAGCCTGGCTTATAACTAGCTTTTCTCACTAATTATAAAATACTTCAAGTATTCTTTCTTTATAGTTAAAATATTTCATAATGAAAAACAGCCCTAAAAAAGGAAGGAAATCCTGTCATGTGGTAACAATGTGGATAAATTTTGAGGACATTATGTTAAGTGAAATAAACCCATCACTGAAAAACAATTACTTTGCAGGGTGTAGTGGTGCACACCTGTAATCTCAGCTACTTGGGAGTCTGAGGTAGGATGATCAAAGGATCCAAGCCAGCCTGAGCAACTTAGGAAGACCCTCTCTCAAAATAAAAAAATAAAAATAAAAAGAGCTGGGGATACAGCTCAGTAGAGCACATTTCGTTCAATTCCCAGTGTCACAAACCACAACAAAAACCTGGTGTGATTCCTCTTATATGAATTATCTAAAGCAGTGAATTTGTAGAAACATAAAGTAGAATTTGTAGAAACATAAAGTAGAACAGGGAGTAGAAGGAAGGAAAGTGTTTTTGTTTAATGGGTAGAGTTTCAAATTCAGATGATTGTACCACTTAAGATGGTTAAGATAGCAAATTTAATATCATATTTTACCACAATTAAAACTAAACCTGTAGACAGAATCTCCACTGACACATATTCCCAACATGGTATATAATAACTCTTGAATTTTAATAGGAAACTATAAAAACGGTATATTCAGCAACATTTATTATTCTACAGAATGATGAAAATTATCTGCTTTGACTTTGAGAAATATTTTCAACATCACCTTTAGTAAAATAGTAAACTGTTATTTTTCCAGAAATTAAAAATTTCAAAATCTTTTATAACTCTGTTCTCAGAATATTAAAATTATTATGTGCAGGAATGAAGATCTGTATTAGTTACTTATTGCCACATAACAATATTACCAGAATTTAGCTGCTTAAAATAATACATATCTATTATCTCAAAGCCCCTGCATATCAAGTGTCTGGGCACACTTTAGATGAGTTCTATGCCTGGGGTCTCACAAGGCTGCAATCTTCACTGTGTCAGCCAGAGCTGTGATTTTATCCAAGGTTCAAATGGGGAAGGACCCACTTCCAAGTTCACGTGGTTGTTGGCAATACTCATTACTTTGCAGGCTACTAGACAGATGGCCTCTGTTTCTTGCCAGCTGTTGGTCATAGATTGCCATCAGTTCTTGCCATGTGAGTCTTCCCAAAATGGCTTCTTTCTTCCTCAGACTGAAAGGGAGAGAGTTTCCTTGAAAGATCAATGTTACAATCATATGTAACATAATCATGTGCATCTAATCATGTACATTCCATCTTTACCAAATTCTATTGGTTAAAAGCATGTCACTGATCCCACCTATACTCCAGGAGAAAGCATCCCACAAAAGCTGAATATGAAGGCAAGGATAACAGGAGCCACCTAGAGTCTGTCCACCATGACTTGGAATTTAGGCACTGAAACATCCTATTGGGAGGAACCATATAAGGAAGAAGAAGAGCTGGCTTGCAAACAAGAAGAGCTGGGAATTACTATTTGTTGCCATTTATCAAGCAGCTACTGTAAAGAAGGATCTGTGGCAGATTTTCTATAACTAGACTCTGTAAGTATCCCATTCAGCCCTCTCCAAGTTCCTATTTGAGATATGAGTTGTGGAGAGATGGAAAACAGATCTGAATTTTAAATTAGCATGCATAGCAAGGGCCAGGCTTAAACACACCACCTTTACCCCAACAACATAATATTAATATATGAAATACAATAAATAAAAAAACACAAGACCAGAGCTGGGTTCAAATGCAAAATAGACAAAGAAATGAAAAGAAACTCAACATTTTCAAAACTGTAACCCTGATACCACTTTTTAGCATGACAATGGGAAAAATTCCACTGACCTATCTCCCAAGGGGCCTGTTAGAAATTTTTTTCAATAATCACTTAAAGGCTCTGGAAATAGCCCTAAAAGCAAACAGTAAATAACTATTCAAGAAAATCTATGGAAGTTTGATAAGAAGATGAGCACCTATGGAATTTGAGTCAAGACTACTTCTTCCTTCCTCATTCCCAGTTCAGTATGGTGACAACCCCACTGCACACTGCTATGGTCACTAGCACAGGTCCTTCTATAGCCCTAGTTGGACGACTTCATTCTTGGGAGGAGCAGGACTTCAGCATTTCTCATCCATTTCCCAACTACCCTCTGCTGAAACTAAGTCCTCAGAAAGTAGAGTCAAGAGGAGTGGTTCCCTTCTTTGGTCCAGCCCCAATTCAAGGAATAGTCACTGGAGTGTAATACACTTTGAATACTAGATTTGTCTAGTAAGATGTAAACAGAAATGGTATTTGCAACTTCTTGAAAAAATTCTTAAAGGGCATTTTTCCTTTTCCTTCTGACTGGGATGTGAATATACTGGCTGGAGCTGTAGCAGCCATGTTGGACCAGATATAGGGGGCACACATTAGTTTTTACAGAACAAAATGTAGAAAACTGGGTTATTGATGATTGTGGAGTCATAAAACTAGCTCTAGGGCACCTACGTTTATGAAAAATAAACCACCTTGTTCAAACCACTATTATTTGAACTGTTATATCGCAAACAGCCAGATCTTAACATCTTAAAAAATACATGAAGTAAAAGATACATATTGTGGAGCAAAGCCTTCAGGGCAAAGGTGCCTCTGAAAAAAAAAATATAAAATAGAGAGGTGGGTGAGGGGAAGACCAGGATGGAAATTGTTCTTCAAAAGAGCAAAACTCTTAGTTTGACAACCTGTGGGAAACAGCAGCTTGCCTGCCTATTTCTCACCTCTGCATCCTAAAGGGATCTGTGACTACTGAAAAGCATGATCCACAGACTCAGACCCTTATGCCATGATGAGGGCCCCTTGGCCATGTCACCTCACGGAGGGTGGCAATGGTGGTATGCATGGGAGGAGTGATCACACTGTCAGGCTGGAAGCCCAGAGGCCAAGGTCTGCATGGACTCCTACCATCTGCCATGGGATCCTCACCAGAGTAGGCGCTATGCTGTTTGGACTTTCAGCCTCCAAAACTGTGAGCTAAATAAATATCTTTTCTTTATAAACTTAACCTGACTCAGGTATTTCATCACAGTGATAAAATGAGTTAATATGCAGAATACTTCCAGTTCCTCCCTCTCTTCTCTCATAACACTGTTGTTATTTATCTATGGAGTTATAATCACAAAATACATCATTACTATTATTAGTTTGAACAGACCATTATCAGATATTTCAATTAAGAATAAGAAAAAGAAAAGATTTTACTTTACCTTTATTAATTCCTAAAATTTTTCCTTCCTTTATGTAGGTCTAAATTTCTGATCTACATAATTTCCTTCTCTCTGAAGAACTTTAAACCTTTCTTTCAATATGGGCCTGCTGGCAACAAATTCCTCCAATTTTTATTTCTCTGAGAATGTCTTCATTTCTTCTTCACTTTTGCATGAAAAATTTATTGAATACAGAATTCTACTTTAATTCTAGTTCCTTTACACACTTTAAATATTTCATTCAGCTTTCTTGTTGAATGGTATCTGAAGAGAAGTTCAATTAAGCTTTATTCTTATTTCTTCTCTAGGTAAGATGAGGGGTTTTTTTTTGGTTGTTATTGTTTTGTTTTTGTTTGCTATTTTTTTTGTTGTTATTGTATATGTACACAGTTACTTTTATTGTATTTATTTGTTTTTATGTGGTGCTGATGATCAAACCCGGTGCCTCACATATGAGGCAAGCACTCTACCACTGAGCCCCAGCCCCAGCCCCAGGATGAGGTTTTTATTTTTCCCCCCTCTGACTTCTTTCAAAATTCTTTGTCTTTGCTATTTTGTAGTTTGAGTTTTGCTATGTAACCTGTTTGGAGTTCTCTGAGCTTCCTGGACCTGTGGTTTGTGTCTGTCATTAATTTTGGGACTATTTCAGCAATATTTCTTCAAATAATTCTTCCACTACTTTTTCACTTTCTTCTAGTGTTCTCCTTATACAAAAGATTCACGTTTTGCAACTGGCCCATAGTTCTTAGATATTCTGTCCCATCCTTTTCCTTTTTCCTCTTCAGTTTTAGTCCTCCCCTACTCCCTCTTTCCTGTGTTGGAGATCAAGCCCATGGTCTCACAGATGCTAGGAAAGCAGTCTGTCACTGAACCACACTCCCAGCTTGCTTTTGACATTTCTATGGACATCTCAAGTTCAGATACTCTTCCTGAGCTGTGTCTAGTCTACACATGTGCTCATTGAAAGCACTCTTAATTTATGCTTATACAGTATTTTTGATCTTCAGCATTTCTTTTTGATTCTTGAAGTTTGTTATCCCTCTATTCACATTAACTTATGTTCTTGAATGTTCTCCACTTTTCCTTCAACTTTGAAAGTTAGGCAAGGTTGGAATTGGCAATTTCTATTTATCCAGGCTGGTTAGGCTCTAGTAAACCCCCAGTCAATCAGGCTCTGTTAGAATAATTTTCTTTAAGGGCATACTTTGTCATGAAAATAGTTCAGGGCATATTTCAAAATGGTTACTATTTCCTCCTGCTGTCAGAGGAGATTTTTCTCTTACCTTGGTAGGGATCCTAGAAGTAAAACTCAGAAAAATGTAAGTGTCCCTCTTCTCCTAAGAACAATACCCCTTGAGGATTTTAATTCTCAAGTTTTTCCCAGTAATCCTTCAGTGATTTATCAGTTATGGTTCTATGATTTTGGTGTGTCCCCTTAAAATTCATATATTGGAAGTTTAATCCTAAAATTCATACCTTAGTGATATTTGGAAGTGGGATAAAATCTTTAGAAGGTAATTAGGAAGAGTTGCAGTCATTGGGTAGGGGCTCCATGACAGGATTAGTGGCTTGTGAGAAGAGAATGAACAACTTTAATTAGCATGTTTGCTTGGTGTTGACATACAATGCCTTTCACCATGTTTTGATGCAACAAGAAAGCCTTAACTAGATGCTGGGAAAATACTGGCACTATACTCTTAGATTTCCCAGCTTCCAGAACTATGATCCAAATATACCTCTCTTCTTTTAAGTTACCTTGCCTCAGGTGGATTTTTTAAAAATACTTTTTAGTTGTAGATGGACACAATACTTTTATTTTACTTATTTATTTTTATGTGGTGCCTCACACATGCCAGGCAAGTGGTCCACCACTGAGCCACAACCCCAGTCCCTCAGGTGGATTTTTTACAGCAATAGACAACCGACCAAGACAGTGTTCTCACTGATTCCTGACTTCTGCTCCCAGTAGTCTCTGTATTTGTTTGTATGTCTCCCCAGTTTAGAAGATAGCAGTTTGCCTTGTGATCTCAGTTCTCTAATAAGTTTAAGAACAGTGTTCATTTTACCAAGCACTGGAAAGACACCAAGTGCAGAGGCCACCTCTGGTATGATTCTGTCCAAGTGAGATGCCCCAAATAGGCAAATCCAGAGAGGCAGGAGCAGACTAGCAGCTGTTGGGGTGGGGGTAGGGGGTATATGAAAAGGCATGGACCAGAGATAGGCCTGGGGGACGTTTTAGGGGTAAAGGAAATGTTCTACATATGGATTCTGGTGATGATTACAATGACTGTATAAATTTACTACAAATTACTGAGTTTTATAGTATACAAATTATACCTCAATAAAGCTGTTTGGAGGAAACACACCTTCAGCAACAACAACAACAAAAAAGAAGAGTGCTCATTTTAATTTATTTTACATATTACCTTGTTGTGAAGATAAGAGTGACATCTCCAAGCTCTAAGCTTCTTACATGTTCAACTAGAAACTTCTAAATCCCTTTAAAATGTTCCCTTGACCACATAGACTTGACCCACAAATATGACTAGAAACAAGAGGCCACATTCTGTTTTGTCTCCATCCCTCCGCCTTTTACTTTTCCTCTAATTTCACAGTCCTTCAAGGTCAGCTCAGGGGTGGGGAAAAAGCTATTATTAAAAAGGCTTATTGTCTTCTTTGTAGCAAATGCCTAAATGCTGTTCCTTTAGTCATTAAGTACATTTTAGGAGATTCACCCCCAAGTTCCGAAGCTCTAATGCTCTGAATTCTTATAAACATTCTCTGGAAGCCCAGCAGTCCAAAGCCACCCACACTAGCCTCTGCGGGGGGGCCGGGCTCTCAGTAGGCCTGTTTCACTCCTCCCCTGGCAGGGCAGACACCACCAGAGCCTAGCCTTTGGTGCAGGACCACAAATTCTGACCAGCAGACTACCACAGGAGGTCAAGCCCAGCGGCCCAGATCCACCCTCAGCTACCTGTGCTGGATCCAGGCACATAGCAGGCCCAGTCCATCCCTCCTCAGGCAGGGTAGACACCCAACAGAGCCTAGCCTCTGACACAGGACCACCCCTCCCAACCAGCAGACTATCTTGGGAAGTCTAGCCCAGGGGCCCAGATCCACCTACTCCAACTTACACAGGACCCAGATCCAGGATTCAGTAATATTAATTCAGAGACACCACCAGGGTCTGGAAGCCCAGCATCAAGGTGAGGTACAGACAATCTGCACAGGTAGGACAAAAATATAGAGAAGAAACTATAATATCTCAGATCCACACTGCAAGAAAGGAAGACACATAGATAATATGAAGAAATAAGAACCCATGGACAGCAAAGTTGATGAAATATCAGAGACGGAGTTCAGAAGGTTCATAATTAAAATGATCTGTGAATTAAAGAATGACCTAAATGAGCAAATACAAGCAAAAATTGATCACTCCAACAAAGAGATAAGAGAGCAAATACAAATAGCAAAAAATACTTCAAGAGAGAGAGATAGAGACCCTGAAAAACAACCAGTCAGAAATTCTTGAAATAAAGGATACAATAAATCAAATAAAAAACTCAATAGAAAGCATAACCAACAGACTAGATCACTTGAAAGAAAGAACATCAGATAAGACAAAGTATACAATCTGGAAAATAAAGTTGATCACACAGTGAAGAAAGTTAGAAACCATGAACAGAATATCCAAAAACTATGGGACATCATCAAAAGACCAAATATAAGAGTTATTGGGATAGAAGAAGGCACAGAGTTTCAAACCAAAGGAATGGACAACCTCTTCAATGAGATAATATCAGAAAATTTCCCAAGCATGAAGAAGAATTGGAAAACCAAATGCAAGAGGCTTACAGGACACCAAATGTACAAAACTACAACAGATCTACACCAAGGCACATTATAATAAAAATGCCTAGCATACAGAATGAGGAGAGAATCTTAAAAGCCACAAGAGAGAGGAATCAGATAACATATAGGAGGAGACCAACTCGTATCTCAGCAGATTTTTCAACCCAAATCCTCAAAGCCAGGAGATTGTGGAACAACATATACCAAGCTCTGAAAGAAAATGGATGCCAACAAAGAATCTTATATTCAGCAAAACTAACTTTAGATTTGATGATGAAATAAAAACCTTCCATGATAAACAAAAGTTAAAAGAATTTATAACTAGAAAGCCTGCACTACAGAACATCCTCAGCAAAATATTCCAAGACGAGGAAATGAAAAACAGTAATGAAAATCAGTAGAGATTTTCCTTTATACTAAAGGAAAATCTTATCAGAGGAGAAACCAAGTCACATTAAATACCAAAAATAAACAAAAATGGCTGGGAATACAAATCATGTCTCAATAATAACCCCGAATGCTAATTGCCTAAACTCACCACTCAAAAGACATAGACTAGCGGATTGGATCCAAAAAAAAAAAAAAAAAAAAGACCTAACAATATGCTGCCTCCAAGAGACTCATCTCATAGAAAAACACAAACACAGACTGAAGGTGAAGGGTTGGGAAAAATCATACCACTCACATTGACTTTGGAAGCAAGCAGGGGTTTCCATCCTCATATCAAATAAAGTAGACTTCAAACTAAAGTCAATCAAAAAGGATAAAGAAGGACATTACATACTGCTCAAGGGAACCATACACCAACAATTCTTAACAATTATAAATATATATGCCCCAAACAATGAAGCAGCTATGTTCATCAAATAAACTCTTCTCAAGTTCAAGAGTCAAATAGACCACAACACAATAATTATGAGTGAAATTAACATACCTCTTTCATCACTGGATAGATCTTCCAAACAAAAGTTGAACAAAGAAAGTATAGAACTCAATAATACAATCAATAACTTAGACTTAACTGAAATATAGAGAACAATTCATCCTTCAATGAGAGAATATACTTTCTTTTCAGCAGCACATGGATTGCCGCAGTCTGGCTGGGCACAATTCAGGAGCCACTTGTCAAAAGAAACGAACTTTATTTTTAGAACTACAACCACCAAACAAAACAGCTCCTCAGGAAAAAACCCTCAGAGCCCAACTGCCACCACCGGCTTCCCACAAGCCTCTCACCCACACAAGCCTCACCACCTCCCACAATCCTCCTGCTCTTGAGGCCGATTGGCTGGTTCGCATGGGCGGAGCCAAAGAAGTCCCCCAATGAGCAGCTCCGTGGTCTGAAAGGGCAGGGAAACGGCCCAATGAACATCACCGCAGAGGAGCCAATCAGCTAGATGTTGCTGGGGCCGCTGTGAGCCAATCATCAGCTGGCAGTCTGAAGGGCAGGGAAACAGCCCAATGAACATCACCACAGAGGAGCCAATCAGCTAGATGTTGCTGGGGCCGCTGTGAACCAATCATCAGCCGGCAGCTGGAAGTTTGCTGGCAGCTGGAAGTTTGCTGGGGCCCCTTTGGCTGTGGCTCTCAACATCTCCCCCTCTCTGTTTAAACAACAAACATGTGGCTTAGGGACCGTGCCTGCCTTAGGTTGTCCAATACTACATATGGTCCTTACCCGTCTTCGGATGAGCTGACCTCAGGGCGTCAGCCACCTGTCTTAGGTTGGTACCATTGTAATTGGATCTTACCCGTCATTGACTACCGGTCCAGTATACAGCCACACCTGTGGAGAGGTCTTTGTCATGACAAGAAGAAGGGAGGAAGATACACCAAGCCAATTGACGGCTCTTGTTGGAAAAATTGTACCACCGATGACATCATCAGAAAAAATACCCCAACATTACCACAAGTCGCTGCACCAACAGATAGTTCACAATGCATACAAGTGAGTTCACAATTCATACAAGTGACACATAGTTTAGGAAAGTTCTGCAAGCAGTTCAGTGATGGCTATTGCAGAAACTGTAGATTAGTTTTATCTTTGTCTTCACTGGCACTGGTATGAAGATAGGAATTCTGGCAATAATGGCTAAAGAAAAAATTGTGTAACATTCCAGAAGGCACTAAAAGAAAACAATTTTCTTAACAATTTACATTATCTTGAAGAGAATTATTAAATATAATGAAAAGGAAAGGTGAAAGTAAACAAACAGATATGTTGACCTCCTTTTTTGTTTACATATTAAAACAATCCTTAACAGTTATTTACCTAATTTAAATTAAACCATTTAAATCACGTGAATAAAAAAAATATTTGGATCCATTTTTTCATGAGCGCTCATCATATATGATATATGGACATACGTACATTCAAACATATAACACAAAACACAAGTGTGCACACATAATATAATACATACAACACATAACATAATAGTAAAGGCCTTATAACTTTTTACAGGTAAAACCTCCATTGCAATGTTTAAAAACTCTATAGTCAAAAAAAAAAAAAATAGAACTGATCAGCAAAACTTAACCTAGGTCTGTATGAGCTCAAAAAACAAAATAGAACTTCATGATATGGGAAAGGGCAATAATAAAATAGATATTGAAAAAAGCATCCTGGTTCTGTCGCAGATGTAAGGATAGCCAAATTGGAGTTTTGGATATCAGCTGTTATGGATTTGAGCCAAATCATCTTCTTTTTGGTCTGTAGAAATCGCTTTAGTTAATCTCTCTGGAATCCAGTTCGGCTGCTGTTCTCCCTGTGGAAACACACAAACAGGCCCCCGACTCCAGACAATCACTGGGTCAGGACTTTAGTTAATCTCTCCAAAATCCAAATCAGCTGCTGTTCTTCCTGTGGAAACACACAAACAGGCCCCCGACTCCAGACAATCACTGGGTCGGGACCTTGGTTAATCTCTCAGGAATCCAAATCGGCTGCTGTTCTTCCTGTGGAAACATACAAACAGACCCCCAACTCCAGACAATTACTGGGTCAGGATCTTTCCATTGTCCTGTTAGAATATCTTTCCAAAGTACCTTGGGCTTATGTACATTTTTTGGACACATATGCCTTTCTGCAGCACTAAGTCCTGATGAATCCAAATTTTAAAAGTTTAGAGTAAAAAGGGTTATTTTAAGTTTATCTCTGGGGAATATATACCCCTTCCCAATTCCATCTTTTTGCTTTAATAAGTACACTTTAATAGTTTGATGAGCTCTTTCAACTATGCCTTGTCCCTGTGGATTGTATGGGATTCCTGTTATATGAGTAATGCCAAATGATGAGCAAAATTGTTTAAAAGAGGTAGAAGTATAACCAGGGGCATTATCTGTTTTTAACTGTTTTGGAATGCCCACAGTGGCAAAATTTTGTAAGCAATGAGCTATAACATCTTTAGTTTTTTCTCCGGCATGAAGGGAGCCCATCAAAAATCCAGAAGAAGTATCAACTGTAACATGCAAATATTTTAATTTTCCAAATTCTGGCAAATGTGTGACGTCCATCTGCCAAATATGGTTAGGTATTAATCCTCTAGGATTGACTCCAAGATTAACTTGTGGTAAAAAGGTCACACAATTTTGACATTGTTTTATTATTTGTCTAGCTTGTTCCTTAGTTATTTTAAAATGCTTTTGTAAAGTATTAGCATTGACATGAAACCTTTTATGAAAATTTATAGCTTCTTCTAGTGTAGAGAAAATATGTATGTCATGTGTAGTTTTATCTGCTAAATCATTGCCCAAACTAAGGGCTCCAGGCAATCCTGTATGTGCCCTGATATGTCCTATAAAGAATGGATCTTTTCTGTCCCAGATTAAACTTTGTATAGTGGAAAACAAAGAGAAAACAGTAGAAGAAGGGGAAATCCTACCAGCATCTTCAAGGGATACTATCGCATTAACTATATACTGACTATCAGAAAATAAATTAAATACAGAATCTTTTTTTTTAAAGAGAGAGTGAGAGAGGGGGAGAGAGAGAGAGAGAGAGAGAGAGAGAGAGAGAGAGAGAGAGAATTTTTTTAATATTTATTTTTTAGTTCTCGGCGGACACAACATCTTTGTTGGTATGTGGTGCTGAGGATCGAACCCGGGCCGCACACATGCCAGGCGAGCGCGCTACTGCTTGAGCCACATCCCCAGCCCAATACAGAATCTTTAAACATCACAAAAGCTTGTAATACTGCATTAAGCTCTACCTTTTGAGCTGATTGTTTGGGTACTAAAAATGTAAAAGTTTGATCAGGTGTAACTATTGCTGCTGTACCATTATTTGACCCATCAGTGAATATATTTGGAGCATTCATGATAGGTGTTTTTCTTGTCATTTTTGGAAAAATTACAGGATGCAATGAGCAAAAAGACAATAAAGGATGAGATGGTAAGTGGTTATCAAATGAAACATTAGATTTGCACATGATTATTGACCAAGTATTTAACTCATTAGCTAATTCATCAATTTGATTCATAGTATATGGAGTAATAATTTTATTGGGAGAAATTCCAAATATTCCCTTTGTTGTTTTTATTCCTTTGAGTATTAATTGTCCCACAGCCTCAGGATACCTAGTAAGAATAGTGTTAGGAGAATAAGATAAATGTATCCATAATAATGGACCTTCTTGCCAAAATACTCCTGTAGGAATATTTTTTGTTGGTAGTACAATAAATAATAAAGGCAAACTTATATCAATTGTATCCAAATGCATATTTTCCATATATGTTTCAATGATTTTTAATGCCTTTCTTGCTTCAGGCGTTAACATTCGGGGTGAATTTGGATCTGATGGACCTTTTAGGATATCAAATAAAGGTCCCAATTCTCCTGTTGGAATACCTAGATAAGGCCTTATCCAATTTATGTCTCCTAATAACTTTTGAAAGTCATTAAGTTATTTGAGTTGATCTACTCGTATTTGAATTTTTGGTGAATGGACCATGGTTGAGGATAATAGAACTCCTAAATAATTAATTGGAAAATTTAATTGTACTTTATCTATTGCTATCTCTAGATTATAATTTTTTAATAAGTTTGTGAGTGTGGCATAACATTCTAACAATGTGTTTTTAGCTTTGTGTGCTAATAATACATCATCCATATAGTGAAATATTTGTAGTTCAGGATTTTGATTTCTAAGTGGCTGAATTACTTTGTTAACATAAATTTGACACATATTTGGGCTGTTAGCCATCCCTTGAGGGAGTACTTTCCATTCATATCTCTGACCAGGACCTTCATGATTCAGTGCAGGGATAGTAAATGCAAAGCGTGGACTATCCTCAGGATGAATTGGAATTGAAAAAAAAACAATCTTTAATATCTATAACTAAAACATACCAAGTTTTTGGCAAAGCAGGCAATTGAGGAATCCCCGATTGAGCAGGTCCCATAATGAACATTTCATTATTAATGGCTCTTAAATCTTGTAATAATCTCCATTTACCAGATTTCTTTTTGATGACAAAAATGTGAGTATTATGGGGAGATACAGAGGGTTGTATATGTCCTTCTGCTAATTGTTGTTTGACCAGATCATGGGCTACTTGTATCTTTTCTTTAGTCAAGGGCCACTGAGGAACCCATACTGGTCTTTCTGATTTCCATGTAATTTTTATTGTCTCAGTGGCCCTTTGTGAAAATCCAACCCATGTCTGTCTGTTCCTTGATCTATTTGTATTGGTGCTGCTATACCTTGTTCTTGTTTTTCTAATCTTTTTCCTTTCCTAAAACCTTGTCTAGCCATAATAGTGGGTGCATTTTGATTGATATTATTTGTTAATGTCAAACCTAATTGATCTAGGATATCTCATCCCCATAAATTTATGGGAAGATGATCCAATACATATGGCTGTATAGTTCCTTCACATCCTTCAGGATCCTTCTAATCTAATACCATTGCACTTCTTTGGGGATTAGTCGCCACTCCTAGGCCTCGAAGCATTTGAGTGGCTTGTTGTAATGGCCAATGTTTTGGCCATTCTTGATGAGAGATGATGCTAAGGTCTGTAGCTGTATCCAGTAGCCCATTCAATTCATGTCCTTGAATATTTAGTTTTAGCATGGGGCGAGAATCTAAATTTAAAGAAAGCATAGCCCAATCTACACCTGTGGAGCCTAATCCCTTGGAACCTTTTTCTACAGCATGCCTGGAAAATTTATCATGTAGGCTTGGTATTATTAGTAACTGTGCTATTCTATCTCCTGGTGAAATTACTGATATACCCTTTGGAGAACTGGCTATAATTTTTATTTCACCTTCATAATCGGGATCAATTACCCCAGGACTTATCAAAAGTCCTTTTAGAGTAGAAGAGCTGCATCCCAATAATAAGCCTACTGTTCCTTGGGAAGAGGTCCTTTTACCCCTGTGGGTATGATTTGAACTCCCATCTCTGGAGTTAGTACTGATCTGACGGAGGCGCAGATGTCCAACCCTGTGCTCCCTCTGGTTTGTCTAATGAGGGATCTGATGGACAATGTGTCCTGGGCACTACCCTGATGGGGTTGCTGGGTTCCTCCAGGGCTCCGTATATTTGTGGTTTGGGGCCCCGGAGCATTGGGGCCCCCTGTTCATTTTTTGGCAACGGAGCCCGATGCCTTTGTCCATGATATTGTGGATAAACACCTTGTCCTTGTTCGTTTTTTGATAATGGAGTACCCTCTATGGTGGTTTGAGAATGGCATTCATTAGCCCAATGTAATGGAGTACCCTCTATGGTGCTTTGAGAATGGCATTCATTAGCCCAATGTCTCCCTCTACGGCATCGTGGGCAAATACCCGGTATTCTACTCCTTTGATACCTCGTTTTGTTAAACCATCCTCCTGTGGGGCAATTCCTTTTAAAATGTCCTGTTTGTTGACAATTGTAGTATGTTCTTGGCCTGGCATATAAAGCCTGTTTTACTGCAGCTGCCACAATTTTCCCTTGTTCATTAATGTCTCTGGCATCTAAAGCCTGTTTTACTGCAGCTGCCATGACTTGCTCTTGTTCATTAATGTCTCTACATAATTTAATATATGTGTTTAAATCTTCCTGTTTCCATGGTCTAATAATATCTCTGCACCAATGATTCGCTTGGTCATAAGCCAGTTGTTTTATTAATGGCATTGCTTGTTCTGTATTCCCAAAAATTCTGGTAGCTGTTTGAATAAGCCTATCTACAAATTCAGCGTAAGGTTCATTAGCTCCTTGTATTACCTTAGATAATTAACCTTGTAAACTTCCATGTCCTTGTAAAGTCTTCCATGCCCTAATCGCCTCTGCACCAATTTGTGAGTATACGCCAGGATTATATGCAATTTGTTGCTGCTGATCCTCATAAGGTCCCTTTCCTAACAACATATCTAGATTTCTCTGAGGATAACCAGCTGCTGCATTTCGCTTAGCCGTCTCCTTGCAAAATTCCTCATTGGCAACCTTCCATAACAGGTATTGACCTCCATTTAGCACAGCTTTACACATATTAGCCCAATCTGCTGGCGTCATGTTCAAGTTGTTAATGGATTCGACCAAGCTTACAGTGAAGGGTGCTTGAGGACCATAGGTTGTTACAGCCCCTTTTAGCTCCTTCACTGTTTTGAAATTTAAACCCTGGTAAATTCGCTGCCCTGCTACCTCAAATACAGGGCATGTTAATACTTGAGATCCTGTCTCAGGATCCCAACTATCAACTGCGGGGGTTGGGAGCCTCCTAGCATATGGAGGTGGTGCTGTTGATTGGACACTTATGCCCTCTGGTGATAGAATGCTGTTAGTAGCAGTCTCCTGTAGAGGTGGTGCTGTTGGTTGGACACTTACGCTCTCTGATAGAAAGGTGTTATTAGCAGTCTCCTGTTGTAACTTTTCCCCTGATGGCTTTTTCTGCTTTACACTTTCTTCCTCTGTCTGACTAACTTGAGAGACCTTCTCTTTTACTTGAATCAATATGTCTTCTCCTTCCTCTACCATTGTCTGAACTGAAGGCTTTGGACTAAGCAAACCAGATACAAATGTCCACAATGGCAATGTGCCAACTGGCAGAGTCCCTGGGCTGTTCTTTTCTATTCTTTTTAAATCTTCACCATGATGGTCCCATTGTGATATATTTAACAACTCCTCCTTAAAAAGCCATGGGCTACATTTTTGTATTGTATCAACGTATGCCCTGACTGCTCTTGATTTTACTGGGATGCCTCCTTCCTCTAACAATTTACTTAACAGTCTTTCAGTTTGTTTTTTACTAATTTCTCTTCCCATATTTCTACTATAATACAACCCAACAAGATGACGCCAAACAAAACCGAGACAGAATGAAATAAAAATGGAACAACAAAAATTCATTATAGCCTTTCTATCCTCCTGACATGTGCATCTGTCCTTTCTCCCTATCTGTTCCTCAGACGCAAATAGTTTTTCCTCAGATGTGAGTGGTTTTTCTTCCGTCTCACTCATCTCCAGGGACAGGCAACTTAAACCAAAAATGAAGCAAAACAAAAGAGGAAACTTAGAATGGCTACCCATCCTCTCGCCCTGCCCTCAAGGGCGAGCAGTTTACTTACCCTCAGTCGCTCCCCGTGCGGGCCACCAAATGCCGCAGTCTGGCTGGGCACAATTCAGGAGCCACTTGTCAAAAGAAATGAACTTTATTTTTAGAACTACAAACACCAAACAAAACAGCTCCTCAGGAAAAAACCCTCAGAGCCCAACTGCCACCACCGGCTTCCCACAAGCCTCTCACCCACACAAGCCTCACCACCTCCCACAATCCTCTTGCTCTTGAGGCCGATTGGCTGGGTCGCATGGGCGGAGCCAAAGAAGTCCCCCAATGAGCAGCTCCGTGGTCTGAAAGGGCAGGGAAACAGCCCAATGAACATCACCGCAGAGGAGCCAATCAGCTAGATGTTGCTGGGGCCACTGTGAGCCAATCATCAGCTTTGCAGTCTGAAGGGTGGGGAAACAGCCCAATGAACATCACTACAGAGGAGCCAATCAGCTAGATGCTGCTGGGGCCACTGTGAACCAATCATCAGCCGGCAGCTGGAAGTTTGCTGGCAGCTGGAAGTTTGCTGGGGCCCCTTTGCCTGTGGCTCTCAACAATGGATCACTCTCTAAAATAGACCATATACTATACCACAAAACAACTCAGTAAATATAAAGAAGTAAAGATACTCCCTATATTCTATCAGATCATAATGGAATTAAATTAGAAATCAATGATAAAATAAGAAATAAAATCCACTACAACAATTGGAGACTAAATGATATGCTACTGAATGAACAATGGGTTACAGAAGACATCAAGAAGAAAATTAAAAATTTTTAAAGCTGAATGAGAACACAGATACAACATCAAAATCTCTGGGACACTATAAAAGCAGTTCTAAGAGGAAAGTTCATTGCATGGAGTTCATTCCTTAAAAGAAGAAAAAGTCAACAAATAAATGACTTACCACTACATATCAAAGCCCTAGAAAAAGAAGAACAAATCAACACCAAAAGCAATAGAAGACAGGAAATAATTAAAATCAGAGCTGAAATCAATAAAATTGAGACAAAAGAAAAACTTAACAGAGAATTTGGTTCTTCAAAAAAATAAATAAAATTGACAAACCCTTAGCCATGCTAATGAAGAGAAGGAGAGAGAAAACTCAAATCACAAACATATGTGATGAAAAAGGAAATACCACAACAAACACTACAGAAATACAGAAGATAATTAGAAATTATTTTGAATACTTGTACTCCAATAAAATAGAAAATATCGAAGGCATTGAGAAATTTCTAGAGTCATATAATTTGCCCAAATTGAATCAGGATGATATATATAATTTAAACAGATCAATTTCAAGTGATGAAATAGCAGACACCATCAAAATTCTACTAACCAAGAAAAGCCCAGGACCGGAAGATACACAGTCAAGTTCTACAAGACCTTTAAAGAAGAACTAATACCAATACTCACCAATTTATTTCAGGAAATAGAAAAAGAAGCAGAACTTCCAAACTCATTCTATGAGGTGAATATCACTCTGATTCCAAAACCAGGCAAAGACACATCAAAAAAGAAAACTTCAGACCAATATCTCTAATAAACATAGATGCAAAAATTCTCAATGAAATTTTGGCAAATAAAATACAAAAACATATCAAAAAGATTGTGTACCCTGATCAAGTGAGATTCATCCCAGGGATGCAAACTTGGTTCAACATATGGAAATCAATAAATGTAATTCATCACATCAATGGACTTAAAGATAAGAATCATATAATCATCTCAATAGATGTAGAAAAAGCATTTGACAAAATACAGCACCCCTTTATGTTCAAAACACTAGAAAAACTAGGGATAACAGGAACATATCTCAACATCATAAAGAGTATCTATGCTAAGCCCCCGGCCAACATCATTCTAAATGCAGAAAAATTGAAGGCATTCCCTCTAAAAGCTGGAACAAGAAAGGGATGCCCTCTTTCACCACTTCTATTTAATATAGTTCTTGAAATACTGGCCAGAACAATTAGATGAAAGAAATTAAAGGGATACACATAGGAAAATAAGGACTCAAATTGGCACTATTTGCTGATGATATGATTCTAGACCCTAAAAGTTCCACCAGAAAACTTCTAGAACTAATAAATGAATTCAGCAAAGTAGCAAGATATAAAATCAATACCCATAAAGGCATTTCTGTATATCAGTGACAAATACTCAGAAAAGGAAATGAGGAAAACTACCTCATTCTCAATAGCCTCAAAAAAATAAAATTCTTGGGAATCAACTTAACAAAAGAGGTGAAAGATCTATATAATGAAAATTACAGAACCCTAAAGAAAGAAATCAAAGAAGACCTTAGAAGATGAAAATATCTACCTTGCTCTTGGATAGGCAGAATTAATATTATCAAAATGACCATACTTCCAAAAGCACTATACAGACTTAATGCAATTCAGATCAACATTACAATGACATTCCTCATAGAAATAGAAAAAGCAATCATAAAATTCATCTGGAAAAATCAGAGACCCAGAAATAGCCAAAGCAATCCTTACCAGGAAGAGTGAAGCAGGTGGCATCATACCAGAACTTAAACCATACTACAGAGCAATAGTAATAAAAACAGCATGATATTGGCACCAAAACAGACTGGTAGACCAATGGTTCAGAATAGAGAACACAGAGACTAACCCACAAAACTACAATTATTTTATCTTAGACAAAAGTGCCAAGAACATGCATTGAAGAAAAGATAACCTCTTAAACAAATAGTTCTGGGAAAACTGGAAATCCATATGCAACACATTGAAATTAAACCCCTCTCTCTCAACATGCACAAAACTCAACTCAAAATGGATCAAGGACTTAGGAATACAACCAGAGACCCTGTGTCTAATAGAAGAAAAAGTTGTCCCTAATCTCCATCATGTGGGATTAGGCCCAAATTTCTTTAATAAGACTCCTGTGGTGCAAGAATTAAAATCAAGAATCAATAAATGGGATGAACTCAAATTAAAAAGTTTCTTCTCAGCAAAAGAAACAATCTGTGAGGTGAATAGAGAGCCTACATCTTGGGAGCAAATATTTACCCTCACATATCAGATAGAGCACTAATCTCTAGGGTATATAAAGAACTCAAAAAGCTAAGCACCAAAAACCAAATAACCCAATCAATCAATGGGCCAAGGACCTGAAGAGACACTTCTCAGAAGATGATGTACAATCAGTCAACAAATACATGAAAAAAATGTTCATCATCACTAGCAATTAGAGAAATGCAAATCAAAACTCTAAGATTTCATCTCACTCCAGTCAGAATGGCAGCTAATACCATACAAATAACAGTAAGTATTGGCGAGGATGTGGGGAAAAAGGCACATTCATACATTGCTGGGGGTACTGCAAATTGGTGCAGCCGATATGGAAAGCAGTATGGAGATTTCTTGGAAAATTGGGAATGGAACCACCCTTTAACCCAGCTGTTCCTCTCCTCAGTCTATACCCAAAGGCATTAAAAACAGCATACTACAGGGACAAAGCCACATCAATGTTTATAGCAGCACAATTCACAATAGCTAAAATGTAGAACCAACCTAGAGGCCCTTCAATAGATGAATGGATTAAAAAATGTGGCATATATACACAATGGAATATTACTCAGCAATAAAAGAGAATAAAATCATGGCATTTTCAGATAAATGGATGTAGTTAGAGAAGATAATGCTAAGTAAAGTTATCCATTCCCAATATACCAAATGCCAAGTATTTTCTTTAATATAAGGAGGCTGATTCATAGTGGGATAGGGAGCGGGAGCATGGGAGGAATAGACAAACTCTAGATAGGATAGAGGGATTGTAGGGGAAGGGATGGGGAATGGGGTAATTAATGATAGTTAAATGTGATGATCATTACTATCCAAAGTACATGTATGAAGACATGAATTGGTGTGAATATACTATGTGTACAACCAGAGATATGAAAAATTGTGCTCTATATGTGCAATAAGAATTGTAATGCATTCCTTTATCATATATAAGTTTAAAAAATTCTTTATTTCAGGCTGCAGCTCAGCAGTCCCAAGAACTCTCTGGTGGCTTACTTGACATAGCCTTGACCTGCTGGTTGATGTGCTTCTCCTTTCCTCCTTTTGAGCAGCTTACCCCCCCCCCCCCCCCGTCTCTCTCTCTCTCTTTTTTGCGGGGGTAGGGTATGGGGTATGGGTGGGGGGTTACCTAGGATTGAATTTAGGGGCACTTGAAGACTGAGCCACATCCCCAGTCTTATTTTGCATTTTATTTACTGACAGGGTCTCACTGAGTTGCTTAGTGCCTTGCTTTTGCTGAGACTGGCTTTGAACTGGTGATCCTCCTGCCTCAGCCTCTCTCGAGCTGCTGGGATTACAGGCATGCACCACCGTGTCAGGATGCTTCTATTCTTTCTCAAAACAATTCTACTCCAGTGTTAATTGTTGAATAATGCCTCCCTAAAATTACACCAATTTCTAATTCTGAGTACCTTACTTAGCCTGTGATCTTATTTAGAAATGAACTTCCTATAGGAGTTATCATGTTAAATGAGGTCTTCAGAGGGTACTAATCCAGTATAATTTGTGTTCTTATAAAAATTTTAAACACATTTATTGTTGCCTCTATTCTTGATAATTGTCATTTTGAGTGGAGTGAGATGAAATCTTAGTTTTGATTTCCATTTCTCTAATTGCTAGAGATGTTGAACATTTTTATCATATATTTGTTGATCAATTGTAAAGTGTCTGTTTAGTTCCTTAGCCCATTTATTGATTGGGGTGTTTTTTGGTGTTACTTTTTTTAGTTTTTTATGTATCCTAAAAATTAATGCTTTATCTGAGGTGCATGAGGTAAAGATTTTTCTCCCAATTTGTAGGTGCTCTCTCTTCACATTATTGATTATTTATTTTGCTGAGAAGAAGCTTTTTAGTTTGACTCCAACCCATTTATTGATTCTTAATTTTACTTCTTGAGCTTTAGGTATCTTGTTAAGGTGATATGGTGAAGATTTGGGCCTACTTTTTCTTCTAGTAGGTGCAGGGTCTCTGTTCTAATGCCTAAGTTTTTGATCCAGTTTGAGTTGAGTTTCGTGCAGGGTGAGCAATAAATGTTGGTAAGGATGTGGGGGAAAAGGTACACTCATACATTGATGGTGGAAAAGCAGTATGGAGATTCCTCAGGAAACTTGGAATGGAACCACCATTTAACTGAGCTATCCCACTCCTCAGTTTATACCCAAAGGACTTAAAATCAGCATATATAGTGACACAGCCACGTCATTGTTTATAGCAGCTCAATTCACAATAGCTAAACTATAGAGTCAACCTAGGTGCACTTACATAGATGAATGGATAAAGAAAATGTGTTATATATATTTGATGGACTATTACTCATCTCTCAATAAGAATGAAAGTATGGCATTTGCTGGTCAATGGATAGAGCTGGAGAATATCCTGCTAAGCAAAATAAGTCAATCCCAAAAAAACCCAAGGCCGAATGTTATCTCTGATATGTGGATGCTAATTCACAATAAGAGGTGGTGGAGAGAAGATTAGAATTACTTTAGGTAGAGGAGAGTCAAGGGAGAGGAGAGGATATGGGGATAAGAAAGATAATAGAATAAAACAGACATTATTACTTTATGTACATATATGACTGCATGACTGATGTGATTATGTAACATGTACAATCAAAAAAATGAGAAATTATACCCCCATTTATGTATGATGTATATCACAGTGCATAAATGCATTCCAATGTCTTATATAAGTAATTAAAACAAAGTAAAATTTTTTTAAATAAAAATATTAAACACAGAGACAAGCACACAGGGAAAATGTCATGTGAAGATGAAGACAGAAAATGAGTAGTGCATCTAAAAGCCAAATAATACCAGAGAAGTACCAGAAGACAGGAGAGATACATAGAACAGATTTCCCCTCACAACTCACAGGAAGGAACCAGCCCTGCCAAAACCTTGATCTTAGACTTACAGTCTTCAGAACTAGGAGACAATAAATTTCTGTTATTTAAGCAACTCAGTTTGAGGAACTTTGTTATGACAGTACTAGCAGACTAATATTATACCAAGTCATATACCAGAATGTCTACCAGATGTTGGGGGAAACCTGACAGTTATTAAGTCCTTACTCATGCATCACAGGTACCCTCATTTAGTCTCTTGTCTTTATTTTTAAGCAAGAGATTTATGTACTCACCTTTGGGACTGCATTTTCCAAACTCCAAATCCTTCCCAACCCTAAAATACAAAACAACAACAACAACAACAAAACTTTTATGACCTTCCTTCTCAGTGGAGTGATGGTATAGCAAGGACACAGATCACACAAAACCTTGTAGACCTGTGAAAATTATTTTTGAAGTTATTCTATTTGAGCTAGGAAGCTATTAAGGTTTTTAACAGGAAAATGACGAGCTCTGATTTGAGTTTTTAGATTTTTACATCTGTCAACGGGAGACTAGACTTTACAGAAGCAAGAATAGAAAAATGTAAAGCAATTAAGAGACAGCTATTGTATCCAGTGTGGACTAGAGGGATAGCAGTAGAGATGGTGAGAAGAGGTTAAATTTAGGATACCTTTTTTGAGAAAGAGTCAACAGATTTTGCTATGGAATTTTATGTGCAATGCAAGATTAAAAAGGAATCAAAGTATGACTTTTGTAGGCCACTTAGGGATTTTTATAGTTATTTTTACTATCAGGGATTTTTTTTTCATGAGGGCTGGTTTAGAACCAAACCTCTGTTAGGCATGCAAAGACAGCTCTCCACAGCTGTTTGTAATCTATATTATTATTCAGGAGATAGGAGAAAGAGCTGGGTCAGAGAGCCTATCCTTCACATATTCCCTTTGTTGTTTTGTCTTTTCAGAGCTCACAAGAAAGCTCATGCCATTCATTCCTCTCTTTCCATGGAAGAATCATTAAAAAAAAGACAATTTAAAGGAGAGACACTGAGTAGAAAATGAAAAGGCTCTATGAAGTTATATGGAAGAAAACCACCGTCTTCACTCATTCAAACAAATCACCTATTCTTGATAATTTAATCTGCCAGAGAACTAATAACAATTTCTCTTTTCCCTTACCTATTCCCTCCCATCCAAATAAAATTTATGCAGGATTCATGCCAAATATTGTATAGTGAAGAGTGTGGCCTTTCTCAAAGTCTGATCTGGATTTTACCCTCAGATTCTGGGAAAGAATCTATATCACATCTGATAGGAGTGTTTTGTTTAGGGTGGAGGCCATCTAAGTGTAATAGTCTTAGCATAGGGCTCCCTGTGCTTAAAAGACCACCCCTGTGACTTAGGATGGAGGCTTTGGGACATGTGGTATCGTTTGACCTGGAGTCTGAGATCAACCACAGGGGTAATCAAGCAATCAATCAATCCTGCCTACATAATGGAGCTCCAATAAAAATTCTGCATGTTGAAGCTCTGGTGAGCATTGCTGGCTGGCAATCCTCTGATGCATCTTGCCATGCATTGATGCTGACAATGTAACATGTCCTGACTCCAGTGGGAGAATACAACAAACAGAAGCATTGTGTTTGGTGCCCTCCAGGACTCTATCTTCTGTACTTCTTCTCCTAGTGGATGTAAATTTGTATCTTTTCCTTGTAATTAACTAACCATGAATGTAACAATTTTCATTGAGTTCTGTGAGGCCTTCTAGAGAATTTCAAATCTGAGGGTTTGAGAAATACCCCTCAACCCCAGCAACTTGCAGCTGGTGTCAGAAATGAGGCAAGCCTTGTGACTGTGCCCTCTAACCTTGCAGTTTGCCTAACTCTAGGTAAATGTATACATCTACAACTTGTCCCCATCCCTCATAAATTAGAGACTATTTTTATTTTTAGGCTGTTTGTTTCAAACTCTATTGAAGTGCTCTTTTTTTATTGGTTGTTCAAAACATTACAAAGCTCTTGACGTATCGTATTTCCTACATTAGATTCAAGTGGGTTATGCTCTTTTTGAACATTAGTATTTTATTTTTCCTTGTATAAAATTTCAAAATACATAGATTAAAGCAGAAGTTAAAGGTTGCTAAATGGTTTTCATGACAAAGTATGCTCTTAAAAAACTATTTTAACAGAGCTTGATTGACTGGGGGTTTAGCAGTGCCTAACTAATCTGGATAAATAGAAATTGCCAATTCCAACCTTAACTGACTTTCAAAGTTGAAGGAAAAGTGGACAACATTCAAGAAAATGAGAGTAATGTAAAAGAAGGATACAAACTCCAAGAATCAAAAAGAAATGCTGAAGATAAAAAATATTGTAGCATAAATGAAAAGTGCTTTCGATGAGCACATGTGTAGACTAGACACAGCTCAGGAAGAGTATCTGAACTTGGGATGTCCATAGACATGTCAAAAGCAAGCTGAGAGTGTGGTTCAGTGACAGACTGCTTTCCTAGCATTTTTGAGACCATGGACTTGATCTCCAACACTGGAAACATTTGAAATGGTATGATTCTGTGATCCTGTTTTTTGAGTTTTTAATATAAATTAAACCTGGAAGGCAGAATGTCTTGTCATTTCTATGCCACGTTTTACACATACCTACTTGGACTTGAGCAAGGGCAGGAATGTTAACTGATCCACCAAATTTAAATCAGAATTCAGAGGCTTTAGTACATGTGATATCATTTGGCCTGACACTCCAATACGGTTTGTTAGTGTAGACAGATCCTTGCCGTTAGAATCTAACCAAGTATGCTTTCTTAATGAATTTGTCAAAGCAGTAAGAATGCTGGAGCTGAGTCCTAGTTGTGGCAGTTGGGTTTTATTTTTTAATTTAAGTGAATAATATGTAATTTGATAGTACTTTTGTAGGTGTCTGCTGCATGTCACTGAGAACATCTGACTTGAAGGGTACAGGTAGATTGACAAGAAAATAGATGGGAGGTGGCCTGGAATAGGAGGAGGAAATGCCAAACATGGTGCTGGGAGATTTCTTTGATCATAGCAGTGATCAAAGATGGACCAGCTGTTAGCCAGGAGGGAACAAATCTCCTCTCCTCTTCTTTCTCTCTGTCAGATCTTGGTGCAAAAGAATAGGGGTGGGGAGAAAAACTGGAGTTTCTGGCTTCCCTAGAGATGTATGAATTAAAATCATAAGTAAAAAGCTAGCACAATTTAGATGGTATTTATTGGAAAGGGGGAAAATTTGTACTATAAATGTGTAAAAAGAAAGAAAATTTTTACTACATATTTGTTGTCATCATTATAATTATAACAGTTTCTCTAAGCACATATAATTTCATTCTTGATTTTGACATTTTATACAGGATGGGAGGTGAAAGTAAAGGGTTGTTGTTAAATAGTGTATTATTTTCTTTTTCTGAGTTAACAAATCTCTGTAAAATTTATTTGAACATTTACTTCAATATTTACTTGTAGAATTATAATCATTTTCACTATCTTTAATTGTTCCTGTGGGATAGGAATACAGAAATGGTCACAAAGGGTTTTCCTGTCTCTGCTTTGTAAAATTTGGGACCTCAGCTGAAAGACATATGGATTGGAATAATCTGAAGTCTCAATCATTCCTGTGTGGGTCTAGCACAAACACCCATGCGTGTTCAATAGTAAAGAATTTACTACTGAGCAAAGTACATTCTTCTAATCTTTGATTGGGCTTCTATCCTTTGTAACATTGAGAGATGTCAACCTTCTTTTGGTGTATTTCCAAGTTTCATATCAAGACTAATATATTATTAAAATTTATGCTTTTTAATCCTGATTTCACTAGTTCCTCCATTTGTTATTTTTCTCTTTTCTAGGATGCTACATTAGAGGTAGTCCTTATTAGGATCCTGTAGGCTCTGACTGTTTCTCAGATTTCCTTTATCTCTGTGACTTGACAGGAAGAGTACTGGTCAGGTATTTTGCCTGATGTTTTGGTGCCTTATCTTTTCAATGAACTCGACCACTCTTGCCACAATCTACCAAAAAAAAAAAAAAAAATGTTGTTTTTCACATCTGTTTTAAAATCATTGTTTCCTTGATTGCAGTGCAAAATTTAAATTACTCAGCAGGGGTTATGAAGATTTTCAGTCTTGCTCTTGTCTTCCTCTTGCATGGAAAGTGCTGCCCTGCAAACCGTCTGAGGTCTGCACAGAAATTAAGTCTAGACAGTTTTGCAATACTCTGCCTCTATGAAGGCATTAATTTCTGGCTAACTACAATGCGTTTTTTTTTTTTTTTTATTTCCAAGAACCCTCTCTACACTGCATTCCTTCTCCCATTAACACCCCGTCCTTCCAACTCCCAATCCTTTTGTTACATAAGCTACTAAATTTGTTTAATACTTAACACTGTGGCCATTCAATCAATCACTATTTATTGAGTATTTCATGACAGGCACTGTTTATGGTTGAGAATATTTTAAAGGACAATTCTCTGAATATTATAAATGGCAACTCACTCTTCAGTGACCAGTCCTTCCTTCCCCTTAGCTGCCCTCATCTGTGTCCCCAGCACCTGGTTTGTTAAGCCTTATTAAAATAACAATTGTGGAATAAGTAAATGTACTGACAGTACCATGTAAAATTTAATCAGTTATCCCCCCCTCCCCCAATTGCTTATCCTGGATTTACTCTTAAGACAGTGAACTTTCAAATCTGTTCATCAAAATCCTTAGATTCCCACATGTGTCAAGTATAGTAAGAAGAAAACTTTGTCATTAGAATGCTAGTATTAACTTCCTATTGTACGCGCCTCGAGAGGTAAATGTAATCTTCCAAAATTCCAGCTCCCGTCTTTTCTAGAGTTGAATGAGCTGTATAAACCCTGGTAAACCATGAATGGGGGAATGGGGAATAAGGAAACACCCAGAAAAGTTTTAAAAAATCCGCTTGTAGAACTAAGCTTTAGGAAGGTCCGGTCTTCCAAGTTTACCCACGTAGTCTCCAAAAGGAAGGACGAACACTGGCCTCTTGTTAACACTTTAATTCCCACAGGCCTGTCTCCCTCCCATCCCATCAAGCGCCACAGGAACCGACCCGGCGACCACGCCCAGCCCATTTCCGGGTTGTCGCCTTGCCGCCGTCGCGTGCGCAATGACGTTTCAGGCCCCTGTGGACCCCGGAAGTGCAACTCGAACTTGGTCGGGGCGCGGATCCGGAGAGGGAAAGTCACAACAACCGCACGAGGGAGTTCGACTAGCGAGCTGGAAGGCCACGCCTCCTCCCGCCTCCCCTCTCAGCCCTGTAGCTGGGGGCAGAGCTCAGGTAGGAACGTCGTCCTGGAGGATCTGAGCTCCCGGGGCAGGCCCGGGTTGAATCCGAAGAGGGGGTTGGCCTGGATCTGTGTCGGGCGGGGATAGCTGGCCCTGAGGTCTGAGGCTGTCAGATATCATGCTTCGTTAACAGGGCACATCTCTGATGTGAGCCCAGAACCCCGCTAATGGGCCACTTCCCCTGCCATTTCCACTCTCCATGCTGGAGGAGTGTGTTCCCTAGATGACTTGCTTTAAAGCTGAGCTTATGAGGTTGTGGGACTGTAGAATAATGGGCCCTCCTTCCTTAGTTGGCAGGACAGGTATTGCAGTTCTCTGGTTGAAGATTTTGTTTTTAGCAATAAATGTTGTCAGCTGCCAATGCTTTACCAGGTAGTCATTGATTTCAGAGAGATTAAAGTGTGATGTCTCACTGGGATGCAATATGAATTCTTTGTGGAATACTTTTGACTGTGAAATAAAGTTATGTATATTTTGGAAGCAGTCTTTTCTCTCCCTCATCCAGGGAGAGAAATTATCTCATCCAGGTATTAACATACTCTTCTGGTGTTTCAGGGTGTCTATATTTTGGCCCAAGTAACTGACTACTTATATTTTGATTGTTTTTAAGGATAAGCTGTGTTATTACATTTCTTCTTTTCCTCCGAAGTCCTCAGAACAGTTTTAGAAGAGATATTCTGTGGTTTTCATCTGCAAGTGCCTGACAGTGTTTATCAAAATGGGTGTAAAGTGATGTTTGTTATACAGTACATGGTTTGTTTTTGCCTTAAAGCAGTGTCAGAGGTATATTGTTTATCCTTATTCTTTTTCCCTTCTTGTAAAGGAACAGATATTCCATATTCATTTTGCCTATGTAGAAACTGAGCTAGAGAGTACTTTTTGATGTGCTTAACTAAGGTCTCAATGTCAATGTGCTGGTTTCAGACTTCTTTCTGACTTTTAAATGATGTGTTCCTTCCCTTCAAGCAGTGAAGAACTAAGGATACTCTGATGGCATTGAAGCTGTGTGCTGTTACAACACTTGTGGATGGTGGAATAGTACTTAGGCCAAGAAGGAAATGTGATGTATGAAGTTGTGAACATCTATCTATTCATTCACTTGTCAAATATTTACTGGCTACCTTCAGTGTGCCAGGTAGTGGTCCAGGTGCTGAGAAGACAGTAGTGAACAACAGAGAAAGTCCTTGTGCTCCTGGAGCTTACATTCTTAACAAGTAGAAGAGCTATGAAACAAAAAAATAGAGCAAGTAAGGGTAGCAGGAATGATGGAGGATGCTATTTTAGATAGGATGCTCAAGTTCAGTCTCTTATAAAGGGGCATTTGAGAAGAGATCTGAATGAAGTGAGGGAATGAACTCTGTAGGTATGCAGGGGACAAGTGTTTTAGGCCACCACCAAGGTGTAAAACATGAATTTTGGTATAAATTGAAATATCAAAGATATAGGCATCAGGGTTTAAAAATCTTGGGAAGGAATATTTATCAATGATTTTTTGTGTGTATGTGAGGGATTTTATTTATTGATAGTGTAGCTTTCTTAGCTTTCTCCAGCAAAGCTCTATGAGGAGACTCTAGGTAGGCATGTAGAGATGTTTTCATGCTACCTATTGAGTTATAAACAATTAAACACCATTTACTCAGTTGAGTAAATGGTGTTGTAAATGGTGTTTTGTCTTTCTTTTTGTCAGATTGGGTTTGCCTAGTAGTCATTGATACTAAGTAGCAGGTACTCCTGCCCCTTGTCAGCTTTACTTTTCAGTTATCTTTTTTTTAATCATAGTAAAATACACATAACATAAATTTTACCATTTTAATCCTTTTCTCTTTTTGGTACCTGGGATTGAACCCTTTGGTCCTAACCACTGGGCCACATCCCCATCCTTTTTTTGTATTTTATTTAGAGATAGAGTCTCACTGAGTTGCTAAGTGCCTTGCTAAATTGCTGAGGCTGGCTTTGAACTTGTGACCCTCCTGCTTGAACTTCCTGAGCTGCTGGGAGTATTGGCATGAACCACTGCACCCAGCATTTTAATTGTACTTTTAGTAACATTATATACATTTACATTGTTATTTGCAACCATCACTACTATTCATTTACAGAATTTAAAAGTCTTCCTCAACTGGATCTCTGTACCCATGAAACTAACTCCTCATTCTTGACTACCCTTAGCCTTGGAAACTACCAGTATACTTTCTGTGTCTATGAATTTGACTACTTTACATAACTCACATAAGTGCAGTTATACAATATTTGTCCTTTTATGACTGGCTTATTTCACTTAGAATAATGTCTTCCAAGTTTCATACAAAATATTACACGTGTTGGAATGTCATTTTAAAGGGTGAATATAATAATCATTGTGTGCACATACCACTTTTTTTCCCTGTATTCATTCAGCTATGGATATTTGGGTTGCTTCCACCTTTAGGCTATTGTAAATAATGCTGCTATGAGTGCAAACAAGTTCAAATCTCTGCTTTCAAGTCTCTGCTTCATTCCTGTTGGTTTTCTACTCAAAAGTAATATTGCTAGGTTATAATGGTAATTTGCTACAGTTTGGATCTTAAATATTTTCCAAAGGTTCATGTTTTAAAGGTGGTCCCCAGGGAGGCATTATTGGGAAGTGGTGGAATCTTTAAGAGCTGGGTACCAGCGGGAGACTTTAGGTCATTGAAGTGGTGATCTTGAAGGTATAGGAAGACTGCAGCCCCTTATTCCTCTCTTTGTTTGCTCCCTGTTCTGAGTTGAGAGGTTTTGTTCTGCCATGTGCTCCCCATATGGTGTCCTGCCCTGCCATACTTAAAAACAATGGAGCCAACCAATCATGGACTGAAACCTCTAAAACTGTGAGCCAAAATAAACCTTTTTCTTTATAAGTTGATTATTTCAGTATTTGTTATAATATTGGAAAATTGACTAACACATAATTCTATGTTTTAATTTTTTGAGGATTACCATACTGTTTACAACAGCTACCCCAGTTTACATTCCCACCAGTAGTACACAGGTGTTCTGATTTCTCCAAATCTTCACCAACATTTCAAAATTTCACTTTCTCACCAAACATGTATTCTCATGAGTGTAAAGAAGTATCTGTGGTTTCAATTTGTATTCCCTTTATGATTGGTGATGTTAAGCATCTTTTCATGTGCCTTTTGGCCATTGATAGATCTTTTTCAGAGTGCTGTTAATTTACTTTAAGACCTGATTTTAATAATTCTTTGTGACATTTATTTGGTAGGTTTTTAAGGAGTAGATTGCATTTTAAGAAGGCAAACACCATGTTTTGGTGTTTCTTTTTTTTAAATTATACTCTGAGAAACTAATTATACTAGTTTTACAGTTAACTATATAAGTTACAGTTAACTGTACAACTCTTCAATTGTATGTAGATCAGGTATCTGCAATAACTCTAAACTTAGCCTTAGCAGATGCAGATTTTGATACCATGAATTGGGGTGCTGCTGTAACATGGACTTAAACATTTCAAAGTTATCTTTAGAACTGAAAAATGGGTAGAGACTAAAGGAGTTTTAAGGTGTATGCTAGATGAAGCTTGTGTTTCAATGAAGGGACTATTGATAGAATTACTAAAGGCATTTCTGGTAAGGGCTTAGAAAGGTAATAGGAGTTATCTTCTTAGAGAATACATTAATAATTATGAACAGGATGTTGGTAGAAATATGGACATTAGAGTTCATTTTGGAGTGGTCCCAGATGAAAGTGAAGAAGAGTTATTGAAAACTGGAAGAAAGGAAGTCTTAATCACAAAGTAGCAAAGAACTTAGCTGAACTATGTTATAGTGTTTTGTGGAAAGAGCTTGTGAGTGATGAAATTGGTCATTTAGCTAGGGAGAATTTTAAGTGAAATGGTGAAGGAGTGGCTTGGTTTTCCCTGACTGCTTATAGTAAAATGTGGAAGAAGAGAGATGAATTGAAGAGGAAACTATTAAGCACAAAGGAATCAGCACTTGAAAATTTAGAAAGTTCTTAGCCTATTCATATTGTAATAAGGAGAAAAAGCTTCTTCTGAAGAAAATACTTAAAGATGTGGTTGAGCATTCATTTGATAAAGAGATCCTGGGTGCAACTCTTGGACTTAATTGGCCATTTCAGCAAAAGCCAGGAGTAGAGATAATGTCAAACAAGCAAAATACTGCTTGGACTAAAGGAATCAGAAAATGGGATGGAATGAAGGAAGGCTGTGACTATCTATTATTTGTTATTTTTTAAGAAAAGGGAAAAGTGACCCAAGAGATCAACATTGCCACCATAAGCCCAAGGCTTATGGCTAGTTCCTTCTGGGTTTCAAGGGTTGGGCCTCCTTGGTTTTGTGGGTTGTAGGTGCTTCTGATCTATTGCCCAGTGCCTCAGGGACAAGGCCACTGCTCAGTTTTGAGTGACTGGAACTGCTATGAATAGCTGTTGTAGTGATACTATTGCCCAATGGATGTAGAGGAAAGAGTATCAAATTAAAGAAAATTATTTTTCTTTTTAATTGATTTTTTAAAAAAGATAAATGACAATGGAATGCATTACAATTCTTATTACATGTATACAGCATGATTTTTCATATCTCTGGTTGTATATAAAGTGTGTTGACACCAATTCATGTCTTCATACATGTACTTTGGAAAATGATGTCTAAATTATTTTTCAACTATAAGATCTAATGTTTGAAAAGTGAATAGTTTGATGAGCTCTTGAGTCATCCATAATTTTTCACAAATTTGAAAGAAGAAATGAATTAGGAAGGCCTGAGTGAAGACTTTTAGAATGCTTATCATCAACAGTATCTGAATAAAAAGTCAAGATTCATGAAAGTAGAAGAAAATAAAAAGGAAAGAGGATGGAAAAATAGTATACTATGTTATGCATGAGGAACATAGTGCACTCCCCCCCATCCCCTCCTTACATTATGAAAATAGTTTAATTGAGGATATTAACCTTAGAATAAGATTTATCAAGGATTTAAGGAGCTACATCATTGGGAATATATTTAGATATTTTTGCCGTTAACTAGCCACAGTGGAGGTACTCCAAAGGCTTTAGAATTAACAGAGGTTTCAATTAGACATAATAAGCAGAGAAGTATTTAATAGAACTGGCATATAATTAATAGATATTCATTCATAATTGATTGATTGATTGATTGTGTGTGTATGTGTTCCTACTGGTTTTTTTAGGCATGCTAAGAGTGTTTTAGTAGATATCTTTCCAGGTTAAAATAGGGAGAAAAACCTGGGACAAATAGAAGATATTCCAAGTATTTTGGGAACTAAGTAGTACTTGAACTAGTAACATTGTATTAAGGTTTTTATGTATGGCTCTTGATATGTGGAATAATATTTTAGAAATTTACTAGTAAGTTGTGAAGAAAATGTGGAATAAAGAAAAATGAAGAACACAAAAATAAGACTTGTATTTGCAAGTAATGGAAATGAAGTAGTGATATTGGAGTTAATCCTAGATAGCACATTATTTCTCTAATTCAAAAATCCAAAATCTCAAATGTTCTGGAATATCTCTAATTTGCAAAAAAATTATGAATGTAATGCACTCCACTATTGTCATGTATGTAAGAAATAATAAAAAAATAAATAAAAATCCAAAATCTCAAGTTTTCTGAAACCCAGAACTTTTTTTTTAATTTTAATTTTTTTTTTAAATTTTTTTATTAGTTGCTCAAAACATTACAATGATCTTGACATATCATACATTTGGTTCAAATGGGGTACATAATCTTATTTTTCCACGTGTACAGATTGCAGGATCACATTGGTTATACAGCCACGTTTATACATAGGGCCATACTAGTGTCTATTGTATTCTGCTACCCTTCCTATCCGCCCCCCCCTCCCCTCCCATCACCTCTTTCTACCCAATCTACTGTGACACGTTTCTCTCTCTCTCTTTTTTCTTCCCCCTCACACCATCTTATATGTAATTTTGCATAACAATGAGGGTCTCCTACCATCTTCCTTGCAATTCCCCTTCTGTCTCCCATTTCCACACACCTCTCGTCCCTATTTAATGGTAATCTTCTTCTCATGCTCTTCCTCCCTGCTCTGTTTTGAGTCGCCCCCTTATATCAAAGAAGACATTCTGCATTTGTTTTTTAGGGATTAGCTAGCTTCACTTAGCATAATCTGCTCTAATGCCATCCATTTCCCTGCAAATGCCATGATTTTGTTATTTTTTTAGTGCTGAGTAATATTCCATTGTTTATAAATGCCTCATTTTTTTATCCATTCATCTATTGAAGGGCATCTGGGTTGGTTCCACAGTCTAGCTATTGTGAATTGTGCTGCTATGATCATTGATGTAGTGGTGTCCCTGTTGTATGCTCTTTTTAGGTCTTCTGGGTAGAGTCCGAGAAGGGGAATAGCTGGGTCAAATGGTGGTTCCATCCCCAGCTTTCCAAGGAATCTCCATACTGCTTTCCAAATTGGTTGAACCAATTTGCAGTCCCACCAGCAATGTACAAGTGTACCCTTTTCCCCACATCCTTGCCAGCACTTGTTATTGTTTGACTTCATAATGGCTGCCATTCTTACTGGAGTGAGATGGTATCTTAGAGTGTGAAACCCAGAACTTTTTGAGGACTTACATAACAGATAGTTTCAAATTTTGAATTGGGATTAGGGGTGCTTCTTCTGTAAAGTATACCAGAATGTCCCCAAATCCCCCAAACTCCAAAATTTAAAATACTTTGAGTCCTAAGCATTTTGGATAAGGAATATTTAGCCTGTAATGATATATCGGGACCATGGTGTCCAAGTATTGATACAGTATAGGCAGAGGTGTATTATGAGATATATGTGTGCATGTATGTTTGTATATACACATGGTGTGTGTGTGTATATCTATCTATCTATCTAATCTATCTAATCTATCTATCTATATCTCTCAAAGGCCCAGGAGCCAAGGTAAATAATATTACTGTATTTAAAAGTTTGTTTTTTTAAACCATGTTGTTTGAAGAGGTGTTTATTACTTGTGTCAGTATAAGCCATTTGTTGAAAAAGTAGAAGTAGATATGTAAGCTTGGTTTTGGAAAATACTTTTGACCTTATTCTAGTTTCAAGGAATTATTAATCTGTTGAATAATTGTAGTCTTCTTGTTATTATTCATGTATATAGTTTTCCCCTAGATGTTGTTGAGCTATATAGGAGAGTACTAGACAGTTATATTCCATAATACTGCATAGCATAGAGTTTGCAAATTGGACATGCTACAGGTTAAGTAAGCCTATATAATCTTAAATTTAAAAAAAATTAGTTTCCAACAAATTCAAGTAAAAATCCCTGTTTTTGGTTTCTCTTGAAAAACATGAAGTTTTAGTCATATGAGGCCTTTACTCTACACGGCAGTAGTTGGATATGCCTTATTTTATAGTATGTTGTAGTTTCCACTATTCATACTTGATAAGCTTCTGATTATAGGGTCTCATTGCATACATTTTACTATTAATTTTCTGATACCTGTAGGCATTCAATTTTTTTTAAAGAGAGTGTGAGAGAGGAGAGAGAGAGAGAGAGAGAGAGAGAGAGAGAGAGAGAGAGAGAGAGAATGAGAATTTTTAATATTTATTTCTTAGTTCTCGGCGGACACAACATCTTTGTTGGTATGTGGTGCTGAGGATCGAACCCGGGTCGCACGCATGCCAGGCGAGCGCGCTACCGCTTGAGCCACATCCCCAGCCCGGCATTCAATTTTTTAAAATTGTTTTTTTAGTTATAAATGAACGTAATGCATTTATTTATTTATTTATTTATTTTGTGCTGAGAGTTGAACTCAGTGCCTCACACGTGCTAGGCAAGAGCTTGTTCACTGACCACAACCACAGCCTGGCATTCAAATTTTTGATTCCTGCACTTTACAAACCTTAGCATGAATTGTCTTTGCCCCTTTGTGACTTTATTGCATCCTTTCTTTCTTTATTTTTTAAATTCATTCTATATACCTCAGTGCTTGGAGTATGGCATTCAGTGCAGATGCCCTTTTGAAGTAGTAGTTTATTCTGTAAATTTAAATTTGAGTCTTTTCCTCTTTGTTTTCCAATATATTCCTTTTAGCTGCTGTCAAGGCATTGTTCTCTCCTGTGGGTTGGACTCTGGCCTGAACTTTAAGCAGATTGTCTCTAGGTTTGGTTCTAGGACCAAACAAAATTGATTTAAATGGAGGTCATTTGGACATCTTTCCTCCAGCATCAAAGAATTTTTGATCTGCGCCCTGTTCTTACAGAGTCTTTGCCTACTTTTTTCTGGGTGGCCGATATATAAAGTCAGTTTATGATAATGTATTTGACAGGTGGTTGTTATTAGAGTATTATTGTTTATAGGTAATGATTCATTATTTTGAAACTATGTGGTAGTGATGGTGAAATTTTTATCTGCATTAGGAATACTACAAGGACTGCTAAGAAACCAGACATTTCAGTTTTATCACTGAAAACAAACTATTTAAAACAACCCTATTTATTCTGAATATTTTTGATTAACAAGAAACATGTATAATTATTTTTATCAAAACAAGCATATGTGTTTGTGTTTTAAACTGGTTTAATTAAAAATGTAAGGTTTCTCATCTTATTTTTGTTTTCTTACTCAAAATGAAGAAAGACTTTCAGCCAGGCCAATCATTTTTACTGAAAATATTGAACTAGGTGAACTAATTTTTCATTATTTTTAAATCCAAAGACTGTTAACTCTTATTTTAGTGAATCCAGAGGAAATTCCTTCCTTACATGGAAAATCAATTATTGCTGAAGTGGGAAGTCACTAGGCAATTCAGTGATGATGAAAACTAATGAAGCTGGGAGCCTAAGTGACATTCACTGGTTCACTGGGGATTTAAATATGTGTTGTATATTGCTGTGTAATAAATTACCTCCAAATTTAGCAGCTTAAAAGCAGAAGCAGCATTTATTATCTCACATAGTTTCTTAGGGTCAGAAATCTAGGATCTGCTTTCCTAGGTAGTTTTGGTTCAGGATCTCTGATAAAGTTATAGTTAAGTTCATCTAGGGCTGTAGTCATTTGTGATTTGGGTTTATAGGATCCATTTCCAAGCATTATCATGTGGCTGTTAGTGGGAAGCTTCAGTTACTTACCATATGGACCTCTTAATAGGGCTGCTCACAACGTGAGTTTCCAGAAAAAGTGATCTGAGAGACAGAAAGGAGAAAGCACCAATATTAATGTTATGACCTTTTATAACATGTATCTCTGGAGAATCATCTTATCACTTTTCTGTTTGCTATTGGTTACACAGACCAACTCAGGTATGATGTGGGAGGAAACTACATGAGGGTATGACTACCAGGAGGTAGGGCTCATTGGGAGACATTTTGGAGACTACCACAGTCTACCCTCCATTCCCCAGTGATTCATGACCTCTCACATGCAGAATGTGCCCAATGCTTCCCAATACCCTTATTTGCCTTATCCTATTACTATATTATTTCAAAGTCTAGAGTCTCATCATCCAGGTGTGACTAAGTTTCCTTGGATGCAGTTCCTTAAGTACAGCTCTTTGATTACAGTTCTTTTCCACTTGCCTCCCTATTTTCTAAGCACCTGATGTACAATGGTGGGACAAGTTTAGGATAACTGCCTATTTTGTGCCTGTGTCTTAATTTGTTAAGGTAACTGGGTAACAACCCACTGAAATAGTGCTCACAGTTCTCTAGAGATGAGAGACATGGCTTCTCATGCAGAGTCAAAGGAGGAATGCCAGGTTTTGGTCAGGAAGCAGAAGCAGGATAAAGTAAAGTGCTCAGGACCACAGCCTTTATTGGGGTTTCTTTTGGAAAGGAAGGGCAGAGTAAACAGCTTATGATTGTCTGGTTTAAATACTTCTGGTGGGCTTTGGGTTGTAGGATTGATTTCTAGTTGCCTAGTCTTTGGTCCTGGGATGATTTAAAGCAGGAAAGATATTGGTTTGGTGAGTGTGAGTTAGCTAAGGAGGTATTTGCATGTTGTTATCATTATATCATATTGTTATTGTTATTATGAATTAACCCTTGGAGGGGCAGCTTCTTTCAGGGTCCATAAGACCCTTAAATATCAGAACATCAGGAGTACAGAAAAGAAAATATGGTTAATATTGATTATATAATTGTTCCTGTGAACAGATGCCAAATAGATAAATAAAGAACCCAAGAAAATAGAATTCTGCTATAAGCAGTTTTGCTTCTAATGAAGAAAAATTGGAGGCACAAAGGTGTCTGTTTCACAGCAATTCTGAAATCCAAATAGGCAAATAAAGATGCACCTTGACTTTTGATGGAGCTATGGCAAAATAAACCCTTTGTGAGTTAAAAATATTGTTAATTAGAAAATGTATTTGATATACCTAATTTACCAAAATCATAGCTTAGCATCTCTGTACATTGCAGAGTCATGGTTGTTTTTCCTTGTGATGGCATGGTTGACTGAAAACTGCAGCTCATGGCTGCTATCCCATATTGCAAGAGTATGGAACCATGTACTGCTTGCGTGGGAAAAGATCAAGATTCAAAATTCCAAATATGTTTCTATTAAATACATATCAGTTTTGCACTATTGTAAGGTCAAAATATTCTAAATTGAAGCATTGTTAAGTTGGGAACATTCTGTATTGGGAATTTCTTGATTAGTTCTCAAGCTTGGGAATAATTCTCTATGGTTTTCAGTATTACCTTCTTCTGCACTACTGATATTGTCTATTTCTTTTTTCATGAAAGACCAGGCATTTGTATATGAGTAGTTCCTCAACCTGCTTACTGACAGTAGAATTTTTAAGTCCAAAAGCTTCTCATCATTTAAGTTCTTAACTTTTTAAAATACCAAATAAAAACATGTTAATTTTTAAATAAACTTTTTATATGTTCTATGAATGCTATCAAGATACCTAAGTGTGTTAGTCTATTTTGTGTCACTGTGGCCAAAATACCTGACTGGAATAGCATAGAGGGAAATTTTCATTTTGGAATCATGGTTTCAAAGGTTCAGTGCATGGTCAGCTGGCTTCATTGCTCTGGTCTTGAGGTGAGGCAGAATATCATGGCGGAAGGGTGTGGTAGAAGAAAGCTGCTCAGTTCATGGCAGCCAGGAGGTACAGAGGGGTGGGGGTAAAGAGCGAGAAGCTAGGGTCAAAGTATAATTCTCAAGGACACTCCTCCCCCCCCCATGATCTACTTCATATAGCATCCCCTACCTGCCTGTAGTTACCACCCAGTAATCCATTCAAATTATTAATCCATCCAATAAGTCAAATCACCGATTAGGTTACAGTCTTCATAATCAAATCATTTTGCCTTTGAACATTCCTGTATTTACTAGCATGAGCTTTTGGGGGTTATCTCAAGTCCAAATCATAACACATAATTTAAACAAAAGCCACACAACACATTTCTTTGAATACATTTGACTCTTCAGAATGCTGAGGAACAATACCCTTAAGCTTCCTAGAAGCTCTAAGAATGACTTAGGCTAGGTAATTTATAAACAATAGAAATTTACAACACACAGTTCTGGAGTCTGGGAAGTACAAATCCAAGGCATCAAGAGATTTGATTGTCTGTTGAGAGCCTATTCCTCATAAATGGCATCATCTTGCTGTGGACTCACATGACAAAAGTACCCTCAGGCCTCTTTTTTTGAAGCATACTAATTCCATTCATGAGGGCTCCACCCTTATAACCTATAATTCTTCCAAAGACTCCACTTCTTAATACTAACACATTGAGGATTAGATTTTAGCATATAAATTTTGGAGGGACCATATAGCAATCAGTAAGATACACTATCCTCTCTTTAGAAGGATTTTTGTCTGACTAGTACTGTGAGGTACCACATTTAATACTTTTGTTTTAACAAAAGATAGAGTTATATTCAGCTTCATTTTGGATCATGCTTTCTTAGTTATGCCCTGGATTTGATCTTTGCTCAGAACTCTATTTCTTAATTTTAGCATAATTGGCTCTTTGAAGAGAAATTTTAAAAAAATATTTTTTTAATTTTTAAGCACTTCTAGGTTCACAGCAAACTTGAGTAGAAAATACAAGAAAGTTATATATTCCAGGACCTAGGCATGTATGACCTCCCACACTGTCAGTATCCTTCTGCCCCGATACAAATATAACCTCCCCACGATCAGCCTCCTGGACCAGAGTAATAAATTTGTTAAAATCAGTAAACCTGTATTGACACAGCACTCAAAGTCTGTAGTTCACACTGGTAAAGATTCTTGGTAATGTACATTCTAAGAGTTTTGACCAATGTATAAACCATCATAGTATATACAGAATAGTTTCACTCTTTTGTCCGTCAATCCCTCTCCTTAATCTGTCTGTAGTGACCACCTATCTTGTTACTGTCTTCATAATTTTTCCTTTTCTAGAATATAATGTAGTTGTAATCATTACAATTTGTAGATTTTCCAGGTTGGTTTCTTTTGTTTGATAATACATACATAAGATTCTTCTATGTCATTTCATTGCTTGATGAGTCCATTTTCCACAGTTATAATACAATACCACAGACTAAGTAAATGGGAAACATTAAAATTTTATTTGGCTCAAACTTCTAGAGACAAGGAAGTCCGAGATTGTAGGTCTGCATCTGGTAAGGGTCTTCCTGCTACTTCATAACATGGGAGAAGGGCAGATGAGGATGTGTGAGATAGATAGGAAAAGAGGGTGCTGAACTTATGACAAACCCACTCTTGTTTTAAGTGACTTGCTATGATGATCCATTAATGAGGACAAAGTTCTCATGATCTAATCACGCCATGAATGGCCCACCTTTTAATACTGTTACAGTGGCAATTAAATTTTAACACAAGTTTTAGAGGGAACATTTGAACCATAGCAATAGAGCTTTCTTATTTTTTGTAGCATTGAATAATAATTTATTGTCTGGATGGACTGTAATTTATTCACTCACTTGAAAGACATTTTGGTTAGTTTATGTTTTGGTATCATGAATAAAGCCAGTATAAGCATTATGTGTAGATTTTTGTGTGTACATGATTTCTACTCCTTTGGATAAATACCAATGAGCATGATTTCTTGATCATACAGTAAGAATGTGTTTAATTTTGTGAGAAACTGATGAACTGTTTTCCAAAGTGGCTGAACCATTTTGCATTCCTATCAGTAAATAAAAATTTAGGATTTTTTTTATTATTGGTTGTTCAAAACATTACAAAGCTCATGTCATATCATCTTTCATGCATTTGATTCAAGTGGGTTATGAACTCCCATTTTTACCCCAAATACAAGTTGCAGAATCACATCGGTTACATATCCACATTTTTACATAATGCCATATTAGTGACTGTTGTATTCTGCTACCTTTCCTATCCCCTACTATCCCCCCTCCCCTTCCCTCTCATCTTCCCTCTCTACCCCATCTGCTGTTATTCAATTCTCTCCCTTTTTTTCCCCTTTCCCCTCACAAACTCTTATATGTAATTTTGTGTAACAATGAGGGTCTCCTTCCATTTCCATACAGTTTCCCTTCTCTCTCCCTTTCTCTCCCCCCACTCGTCTCTGTGTAATGGTAATCTTCTCATGCTCTTCCTCCCTGCTCTGTTTTGAGTCGCCCCCTTATACCAAAGAAGACATTCTGCATTTGTTTTTTAGGGATTGGCTAGCTTCACTTAGCATAATCTGCTCTAATGCCATCCATTTCCCTGCAAATTCCATGATTTTGTCATTTTTTTAGTGCTGCGTAATACTCCATTGTGTATAAATGCCACATTTTTTAATCCATTCATCTATTGAAGGGCATCTAGGTTGATTCCAGAGTCTAGCTATTGTGAATTGTGCTGCTATGATCATTGATGTGGCAGTATCCCTATAGTATGCTCTTTTAAGGTTCTCAGGGAATAGTCCGAGAAGGGGAATAGCTGGGTCAAATGGTGGTTCCATCCCCAGCTTTCCAAGGAATCTCCATACTGCTTTCCATATTGGCCTCACCAATTTGCAGTCCCACCAGCAATGTACAAGTGTACCCTTTTCCCCACATCCTCACCAGCACTTATTGTTGTTTGACTTCATAATGGCTGCCAATCTTACTGGAGTGAGATGTTATCTTAGGGTGGTTTTGATTTGCATTTCTCTGACTGCTAGAGAGGGTGAGCATTTTTTCATGTACTTATTGATTGATTGTATGTCCTCCTCTGAGAAGTGTCTGTTCAGGTTCTTGGCCCATTTGTTGATAGGGTTATTTGTTATCTTATTGTTTAATTTTTTGAGTTCTTTGTATATTCTGGATATTAGGGCTCTATCTGAAGTGTGAGGAGTAAAAATTTGTTCCCAGGATGTAGGTTCCCTATTTACCTCTCTTATTGTTTCTCTTGCTGAGAAAAAACTTTTTAGTTTAAGTAAGTCCCATTTGTTTATTCTTGTATTTAACTCTTGGGCTATGGGCGTCCTGTTAAGGAATTTGGAGCCCGACCCCACAATATGTAGATTGGAGCCAACTTTTTCTTCTGTCAGGCGCAGAGTCTCTGATTCGATATCAAGTTCTTTGATCCATTTTGAATTAACTTTTGTGCATGGCGAGAGAAAGGGGTTCAGCTTTATTTTGTTGCATATGGATTTCCAGTTTTCCCAACACCATTTGTTGAAGATGCTATCCTTCCTCCATTGCATGCTTTTAGCCCCTTTATCAAATATAAAAAGTTGTAATTTTGTGGATTGGTCTCTGTGTCCTCTCTTCTGTACCATTGGTCCACCTTCCTGTTTTGGTACCAGTACCATGCTGTTTTTGTTACTATTGCTCTGTAGTACAGTTTGAACTCTGGTATCGCTATACCTCCAGATTCACACTTCCTGATTAGAATTGCTTTTGCTATTCTGGGTCTTTTGTTTTTCCATATGAATTTCATGATAGCTTTATCTATTTCTACAAGAAATGCCGTTGGGATTTTGATTGGCATTGCGTTGAACCTGTAGAGAACTTTGGGTTATATCGCCATTTTGATGATGTTGGTTCTGCCTATCCATGAACAGGGTACATTTTTCCATCTTCTAAGATCTTCTTCTATCTCTCTCTTTAGGGTTCTGTAGTTTTCATTGTATAAATCATTCACCTCTTTTGTTAGGTTGATTCCCAAGTATTTTATTTTTTTTTTTGAGGATATTGTGAATGGGGTGGTTTTTCTAATTTCCATTTCAGAAGTTTTTTTGCTGATATACAGGAATGCCTTTGATTTATACATGTTGATTTTATATCCTGCCACTTTGCTGAATTCATTTATTAGTTCTAGTAGTTTCTTTGTAGACCCTTTTGGGTCTTCTAGGTATAGGATCATATCTTCCACAAATAGTGATATTTTAAGTTCTTCTTTTCCTATTTTTATGCCTTTAATTTCTTTTGCCTGTCTAATTGCTCTGGCTAGTATTTCAAGGACTAAATTAAATAGAAGTGGTGAGAGAGGGCATCCCTGTCTTGTTCCAGATTTTAGAGGGAATGCCTTCAGTTTTTCTCCATTTAGAATGATGCTAGCCTGAGGCTTAGCATATATAGCTTTTACAATGTTGAGGTAAGTTCCTGTTATCCCTAGTTTTTCTGGTGTTTTGAACATAAAGGGATGCTGTACTTTGTCAAATGCTTTTTCTGCATCTATCGAGATGATCATATGGTTCTTTAAGTCTATTGATGTGATGAATTACATTTATTGATTTCCATATATTGAACCAACCTTGCATCCCAAGCATGAATCCTACTTGATCATGGTGCACAATTTTTTTGATATGCTTTTGTATTCGATTCGCCAGGATTTTATTGAGAATTTTTGCATCTATGTTCATTAGAGATATTGGTCTGTAGTTTTCTTTCTTTGAAGTGTCTTTGTCTGGTTTCGGGATCAGGGTGATGTTGGCCTCATAGAATGAATTTGGAAGAGCTCCTTCTTTTTCTATTTCTTGAAATAGCTTGAAAAGTATTGGTATTAATTCTTCTTTGAAGGTTTTGTATAGCTCCGCTGTATACCCATCCGGTCCAGGTCTTTTCTTGTTTGGGAGTCTTTTGATGGCTTCTTCTATTTCTTCTTCTATTTCTGCGGGCGGGGCCGTTCGCAGAGCCGGGCTGGCGGGGAAGAGTTAGGATTTTTAAAATTAATGTATTTATGCTTATACATAATATTGGGATTCATTATGCCATATTTGTACATGCACATAACATAAATCAGTTTATCTCATTCCCTAGTACCTTTCCTTTTTCTCCCATCTTCTCTCCCCCAGTCCCCTTCTTCTACTCTATTGATCTTCTGCTTTTGTGAGATACCCTGCCCCCCAACACACTTTTTTTCCCGTTCTCTACCTTCCACATATGAGAGGAAACATTTGACCTTTGACTTTCTGAGTCTGACTTGTTTCATTTAATGTGATACTGTTCACTTCCATCCATTTACCAGCAAACAATATAATTTCATTCTTCATTATGGCTCAGTAAAACTCCCCTGTGTGTATATACCACATTTTCTTTATCTGTTTGTCCATTGATGAATACCTAGGCTATTGTGAATTGTTCTGTTGTAAACATGATTATGTACGTGTCACTGAAGTATGTTGATTTTAGTTCTTTTGGAGAAATGCCAGGGTCCTATACCATATGACACAGCTAACCCACTCCTTGGATCCATTCTTAATCTTTTGAGGACTGTCCCTAGTGCTTTTCAAAGTGTCTCATCAACAATGTATAAGTGCACCTTTCCCCTCACATCCTTGTCAGAATTGGAAGCTTGTCTTCTCATTCTCTTGATTGTCTTTTGCAGAACAAGTTTTGCCACCGTTTTGTTTAACAGCCTTTTGTTTAGTTTATTTCTCATTTCCCACATTTTATTATTAGCATCAAAAGAAAACAGGTATACAGATCTCTGATCTGAAATATCCTTAGCTAGATCAATAATTTCTTCAGGTAAATTTTCTTATTTTTATATAACTGCATGGGATTATGTTGCTAAGTTTCTGCCACTAAATAACAAGGGTCTCCCTTTTCTGCACTTTGCAATTATGTTTACTTCACTTTCTTCCAAGTCTTCACTGACAGCATTATTAAAGAGTGTGTGGCTTCTATTAACAGGTTCTTCAGAGTATCTTTTTATAACACTGTTTTGAGAGCATCATGCCTGGTTCTGAAGCTACTCTCATATTTTAGGTTTTTGATATGGCAGCATACCACTTCTTGATACCAAAATTTGTATTTATTGCAGCTTAAATGAAACCCTTATATCTTGTAGTTTCATTACTGTAATTTCTGGAAAGCAACTCTTGTTTATGACTGAATTACAGTTCAATTTAAATTCCCCACTATGCAAGATGGACTGGGACCTTGACCATTGCGATAGGTATATATAGACACATTAAATATAGGTTTGCTGAATCTTTAAATTATGTTTATCTTCCTTTATCATTAAAATAGCACTTTTTGTTCATCTGAGGTGGTTAGTCTTCTCTATAAAACCTGTAATAATCTCACCTGAGGTAGTTGCCTTATAAAGAATACCATATCATCCTCTTGTCAAATTCCAGCCACCTTGCATTGCTTCTAGACCTATAATCATACTTTAATCTAAATAGGCTCCAGTGAATGACGTAAACAGTATAAACCACAAAGAGGTATATCATACATCAAAGGAATTGGATGACTTTTGCCAGTTTATAACTATGGAAATCTGGGTGACATGTGTGACAATGGATCCAAGAGTGGAATCATGTTGAAGAAATTTAAAGTTGGATCAGGAAGTGATGGAAGTAGTTGTACTTTTCTTAGGGAATCTCTTAAGGATTATACTGTTCTGCGGATGGTCCAGCAGTACATTAAAAGATAATAAATTATAGGGCCTAAATGAAGACAGTTTTGAGGACAGGAAAGAAGGCAGTTATACTTTCTGTTCCTTTTATAAATTAGGTATATTTTTTAGCTATTGCAATTTAATTATTCAGTGCCTTTTCATTAAATCAAGCTGGTTAGTGCTTAAGATTACTTAGTTTTTAGAAGCATGAGAAGGAGCAAACATAATATGCTGGATATTTTTCTAAGCCCTTTGTATACATAACTCATCTGATTCTCACAGCTGAAATGTAGTGGGAAATGAAGGTCAGGACACCAAGATCTGGAAGCAACACTTTATTAGTGGCACCATGATCTTGAGGGATAATTCCCATGTCTGAACCTTTAGTGCAGTATAGCTTTTATTTTTATACATAAGCAAATTTTGGGTACATCAGGGCAAGGGAGTTGGTGCAATTCTATTGGAGGGTGCATTCTACATTCCTTATATGGGTACAATCTTGTCAACAACCTAGGAACTCTTAACTCATATAGCTGAGGGACTTTTAATGCACTAGCCTAAAGGAGGATTATTCTGTTCATATTGCTTTGTTTCCTGCTTTTGTTACTGTGGTTATATTTTGCTGGTACCTGTTAGCCTTTGTAAGCTTCTATGGTTAAATGTCAGTAAGAAAAGCTACTGTGTTTCAGCATGAAAAACCACAACCTGTCAGCTCTTAATCTGCTGAAATTCCCATTTTGCTCTACCACAGTATTTTAAGGAAATACTAATATTAAATGCATTTTTCATATGTGGAAACAAAGTTACTGTCTTGAGGGTCCTCAAGATTCCCTCATATTGGATGATTTTTTTCTGGAAGGACTCACAGAATTCTAAAAAGGTGTTATATTCATAGTTATGGCTTATTGTAATGAAAGATACAGATTAGTAATCAAAAAAGAGAAGATGTATAAGAGGGTGGAATTTAAGGGGGACATGGAAAGAGATTTCAATTGTTCTCTCAATGGAGTCATTGCTGATTTTTTCTAGGAACTATGACAATAAGTGCAAATTGTTACCAACCAGGGAAGTTCCCCTTAGCCTTCAGTTCTATATGGAGTTGGTCACCTGGGCATGTAATGTCCACAAAACTGTCCTTAAATTCTCAATCTTCAGCCACTTCAGACGTCAAATTGATATAGTGTGTCATAGGATCTCAAATAAACAAAAAATAGGTGTTTACCGTAAATCACATTTTAAAATAAATTATATGGGCTGGGGATATGGCTCAAGCGGTAGCGCGCTCGCCTGGCATGCGTGCGGCCCGGGTTCGATCCTCAGCACCACATACCAACGAAGATGTTGTGTCCGCCGAAAACTAAAAAATAAATATTAAAAAGTTCTCTCTCTCTCTCTCTCTCTCTCTCCCCCCCCCTCTCTCTCCCTCCCTCCTCCTCCCCCTCTCTCTCTAAAAAAAAACAAATAAAATAAAATAAATTATATAACATGGTCCAAGGCTTTGGTTAAAAAGACAAAATTATCATGTGTGATACTCCAAGGGTTTATAAGTTAACACCCAGAAACTAGTCATGGGGCCAGTTCTTTCTTTGTAATGTAGAGGGTTTGAATACTCTAAGCCTCTGAGTTGACCTTTTACTTCACAGTTACAAAGAAATAACTTGTCCTAGTCAATGTATTAAATAGATGATAAAGTTAAAATTTAAGCACAGACATTCAGGCTTCAGAGTTAGCTATTTTAAGCATATGCTCCACTACCTTTCTGTATCACTCTGTCAAACAATCTGATATGTTTGGAACAATACATTTTATTAAGTGAATGAATAAGTGAATGGTAGCAAACTGTAGCTGATTCTACTGATTCAATTAAGGTCATTAATGTTATGGCTTTTTAAGTCTTCTGAAATACCATATGTTGTTTAATTGACTGGAGTAGGAGCATTAGAAATCTATTTCTAATGTATTTGGAAAGTATGATTGAAGGTTCAAATTTTAGATTTATTTTTTCTAGTTAATGGTCTTATAATTCCTTAATAATAAGTTACAATTATACTCATAACCAAATGATATTTAGCTTATTTTTGTATTTGCATGTATCTTCTAATATTTCTTATAATAAATTACCAGGTTTGGCTGAAATGAAATAATTCCTTAGAAATAAAAATATTTCTCATTTTTCTGCACATGATTTGTCATTTTCCACGGGATGGGTACTGTTATAAAGATTTTAGGAAAAGGGAATTAATTATGCCAAGTACCATTTCTTTATGTTTAAAAAGTTTCCTTACTTTTATCTTTTGTAACTTTATTAAGGTGTAATTGAAGTACAATAAATTGTAGTATACAAAGTGTGCCATCTGATCTGTTTTGGCAAATATCCAGTATCATCAAAATCAGAATTTTTAATATTTCTCTCACAAATGTTTTCTGATGGAATTCCTTTTTTAAATGTCCTTTTACGGTATACGTGACAGTAGAATGTATTTGGACCTCTGGTACATACATGGAGTTAACTTATGCTAATTAGGATCCCATTCTTGTGGTTTAACATGATGTGGAGTTATACTGTTAGTGAATTCATATATGAACATAGGTGATGAAATTTCTTTTTGGTTATTGGTATGTCTTTTTTTTCTTTTGGAGAAGTAGGTGTTCAAAATTTTGTCTATTTTGAAATTGTGTTGTCTTATTTAGTTGTAATAAATTGTAGCAGTTCCTATATAATCTGGATACTAGTCTTTGTATTCTGATGCATGTATTTCAAATACTTGATCCTAGTCTGTGATTTATTATTTGTTTTCTTAATGTTATTTTTTGAAGAGTATTTAAACATTTTTTAATAAGGTAAAACTTATCAAGCTTTTTTTCTTTCATGATTTGTGAGTTGTTTTTTTTTAAATCATTGTTCCAACTGAGAAATATTTTTCTACTCTAATGTCACAAAGATTTTATCCCAAGTTTTCTTCTGAATATTCTATAGTTCTGGGTGTTATTTTTTCAGATATGTGTTCCATTTTGAGTTAATTTTTGTATGGCATGAGATAGGGATTGACTCTTACTTTTTCTAGATATATTCATTTGAATCAGTCCTTTTTATTGAAAATAATTTCCTCTTGTTGCATAGCCTCATTTTTTTGGGGAAAAATAATTGGTTTTATATGTGTTGGTCTATTTTTAGATTCTGTTCTATTTCATTGATATTTATCTTTTTATTGATACCAGACTTTTGATTATTGTGGCTTTATGTTAAGTCTTGCAGTTTGGTACATCTTATGCTTTGTTATGAAATTATCTTTGGTTATTCTGAGTTTTCTATATTTGTATATTAATTTTAGAATTAGATTGCCACTGTATGTACAATAGCTTGCTATGATTTTGTTTGAAAGTTGGGTTGAATCTTTTGATCAATTTGGGGAGAATCTATCTGAAAAACAATGAATTTTTCTATGCATGAATGGCAGGGCATTTCTTTATATTTATTTAGGACATTTGCAGTTTCTCGAAATGGAGTAGTTTATAGTGTAGCAGTCTTGTATGTGATTGTTAAATTTACTTCTAAATAGTTTATGGTTTTATTTGAGTATGTAAATGGATTTTCCCCATATTTTCTAGTATACATATATACATAAAATTGATTTTTGTATATCTACCTTTTTATTTACACTACAATATTATTAAACTAATTTATTAACATTAATTGTTGTATGGTAATTTCTCTGGGATTTTAAAAAATGTAAGCAGACAGATCAAATATAAATAGGGATAATTTTCTTTTTTTTCTTTTCAGTCTGACTGTCCTAAGCATCATGTACAGTATAGGCAGGTTACTAATGTGTCTAAAATTTATTTTATAATAAATTTATGTGCAAAGCCAATCAAATACTATAGTTTATGTACTCCATTTACATTTAATTCCTCAGTTCACTGGTGAAAGGTAGTGTTCATAAATTACTAAACAAAGCCACTAAAATACTACATTTTACATACATTATCTGCATTTAATTCTCTTAATTCATGTAGTGACTTAGATACAAGGTATGATTTGGTAAGTAACTGCTTAGGTATTATTTAAATTGGCTATAAATAGTTAAAACGCAATGGAGAATTAAGATGTGGATAGAATAAATGTATGTACTATTTGTTTGGCCTTGTTCATTAATTTATTTCATAATGAACTCTGAATATGTTGGTAACCTGTTCGTCCTGCATATGTTGCTTAAGAAGTCAGATTGCTATGAAGAAGAATCAGGGGGTTTTAAATTCTAACTCGTTGTTTTTCTTAGTTCTGTTTTCTGGGAACTGACTTTTCATTTGAATTTTCAGGAGAGGCTTCATTACTGTTTAGTCCATGAGTTTTCTACTGTATTCTGTTTATCTGGCATTTGAGAATCAAGTGACTGGAATGAAAAACCATAGTTGAAAATGTCAGAATTTGCCTCACTCAACTGCTTCTCTATTACTTAGTGTAGAATCTTGGGGCTCTTCCTATTCCCATTTATGCCAATGTCTACGACATATTTAAGGTCTATATAAGTAAAACAGTTCAGATTGTTTACATATTGACCTGAAGGGGAAAATTTCAGTATTTTAGTATCTGAAAAGAGAATGTTTTCTCTCTTCTGTTTTTCTTTTCATTGAGAAGTTCCTCATTTAATCAGAATCTTTTACTTTCATTGGGCCATATGACTGGGTATTAGATGTTAAAAGATCATATATCCACCTGTGGGCCTTCTCTTTACATTTTCTTTGCAACTCTATTTATGCCTCCCTACAGTTTACTGGTCCTAAAATTAGATTTAAACTTGGGAAAAATAGAAAGCTTGCCTATGCCTCAGGCCAAAGCCACTTTTCAACCTAGTTTTCTTCAAAGTGCTAAGCTATTTTCTTATGCACTGACCCAGCTAATAATGAGGTGATATTATGTTTCCTCATGTCTATTGTTTTTATTGTATATTGCTTCCTTCTGAATGATGGCCTGAGTATAAATGTTCTCTAAACACTGTGTTTCTATCTGGCTATTGTTCATAGTATGTATTGCTTCCTTTTTTTTTTTCTTTTAAGGATTCAAAAATTTTTATTTCACAAATTGGAAACTGGAAAGAAATTGTCATCTGCCAAAAACAAGTTTCGCTTCAAGAAAGACAGTCATATATCAGCTCAGGGCTAAATTTAGCACAGTTGTGGGCAAGAAAATGACACAGTTTGTTGTTCATATCAACGAAAACATTTCAACAAGATCTCTTCCCTTCTGTAATAGCTGTACATTTATGCTATTACTCATGAACCAATTAAATATTCTGTACTCTTATCTTGTATCTATTACTTATGACATCAAAAAATAATTCATTAAAGTATTTACCTGCATAAATTTTTTTTTGCTACTTGCCATGACCAGGAAAACATAAAGACTATTATTAGAATTATTTTTCCCGAAAGCTCCATAGAAGTTTTTAAGTAACTGTAACAGTTAGAAATGAAGAAAAACTAATTTGTGAGACCTTTCACTTACTATTTTGAACAAGATTTTGACTATAAGTATTGTCTAAAATCTATTGTATATGCCAATAGTATTGTTTCATTGTTTAAATAATTAAGTTAGTTCATTGTTCTCACTTGAAAGAATTTCACCTAGTATTGTTTACTAAAATGTGTAAATAGTGTTTTAGTCATTTTTTCCCCACTGTGACCAAAAGACCTCATAAAAACAATTTTAGAGAAGGAAAGTTCATTTAGGACTCATGTTTTTAGTGGTCTCAGTCCATAGACAGCTAGCTGGCTCTATTGTTCTGGGGCCAAGATGAGGCAGAACATTATGACAGAAGAGTGTAGAGGAGGAAAACAGCTTAGGACATGACCAGCAGGAAGCAGAGAAGGAGAAATCTGTTTTCTAGAGACAAAGGCATGTTCCAGTGTTCTACCTCTCCCATTTGTATTCCATTTGCTTATAGCTACCACTCACTTAATCCATTCAAGTGGTTTAATGTATTGATTAGGTTAAGACTCTCCGATCCAATCATTTCATCTTTAAACTTTTTGCATTGTCTTGCACATAAGCTTTTGGGGGAGACCTCATATCTAAACCATAACAATAATAGTTTAAAAAATGAAGTGAGAACTCACTTATTATTGAATTATCCTCTCAATTTTGTGGGGATTTTTATCTGCTTTTGTAACTTTGGTTATTTTAAATAAACAAGTGTGGTTTAAGCCAACATTTATGAGCACATAATATATAGCGGTGTCAAGAAAAATAATAAACAGTATCTTCTTAGAGGTGATGTAGCCTGTGTGCAGCTGACCATGATACAGAGCTAAATTCAATGAAGTTGTTACGGGAACCTATTATTTAAGGAAAATATTTCAGGCAGGGTGATACAGTGAATGAGAAATGTTTGAGTATACATGTTTCATGTCTTTAAGCTTACACTTCATTTTAAAGCTAAGTTTTATTTTGAAAGATGTAAGAAAAATAAAATCTTAGCAAAATAATGTGTTTGGGTAAAGTTAAAATAAGAAAAAGATTTTTAGAGAATATTAGACTATAATCGTAAAAGGTATTGCAACCAGAGCCCAGCTGCCTTTTATTTTCTCTGAATATATTGGCCTGATTGGAGTTATGACATATTTCATAGAGATAGCTGCTTATCCTGTTTTAGTTAATTTCAACCTTGAAGTATAATACAAATATTCACCTATAGAATTCAGGTGGTATTTGTTTTGAGTGTTTTAATCTGAAATTTAAACCATATTAATGAAGAACGAACACTAAAACTGAAAAGTTTATCACAGAAGTCCTAAAATAGTGAGTTTCCAACTGCATTTAAAATTTGAATGAACATTTTAAAATTATATTTTTATATGGTATATATTTTTCTTTTTCTGTCCTCCTCCTCCTCCTCCTCCTCCTCCTCCTCCTCCTCCTTCTTCTTCTTCTTCTATTTTTTTTTTTTTTTTTTGCTGTACTAGGGGTTAAACCCAGTGGTGCTTTACCACTGACCTGCATTTCCAACTTTCCTTACTTAAAATTATTTTTTATTTTGAGACAAGTCAGTCTAAGTTGCAAAGGGTATCCTTGAACTTGCCATATTCCTTTCACAGCTTCCCGAGTCTCTGAGATTATAGGTGTGCCACAATTCCTGGCTAATACTAGTTTTTTTTTAAAAATTATTAATATATCTCAGTATTCCTAGTGAAAAAAAGCAAATCACATCAGTTTTATTAAGAGCATTGCCACAGTTTATTTATTTATTTATTTATGTGTGTGTGTGTGTGTGTGTGTGTGTGTGTGTGTTTAAACACTGACAATTTGTCTGTAGTTGAATTTTAGATTTACTTAAGGACTCAGTAGTGCCTGAGATCCTTTAGCAAAATCAATGGATGATATCTCAAATGAACAAAATTTAGACTTGATATCAAGTAAACATCATTGAATATGTTCTTAGTTCTAAGTTTGGTGCTAATTCTTTGATAATACAGGCAACTTTTAAAATTTTCTTACTGCTAATTTGAATATCAGTAAAGGCCAGTTGATTCAACATCTGTTTTTCAATGAAAAAACGTTTAACTATCATGCAAAAAAGCAGTATTTTCAGCATTTATCATTATACATATAGAAATGAATTTAATAAAATGTTATGTTCAGACAAAGCACTAGGTAAAATGTTTTATGCTTGTTTTATTCTCATTTTAACATCAAGTCCTCCCTCCAGTGGCTGCTGTTTCAGCTTTTTCCTTTTTCACACTGTTTTGAGGAAAGAAGGGAAATTATTTTTCCTTTTTCAGGATTAAGCCCATTTTTGTATCATGTAGGAAGACTTGCAGATGATCCTTCATGGTAAATATTCTTTTATGACTACACTAGCCCATCCTTTAGCAGCCAGCATTCAGATTATTCTGAATTGAATTCTTAGCCCTAATCTCTTATTTACAATTTACTTATAACTGTCCTTTATTCTAGCTTGTAATAATTTCAATCACTTATATATATTCAAAGATTTTACTAATTATACTTACTAGTGAAAGTATACCAATCAGGCTGGGGCTATAGCTTAGTGACAGAGCGCTTGCCTAGCACATGTGAGGCACTGGGTTTGATACCCAACACCACATAAAAAATAATAAATAAAATAAAGGCATGCCATCCATTAAAAAAAAAGAAAGTATACCAACCAAAGGGAAAAACCATAAATTACAGTTGATATTTTCAGAAGTACCTAGGTATATTTTCAAATACTTTATTGTAAGGTTGTAAGATATTATTATTTTTTATTTTGAGTTTTTAAAATATTTTAAGTTTATTTTTTTAACTAGCTGATATGAAAACTTTGGCAGTAATAAATTTTTATTTAAAATATTAGCTTTATTTTAAAAAACTCAAATATCAATTGAGTTTTAGTGACAATATTTTATTGATATTTAAATGCTGTGAAGTTTTCCCAATACCATTTATCCTAATCCATCTAACTGCTTCTGTTGTGGTTGATGCCCTATGAGGATCCCCAGATTTCAGTCCTAAGAAATAGGACTGGACTCTTGATATTATCATTAAAGAAAAATGCCCCAAAGAACAAATTGTAAAGGCAGTGTTGCTAAAATTATGGTATTCTTATGTTTTAAAAATGTATCATTGATAACTAAAAAAGGTTGTGTGCAATCAGGATCACATGTGTGGTTGGTTTTATGGGTATTATGTACTGATGAAAACAATGGCCTTCCTAGGTGTAATGCTTATGCAAGTTATAAAGCATAAAAATATAAATAGTATCTGTGAATTCACCACCCAATTCAAGATTGACAACACTGTAACTTGCACTGTCATCTGCTTTTCCCCATTTCATGACCTTTCCTTTTTCTCAGAAGTGATTACTGTTCCAAATTTTGTATTTAATTTTCTCTTCATTTTTCTTGCAGGTTTATCACAAGTTGTGATAACAGTTAAGTTTTATTTGATTTTGAAGCTCCATATAAATGATATCAAACTGTATTTAGTCTTCTGAGACTTTGGTTATTTACTCACTAATGTTTTTGGAAAATTCATCCATGTTTTTGAGTGTAGTTGTGCTTCATTCATCCGATCTCTCCTCTGTTAATATACTTCAACATATCTGCTCTCTCATAATTGGAAATTTTTTTCTCTCATTTGTTATAGCCAGATTCTAAGATATCCCCTGGTAATTTTTGTTTCTTGATTTTGGCCTTTGTGTAAATCCTTCCTATAATGAACCTTGAATAGGGCTGCCCACTGCCAGTAGACCATTGAGGAAGTGAGAAATCTTATTTTTCTGGGGAAAGACAACAGCCATGTTGTTGGGATATGCAAGAAAACCTGTGGAAAACTACATGGTGGGAGGTATTGAAGCCTATGACAACAATGAGAACCAATAATTTTATCTATGTGAGTCACCATGGAAGTGAATCCTCCAACCCATCAGCCCTTCAGGTGATTGCAGAGCTTGCCATATATCTTCACTTGAAATTTAAGAATCTGAGTAACAACCTCCCAGATGAGATGTTTCTAAATTTCTGATGCACAGAAACTGGGGAATATTATAAATACTTATTGTTTGCTTGGGCCACTGTGTTTTGAGGTTATTTATTATCTAGTGATTATCTATATTTAGATAATTGTAACTGTACACTTGATCACTACTTGGTCTTGTATGTGTTCACTGGGAGGTAGATATGAAAATGTTCACAAAATGTTCATATCATCAGAAAAGTCATATACACATATACATACACACATTTATGTGTATTTATATTGGTGATCAAGATGTATAGTTACCTTGTTGAAGATTTTGAGAATATTTACCTTGGAAATCTCATGCCAATCTTTTCTTAAGTGCATTTATTGATTTATCTTTTGATCAGCAATTTGAATAAGAGTTTTCATGATTCTCCATTCTTTTTAACTTTTTGTATTGTCAGACATTTTAATTGTTTCCTAGTCTAGTGATTGTCTCATTGAGGTTGTATTCCTTTCTCTAATATCTAAGTAGTATATTTTCCCCTTAGAAGTTTAAGGTTTGCTTTTTACATTATACCTATAAACAATGAAAAATTGATTTTTATAATGGAATGAAGTAGGGATCTAATTTCTTATTTTTACTATTTGGCTAACTAGTTGTTGAAAATTATTGAAAAATCCATCCATTCTCAGGTATGATATGACAGTATCATGTGTTATATGGATATGTTATCTGGCTCTGTTTTGGAGTTGTATTGTATTCATCAATTTCTTAATTCACTGCTTATGTTATATTTTATTAATTAGTGTAAAACCTGATAAGGCAAGTCTCCATATCATATTCTTTGTCTTTTGGAGTGTTTTATCTATTCTTGGTCATTCCTCTTTGTTAAAACATTTGGAATTATTTTTTTTTAATTTCTCTGAAAACATTTTTCGGTTTAAGTGATATTACATTAAATATACATATCAATTAGAGGAAAATTGATATCATCACAATATTGAGTACTATGAATATGATCTCTTTTTATATTTCAGTTTAATGTTTTTCAGTAATATTTTGTCATTTTCTGCATATAGGTTGTTGGATTTATTCTGACCACACAGGTTTTTACTTTTGCTATCATAAATGATGTATTTTTTAAAAAATATGCTCTTATCAAATACTTTTTCCACATATATTGAAATTATTATGATTTTCCTTTTATTGTTAATTTGGTGAGTGGCACTTATAGATACTCTAATGTTTTGTAATGAACTTCCCAGGGTTTAGAGTTAGGCTGTCTTGGAAGACTTAGATATAATGTTAGAAGTAGAAGTCTAATTGTAAAATTCTTGATTCTCACAATCATGGGAAGGGACTCTTATCACTTTGTGCTTGTATGGACAATAGTAATGAGAGCTTTTGGCATATTTTTTTGGACTTTATTTGTTCCTTTTAAATATATGTGACAGTATAGTGTATTTTGACATATTAGATATACATGGAGTATAACTTATTCTAATTAGGATCCCATTCTCGTAGTTATACATGATGTGGAATTTCATGGATTGTGTGTTGGTATATAAACATAGGAAAATTATGTCCTGTTCATTCTCCTGTCTTTTGTACTCCCATCTCCCTCCCTTCCTTTTATTCCCATTTGTCTAATCCATGAACTTCTATTCTTCCCTCCCCCTCCTTATTCTGTGTTATAATTTTGGCATACTTTTAAAGCGTAGGTCTGAGAACATAAATGGCTTAACATTCCACAAAGTGTTATTGTGTTGGCAGCTTCAGTGCTTCAGATTTCATTTTATACCTAGAAAATAAAGTTTGTTCCTTTTTATAACTAGAGCAGGCCTAGACAGTTGCCATTGCATTTTGGGTAGAGAGGATGAGAGGGACATTTAAAGAGAGAAATTCTTCAAGTGAGTCTCCCTAAAGTCCACTCCTCACTCCTTTTGCATGGAAGGAAGAGAGAAGAGTGAGTGAGATTATCAAGTCTCCTTCCTTTGGCTATAAAACATCTATAAAGATGCGGGGAGAGAGAGAGAGAGAGAGAGAGAGAGAGAGAGAGAGAGAGAGAGAGAGATATCGAGCGCGCCAGCCATTTAATATACAGTAAGAGACACCTTCTACCCTGGAGTGTGGAATCATCACTTCAAAAAGAAGCCACATATCTATTGAAAGTCATACTCTATTCTTCCGTTCTTCTAACCCTTGAAGGCCATTAATCTACTTGCATTAATACTTCATTCGTTTTCATTAATGAATAATATTCAAGTGTATGTATATGCCATATTGTGTCATAGACATTTTGGTTATTTCTGTTTTTTAGTAATTATGAATAATATTTTATGAACATTTGTGTATCAGTTTTGATGTGGATATGCATTTTCATTTCTTTTGCATATATAACCAGAAGAAGAATTGCTAGGTCATATGGTAAAGGTCATATGGTAAACCATACATGTGATATTTTCAGGAACTGTTCACTTGTTTCTGGAGTAGCTGTGCCAGTTTGCCTTCCCACCATCCCTATAGCAGGAGTTACATTTCTCCACATTATAATTTAGATAGTAGATGTCCCCCAAAGCTAATGTGTGAGGCAATGCAAGAAGCTATAAAGGTAAAATGATTGGGTTAAGAGAGTCTTAACCTAATCATTGTGTTAGGGGGATTCACTATGGTAACTGTAGGCAGATAGGATGTGGCTGGAGGAAGTCTGGACCTGGAGCCATGCCTTTGAGGTTTATATTTTGTCTTTATTGAGCAGAATGCGCTCGAGCGCTCTCTCTCTCTCTCTCTCTCTCTCTCTCTCTCTCTCTCTCTCCCCCCTTCTTCTTCTTGGTGCCATGCTCCCAGCTGCTTTCCTCCCTCACACTCTTCTCCCTTTATGTGCTGCCTTACCTCAAATCCCAAGGAATGGAGCCTTCTATCTATGGACTGAGACTTCTGAAAACAGGAGCCCTCAAATAAACTTTTCCTCCTCTAATTGTTCTTGTCAGGTCTTTTGGTCACAGTGGTGAAAAGCTGACTAAAATATTTCATGTTTTCATGAACACTTGTTTTATTTTTATTTTTGATTGTAGCCATAGTGGTATTATGACATTGTATCTTATTTAGGTTTTGATGCATTTTTGTAATGGATAATAATGTTAATCATGTATTCATATGCTTTTTGGTCATTTGTATATTTTTTTTTGAGAAATTTGTATTCATATCCTTTGCTTACTTTTTTTTTGTGTGTGTGGGGCAGTACCAGGGATTGAACTCAGGGCACTTGACCACTGAGCCACATCCCCATCCCTATTTTGTATTTTATTTAGAGGTAGAATATCGCTGAATTGCTTAGCACCTCACTTTTGCTGAGGCTGTCTTTGAACTTATGATCTTCCTGTCTAAGCCTCCCAAGCCACTGGGATTATAGGCATGTGCTTCTGCACCTGGCTTCATTTTCTCACTTTTTAATTAAGTTATTTGTCATTTTTATTGCTGAGTTGCTAGAGTTCTTTATATATTCTGAATAAAAATCTTATCTCATAATATCAGAAATTTGTTGTTTAATATTCAGAAAAACATTTGGAAAAGCAGTTGTCAAAGTTTGGGCTTTCCAGAATTTAGGGTGTAAAATGTTTATTCAAGATCAGCATTAGTATGGGGTATAGCTCGGTAGTATAATGCATGCCTAGCATGAATAAGGTCCGGGGTTCAATACTCAAGCACTAAAAGTAGGAAGAAGAAATGACGAGCACTTGTGAAGGAGGAGAATAGGATTGATTAGAGAGAAAAGTTGAATTTATGTTCAGACCTAATGAAACCTCCGTCAACTTGGCAACAAACTCTGAAGCAAATATTGCCCATTAGAGTTTTCCTTCACATTCCCACTTTGTTTTGTCACTGGAGGGTTAATAGGAGAAAGGCATGACCTTGAATGAGACAGCATTCAGCACCTGAGGCTATCTGAAGTATTGGATATTTGGAATCTGACTGCACTCCTTGCAGCTGTGCAGCAAGTTCCCCTTGAAAGGGCAGCTGGGTAATTTATCCAGTGTCTGCCACATGTATGTTATAGTTTAAAGTCTAGGTTGCATTTTGAATTCACTAAGTTTAGCACTACTAGAGATATTAGTAAGCATGTTTATGAAATGAGAAAATTTGGTGCTGACTTTGTGAATATGTTTTTACCATTATTTCATGTATTAGCTGTTTTGAAATATAAAGATAGTTTCTACCCATTTACTTTGGCCTAGGATTATGCACACTTGTATTATTTGTGTGTTGCTGTTTATATTTGTCATAGAATGACATTTATATTTTATCTATATGAAAGAGACTACTGTTGGTTTGACATACTTTGTTTTTCTAAAATTTGGGAATTATTTTGTGCTTGGCCATAACTCTGCCATTTCTGTTACACAATAATAACTTTATAAAAGACTACATAAATTTTTTTCTTTTGGTAGACTTTAAAAGTCTACAATTATCTTTGTCTTTGTTTAATTTCTTAACTTAATTTTTAGCATTGTCTTGTAGATACTGTATGCTTTTCTATTGTAGTCTTTTGAGTTTCTGCCTTCTTGTAGCTTAAAAGCTATGAGAAATCTGACCAGATGATTTCCAATTTTGGAACCTGTTAAAAAGACAGTAGTGCAATATTCGTTTCTTTTAAAATCTTTTTATTTGATATTTCTTAACTTTTGGCTCTTTATTTTAGATGTTTTATTTCCCAATGTATTATGAGAAACAATGGGGAATAATTTTTATACATCTTAATTCTGAATAGCAAACTAAATACACTGATAACAATTTTAGTTGACAGCTTTAGTCTACACATAATTATGATCAACTTGTCCCAGCTCCAAATTGTAAGAACTTCCTAATAGTGGAAATCAGTACATGAAATCTAGTATCTTTATTTTGCAAAAGATCTAAGACTATAGTAATTTTTAATATATATGTTTTGGGGTGTGTGTATTTGTGTGTGTACTGATATGTGGGTACTGGGGGAGAGGCTAGAGAATGAAGATATGAGGCTGGAGCAGACACAGAAGACAAAGCCCAGTATAATGTGGAACCCTGGTGCATAGAAAATGGTAGCTTCCACACTGAATGCTAGAGGCATTGTGATTTTCTTGAGTCACTTTACTTTATAATGGAACTGAGATTAAAAACCCAAATTTCTCTTTCCATGCCTATATCATGTTGCTTGGAAAAACTAAGAAATTATTTTAGATGGCCTTGAATTAGAATCAGGTATTCCTAGACTGAGCTATGCTTTGATCCAAACATAATTGCATTCTGTGTGGTAGTTACCATTTTCTGTGGACCAGAGGACCATATTATGCTGTGCTTTATCTTCTGTGTCTGCTCCAGTCTAATGTCTTCATTCTCTAGCTTCTCCCTTCAGTTCCTTTATATCTATATAACACACATTCCCCCAAACATATATTTTAAAATCATTATAGTCTTAGAATTATATATTGTCATGTATAAGTTTGAACTAACCTTTACTGATGAGCACACTGGTTATTTTAATTCTTTTTTTTTAAGAGAAAGAGAGAGAGAGAGAGAGAGAGAGAGAGAGAGAGAGAGAGAGAATTTTTTAATATTTATTTTTTAGTTATCGGCGGACACAACATCTTTGTTTGTATGTGGTGCTGAGGATGGAACCCGGGCCGCACGCATGCCAGGCGAGCGCACTACCGCTTGAGCCACATCCCCAGCCCGGTTATTTTAATTCTAATTTGGGTGGGTCATAAATCTCTGCTACCAATTTCACTTACTGTACTTTCAAGTGCAAATAGGCTATTTTGAGCTTGATTTCCAGAGTCTGATTCAGTGAGCAAGGATGCTTTGGAGACAGACTAGACCCAGACCAATGCTGGGGGCCTCAGAGAATTAACCCAGTTTTACTTGTTCTGCACTATATTTTGTACTTTTGTAAATGCATTCGGAATATAAGGTGGAAAGGACTCCTGGTGTAAAATTACCTATATCTAGTTTGTATTTAATACCTGGCTAAAAACAAACATGGAAAAATGAGGCTTCTGTGTATCTTTCTGAACATTTTATATAGTGCTTATGGCATATTTTGAACAAACAGGTTAAATAAATATTCTACTGTTTCATGTTTTGAAATGCTGACTAGATAAAGATTACACATGACAAGTTATTTATAACTTTATTTATACATAGTGGATTCTCTGTTGGAATCATAGAAGGGAAAGATATGATAATTGCTTTGTGTAGTTCACAGAATGAAATTGCAAACTGAGATGTTTTGAATCTAGTTTTTACTGTAACCATTTCTAGGAAACCATATTTAAACAGCAGTGGTTATCGTGAAGTGTACAACATGTCAACTGTGTCCCAATTCACATCGGTAAAATCCTTCCCACTTTATTCCCTATAACCTAACCTCCATCAGATAATTTCAAATAAACTATGTTGAATGCACATATTAATATATATCAAATGTATCAAACGGCCTGCTGGCTGCATTTTCAATAGTGTTTATCTGTGGTCATTGCAAGTTATAACTCTGAATTTTTATTAGGAAAACTAAATTGAGAATTTATGTTTCTGGCTTAGCTTTACCAGCTGTGCCACAGCCATGGAATGTAACTCAAGAGAGTAAAAAAATCTAACACAGTGTATTAAGAGAGAAACAGACAAATTGCTTTTTCTTCATGCCTACTTGCTTTGTATCTGCCACTATAAGGTTTAGGGCCATATACAATAGTTAATAGTTTCTTAACTTCTAATATGTCATCACTCCAGCAAACTGCTATATGAATTTTTAAGTTGTCTCATATAAAATAAGAATAATGATTCTTCAATAAATGGGCAAAGGAACTGAAGAGAAACTTCACAGAGGAAGAAATATGATTGGTCAATAAATATGTGAAAAAATATTCAACATCTCTAGCAATTAGAGAAATGCAAGTTAAAACTACACTGAGATTTCATTTCACTCCAGCCAGAGTGGCAATTATCAAGAACACAAGGAACAATAAATGTTGGCAAGGATGTGGGGAAAAAAACACACGCATACATTGCTGGTGGGACTGAAAATTGGTGCAACCACTCTGGAAAGCATTATGGAGATTCCTCAGAAAATTTGGACTAGAACCACCATTTAACCCAGCTATCCCACTCTTCCATCTAAACCCAAAGGACATAAAATCAGCATATGACGGTGATGCAGCCACATCAATGTTTATAACAACTCAATTTACAATAGCTAAACTATGGAACCAACCTAGATGCCCTTAAACAGATGAATGGATAAAGAAAATGTGGTAAATATATATAACGGAATATTACTCAGCCATAAAGAAGAGTGAGATTATGGCATTTAGTAGTAAATGGAGAACTAGAAAATATATGGTAAATGAAATTATCCAGTCCCCCAAAACCAAAGGTCTAATGTTTTCTCCCATATGTGGATGCTAACTCACAATTAGGGTAGGGTAGGGAAGAATAGAGGTACTTTGGATTAGACAAAGGGGAATGAGGAGAAGGGAGGGGAAATGGGAAAAGGAAAGATAGTAAAATGAATTAGACATTACTATCCTAAATGCATATATGATTACACAACCAAAGTAATTCTACATCATGTACAACCAGAAGAATGAGAAGTTGTACTCCATATATATTTTTTAATATTTATTTTTTAGGTGTAGATGGACATAACACAATGCCTTTATTTATTTATTTTTTTTATGTAGTGCTGAGGATCGAACCCGGGTCCCACTCGTGCTAGGCGAGTGCTCTACTGCTGAACCACAATCCCAGCCCCTCCATATATGTTTAGTATGTCAAAATATATTCTATTTTCATGTTTAAAATAAGAACAAATAAAAAATAAAAAGAATAATGATTCTTAATTTATTAGATCTTGAAAGTGATTCTTTAAAATATGAATCTTGAGTATGATTCACAGCATCAAAATATATTTATAATTCTACTTTTGTTAAAGTAGCCATAGTGATATAATTATATTAATCATTCTGTTTAGGAATCAGATAATTTGGGGCCAAGAAAAAAATGACTTTATAATTTATATTAGAAGAAATACCAAATTAAGCCTGGTGTGATGGCACATGTCTGTGATCTCAACGGCTCAGGATGCTGTGGCAGGAGGATCACAAATTCAAGGTCAGCCTCAGAAACTTAGCAAGGCCCTAAGCAACTTAGCAAGACCCTGTCTTTAAATAAAATATAAAAACAATAAGGGCTGGAGATATGACTCAGTGATTAAGCAAGCACCCCTAGGTTCAATTCCCAGTACCAAAAACAAAAAGAAAAGAAAAAGAAATAAAAATAGAAATACTGAATTAGAAGAGAAACTAAAAATTTTATGAAGCTTGCCTATATATAGTTAATGCAGTCATGGAATTGTTAACAAAGGGCACTGTGTATGATCTTTCATGTATGAACATTATCTCTTTAACTTTTACTACAGGATGGTATTTACAAGCTGATAAAACTTCTACACAACTTGTGGGACATGTTAGGACTGATTCCTGATAAGCACTCCCCCACCTTTTTGTACTAGGGGCACTTGACCAGTGAGCCATATTGATACCCAGCCCTGTTTTGTATTTTATTTAGAGACAGGGTGTCACTGAGTTGCTTAGTGCCTTGCTTTTTTCTGAGGCTGCCTTTAATCCTCCTGCCTCAGCCTCCTGAGCCACTGGCATTACAGGCATGTGCCACTGTACCTGGCTGATAAGCCTTTTAATTATTGCTTTGTTATAACAGTATGTAATTATCAGTCTAGGTCTGAAATATGATAGCTGTGGTCACTTGGCAGTTTGATTTTAGCTAGTAAGTAAGCAGAGGAAGTGACCATGTTTGTTTTACTCACTATTACAGCTGCAGAGATTTATGCATTACCTAACCTATAGACTGGAATGTATCTCTTCATGGAATATAGATACATTTACTTTATGCTGAATTTATGGAATTTTAAGTTACAAATACACAGAAGAAAAATAGGAGCTACTTCTTCCATGAAGAAGAAGAGAGATTTTAGCTCATTTTTTTGGAGGTTTTAGTGCATGGTTGGTTGGCCCTGTTGCTTTGGGGCCTGTGGAAGAGCAAAGTTGCTCACTTCATGGCAGCAAGGAAGCAACAAGAAATAAGAAGGATCGGGGGACCCCAACATTCCCTTCAAGATCATGCCCTCAGTGATGTTATTTTATTCCACTAGACCCTACCTCCTAAAGTTTCCATCACCTCCAAATAGCACCATTGGTGATGACCATGCTTTTAACACATAAGCCTTTAGGGACACTTCAGATCAGATCCAGATGGTAGCAGTTGACTGATATTTTAGGGTTTTTTTTTTGTTTTGTTTTGTTTTTAGGAGATCTCATTGGGTAGCAATAATACTGCAATTGTTGGCTATACATTTTTAACTACTATTATATGAGGTATTGCCACATTTTATAAGTGAGAAAACTGAATATTTTGGATATTAAGTGCCTCTCTAGAGGTCACAGAGTTGTTATTAAGTGGTGAAGATTCATTTACAACAATTTTGAAAACTATAAGCCAACATATGTTAAACACTTAATTATAAATCAGACACTATACTAAATGTTTTATAGTTAGCTTTCACTATGAGGGAGGCATGATTATCATTTCCATTTTACACATATGGAAAATGAAGCACATACAAGTTAAATAGTATATCATGGATTCATGGCCAGTTAGTTGGAGAGCCAGAGGGTCCTTTCTCTTATATCACCTGCAATTAAACTTGAGATATGGGCAACATTGGTAATGTCTATTTGGAACATTTATGGTATAAAATATTTTCATTATTATGTTTTAAAACTTTTTACCTGTTTGCAGAATAAGTAAATTTTAGATTATTTCTCCAACATTCTGCTAATTACAGAAATATATTTCTTTTTAAAGATAATCATAAGATGTATCTTTAAATGGAAACCACAGTTTGCTTTGTGCATAGCAAATCAATTGGGTACCTTAGAGGAATAATCTGGTGTATTTTATTGTCATCAATGTAATTGTCTTATAATTTCCCTTGTAGTTATGGTATAATTGACTAACTTTAGCTTATATTTTTCCATTGTATGTGTTACATGTTTTTCATTTTAAACTTTTGGAATAGGAATAGTGTTTCTATTCTTGATCATAGGCACCCCCAGAAAAGTAATTTATTTGTACTTTTAATGCCTTCCCTTTGGCCAATGTAGAACAGAACTAGTAATAAATCAAAATTTTATATTATAACGACTTACTAGAGACCATTTATAAAGTATACCATTTATCACCAGATAATGAATTTAACATAGTTTAATTTTTAAATGGGCTAATTTTTTCCTCAAGTTGTGTTTCTAATTACAGTATAGGTAATTCGTAGATGCTTTATGTGTTTATTTTTCTCCTAACTTCATATTTTAGGAGGAAGATGTTGTGACCTTGTTAATGACACATACTTACTGTTTAAATGAAATTGCAAGTTTTTAAAATTATCTGAAGTTATTTTTTTAAGAAAACTTTAGTTGATAAGGAATTGAAACTAAATAGTAAATTTGGGTAATTTCAGTTCAAAATACATACAGATTTAAGATATTGTATATGGTGACATGAGAGTTATAATGTTGAAAAAAGCTTGATACCTATATTCCTAGAGCTTTTAAACTATTAACTGAGCCAAATAAATACATAAATAACTATAATGAAAAGCAGGCTATAGCAAGAGCTATGGAATAGTGATCAACAAAGTGTAGTGGCAGATCAGGAGAGTAGATTGTCCTCTTCTAATGGAAGGAGCTAGGAAGTCCTCATGGAGTAGGTAGGATTTGAGTAGACCTTAATTTATTGCTTTCATTCATTCTAGACTGTCTGAAGATTGATGTCTATTTCCTTGAGCTCTTTAATTTTGTTGCCAATTTGGATAAGCATGGCACAAATCCAGCAGGGAGGTCCAGATGAAAATGAAAAGACTACAGCTCTGAAAGGTACATACTTAATTTGCTTTCTTAGGAAATTTTTATTACGCCTAGAAAAGGTGTAAGAATGTTTAGGTCACCTTTCATTCATTTCACTTTTAAAACAGATTACCAGTACCTAAGCTATTTGCAGTTATTTTTGTCTCTCACAGGAACTATCATAGTATCTGAGACGTAGTGAATACACAGTGATTTTTATAACTATAAGAATTCTTAATGTTTTTTTTTGGAATTATGTATGTAGTATTAGAACTAACACTGTCTTTTGATTCAAGACTGGTTCCCTTACAATATTTTTGTTGATTGGGATGTCATATTGGGTTAGGATAATGATCTGACTATTCCAGTATTTTGTCTTTGTGGCATTGGCACTAGGGATTTTTTATGTGAGGCCCTCCGTGTTAATACTTCAGAAGGAATCTGCCTTAGACATTGTTAGGGATTTGAGTTCTAGGATTTTTAAAAATCTGTTATCTAATATACTTTTACTCCTAAAAGAAATATACATTCTTTATTATCAAATATTTCAATGTCTATAATTTGTCCAAGATATGATTATCTATGTAACCTGTAAAAGGTTTCAATGTTTTAAATCTATATAAGTTTTCAAGGCTTTATTTGGTGGTGAAAAAAATGTATTGAGGGTTTTCTCAATGTTCAGATGCCAACTTTTTAAATTTAGTTTGCTTTATGCTTCTATGATAGAATATAACAGAATAGATATTTTATAATAAACAGAAACTTATTGTCTCAGTTCTAAAAGCTAGGAAGTCTAATACCAAAGTGCTTGTTCCTGTAAAGAGCCTTTTTGCTGTATTATCCTTTGGAGGAAGGACCAAGAAGTAAAAAGGGCCAAACTTACTCTTTTATAACAGTAGTAGTCCTATATATAAGAGTGGACCCTTTATGGCCCAGTCATCTCTTAAAGATCCTATGTTTAAACACCGTTAAAATGGCCACTAAAAACATCATGAACTGGCAAATGATAGGATTCCCTTTTACTTGATTTAGTGTAAAATCTATCTGTTCCTCAAGTGTTCCAAGATCTGTTTCATAGCAGATGCTCCTGCTAGATATATACTATATAGATATGGCTATAGGCTGCTTCTCTGAATCCTTGGCTGCTGTCCCTACCTGAGTGTTCTCAAGTGGATAATAAAAATACCTCAAGAATTTTTCCTACTACCTTATATTACTTCTTATTATGAAACCTCAAGCAGATACAAGATTAATCGACTAGTTTCTTGGCTCAACTTATTTGTCATCTTGACTTGGGTTTAGATGTAATGATCTGTTCATGGAATTATATAAGTATCTCTTACCCACAAAAATGGAAAATTATTAAGAAGGTTACTAACTTTAGGTTTTCTAGACAAATTCTCCTCACAAATGTGAGATGATGATGGGCTTTGGATTATATTGGTAGCAAGGGAATGATTAAGAAGTGACACATTCTGTAAATGTTTTGGAGAAAGAGATTACATTATTTGATGATGTATTAGACATGAGCTATTTGAAAAAAGCTTCACTTTGAAGCTTCTTATCTTAAATAGGAGCCATTAATTACAGTGAGAAAACATTGGAGAAAATAAGTTGGTGGTAAATAGCAAGAGTTAGATTTTGAATGTGTTAATATTAGATCCCAGGTAAACATCAAAAGGGGAAAAGGTGATTTGGGGGAGAGTTTAGGCTAAAGATACAAATTTGGGATTTATTAGCAAGAAATAATATTTAAAATTCTGATCCTAATTGAGATCACCCAAGATGTTAGTATAGCTAAAAAAAGAGGTCTGAAGATTAAGCTCTGGACACCTTGACTTTTAATCAGGAAGATAAGGAGGAATCACCAACAGAGGCTTAAAAGGAATTTCTAGTGAAGGGAAGAACCAAGGGCAAGAGAGATCTTTAATATCAAATTTTAAAAAAAGGAGTAATTAATTAAGTATATGCTGGTGATGGGTCAGATTAGATGAGGACTGAGAATTTACTTTTGGATTTGACAATATGAAGGTCATTTGTGACCCTTATAAAGAGCTGTTTCAGTGAATTGATGGAAATTAGATCCTGAATGGAGAATTTTAGTAGAGAACGAAAGGAAATTGAAGGCAGCTGTACACAACTCTATGGATGGTTTTATTTCATGCTCATATGCTGTTGGGAATGATCCGGCATACTCAGAATAAGGGATAATTTAGGATCAGTGACAAGGAATGTTCGTGAAAGTTTGCAACTAAATAGATAGGTTTCCCACCTAGGTAGATTTTGTGCATATTCAGCCTTACTTGATAAGAAAATTTGATTTCCAAGTTGTGGTTCTAATTGATTCTCCCACATTGTACGATGTTAGAATGATTTGGGGAATTTTAGAGGTAATACACTGATGTCAAAAGAGTATAAATAGTCTCTAGACAGAGAACTGTCTGACTTAAGTTCAGATTTTTCCTCTTATAATAGTGCAAGTTGCTTAATTTCTCTGAGTCTTTATCTTCATTTGTGCAGTAGGAGTAATAATTCTTAGTATACATGGTATTATAAGAATTAATGGAGTCAAATTGAAAATACATTAGGTTCTTGAACAATATGGGTTAGAATTGCATGGGTATATATACATAACATGAATTTGTTTTTGAGATATAGGGGTATTTGAAAAAATTTTCAAGTGAACTATATATCTAGAAATACCAAAAAAAAAAAAAAACCAAAAAAAGTTAGGTATGTCCTGATCACTTAGACTATATGTAGATAATAGTCTGTTTTATCATACACTGGTGTAACACATGCACACATAGAGTGTACATGGCATCAGTTATAATGTGAAGAAAAGTGTAAACAAATATAGAGTATTGAAATCTAACTATATAAAAGTAATTGTAGTCCATACTGTACTACTCTATTAATTTTGTAGCCACCTTTGGTTGCTATTTGCAATAATCTCAAGTGTTGTATCTGCATAAAATTCCTGTGGCACTAATGATATCTGTGTGAGTATTTAGTCTCTGGTAAATTGCATTAGATAGTAAAAAGACATTTCTCCATATTTCTTGAGCATTTTTCACCATATAACATATTTATGTGTTAATACATATAACACACAAAATACCTATCAGCACTGCCTGTACCAAACCCAGAACATGGACAGCAGCACAGGGAGTGGTGGCCCTGGCAACCTTCCCTTAGGAGTGCCTTCATTTGGGGATATGAAGGTCATTACAAGGCAAGTTTGAGGGATAGTAAAAATGGTTCAGTGCAAGAAACAGATATGTTTTAATTAAATAAGAATGGTACCAAGGAAGATGTATTTGTATACCAGTCTGCCATAAAGAATAACTCTAGGAAATACTTTTATGGTGTAGTTGACAAAGAAATGGGGAGCTTAATGTTATTTAAAGCAAGGGTGCTGAGACAGCGCGGTTGCATGCTCTGGTAGAGTTCCAGTTCTAGGCAGTAAAGAAACAGCAGATTGTAACCATTATAGATGCATCACAGGGGTCCTCTACATAATTACCAGTGGACTATCAGAATGGTAGAATAGAGAAAAGAGAGAGGGATTAGAGAATGCTTCAGAAGGCTGGACCTAACAATGCTTGCCCTACTACAGTTAAAGGTTCCCATCTTACTACTACATGTGGAGACTCTATGGGCAGGGATCACAGTATGCCAGTCTTCCTCTACAAGGAGAAGTGAGTGACAGGGTTGGCAATCAGGGTACAGAAGAACAAGGTAGACCAGTGTTTCAGTCTACTTCCCATCACTGTGATTAGACTACCTGGCAGAAACAATTTAGAGGAGGGAAATTTTATTTTGGGCTCACAATTTCAGAGTTTCAGTTGACTGACTCCATTGCTATGGGCAAAGGTAAGGCAGAACATTACAGTGTAAGGGCATGGAAGAAGAAAACTGTCAGCTTATGGCAGCCAGAAGACAGGCAGAGAGCATGGGGGAGAGGCCATAGTCTAGGCCATGCTCCTAGTGACTTACTTCTTCCAGGCATACTCTACCTACATACAGTTACTATCCAGCAGTTCGTTCAGAATGGATCAAATGGATTAATTCAATGATGAGGTTACAGCTCTCATAATTTAATCCTTTTACCTATGAACATTCCTACATTGCCTCACACATAACCTTTTGTGGAACAGTATAGACATAATCCATAATAATCACTGTGACAAAATACAAGAAAATCAATTTAGAGGAGGAAAGATTTATTTGTTTTTTGGTTTCAGTTCATGGTCACTTGGCTCTATTGATTTTGGGTCTGTGGTGAGGCAGTGCATCATGATGGGGAAACATAGTAGAGTATGTTACTCACCTCGTGATGGATAGGATAGAGTGAGGAGATGGTATAATCCCTAAGGGCATGCCCCCAAGGCCCTACTCCCTTTAACTAGGTCCCACCTTCTGTTATTTCTTCCACTTCCCAGTAGTCCACTCATCTATGAATCCATCAATGGATTAGTCTATTGATGAGCTTAGAGTCTTTATGAATCAGTCCCAAAGGTCCACCTCTGAACATTACTACATCAGGCCTTCAACATATGAGCCTTTGGGGAACATTCCAGACCCAGACTGTAGCAACCAGTGAAGCATACTATGTAGGTGATTAATTATGCAGGAGCCTTCCTCACAAAGACAGTCTAGAGAGGATAGTAATGAATAGGAAAATCAAGGAGGCGATATCCAAGGTCAGTAGCCACCTTGATATTTGTACTGCCACAGTTTCAGTTACCATTGAAGACAACCCTAAAACAAATAGAAAGCCCCAAACCACCAGAGAATAAAGAGAAAAAAACAGTTAATCCACTAGCTGAAAATTTGTTCACTCCTCAGGCTGAGCATGGCAGGGCTGAGTAAATAGCAGTTTACCATCTATACTATTATCTGCTCATAAGAAGAAATGAATGTGGTTCCATCAAAAAGAAAGGGAAAAAGATTGGAGCTGAAGATAGCAAGTGCTTTCTTTTTCCCCATTGACCAGATAACTTGGATTATCTATAATATCTATTCAGCATAGAATTTTTATAATTTTGACTTACAGATGGTTCTTTTTGGTAATTACAAATGCACATTTAAAGCCTAGTTTTCCTCAGTATACTGTTGAAGGTTTTATTTATTTATTAGAGCATTATAATTATACATAGTAACTGTGTTAATTTTGACAAAATCATACATGCAAGGAATTTGATTTCAATCCCTACCCCACCCACCCTTCTCACTCTCCTGATCTTCCTTTTGCTTCTTTATGTTTTTTTTTGTACCTATGATTGAACTCAGAGGCACTTGACCACTGAGCTACCTATTTTGAATTTAATTTACAGCCACGGTCTCACTGAGTTGCTTAGTGCCTTACTTTTGTTGAGGCTGGCTTTGAACTCCAATTGTCCTGCCTCAGCCTTCAGAGCTGCTGGGATTACAGGTGTACGCTACCATGCCTGGCTATGTACTTACTTTTTTTAATATTTATTTTTTGTAGTCGCAGTTGGACACAATAACTTTATTTATTTATATGTGGTGCTGAGGATCGAACCCAGGGACATGAACATACGAGGCGAGCGCTCTACCGCTAAGCCATATCCCCAGCTCCTGTACTTATTTTTGATTGGTACTTTTGACATCTAAAGGTAAAAGTCCCTTTGGTACATTTATATATGCCTATAACATGGTTTTAAAAAATTCATTCTGCATTTCACTCCTGTTTTATTTAGTTAATTTGTCACTGTGACCAAAAAACCTGACAAATACAATTAGAGCAGGAAAAAATTATTTGGGCCTCATAGTTTCAGAGGTCTCAGTCAATAGATGGCCAGTTCTGTTGCTCTGGGACTAAAGTGAGGCAGAACATCGTGATGGAAAGGTGTGGAGAAGGAAAGCAGTTCAGGATTTGGCAATCAGGAAACAGAGAAAGACTAAGCTCAGCTCACCAGGGACAAAATATGTACCCTGAAGGCAAGCCCACAGGAACCCATCTCCTCTAGCCACACCCTACCTGCTTACAGTTAACAACCAGTTAAGGCTCTCATAGCCCCAAAAATTCACTTTTAAACTGTTTTGCGTTGTCTCATACATTAGCTTTTGAGGAACACTTCACATCTAAACCATAACACCCCCCTTTCACTCCTCTTTCACTTTGTTTCATAGCTAGTCAAGATGACATATTTAAGAACTTCATTTTTAGATTATAACAAAGGTATACAGTTTGATTTTTAAAAGAAAGTGAACAAACTGCAAGATCCTATTAATATAAGTGTTAAATAATAATAATAATAATAATAATAATAATAATAGTAATAATGAAAGGTATGTTTGGAGTTTTGACTGTGTTTGCAGGTCAGTCCCCCTAATCCCTGCATTGTTCAAGCATCAAATGTATTAGAAAATAAAAATGGTAAGTACATAGTAAATTCACTTTAGAAAAAAGTTGAAACACTGAATAAAACTCTATTCCTAGAACAGGAAGGAAATTTTATTATTGAGTTTTTTTCACAACTGGGCTATGATGCATAAAACAATGAGCTGATGATCACTGACTGCTGTTCTATGACGGGTTTCAAGTTTAATGGCAAGAATGCATACTCGAAGATGACAATTTTTCATGAAAGGAGGGTGCTTCAAATAATGGCATAGTGGTAGAAAATTTTCATCAGATAATTTCAGTGGGCAGAAAAAAGGTAAGAAGTACTAGGATAAGCAGAGTTAAGGCAGTTGATTCTGGAAAAAATAATTTAAACTAGTTTACTTTGATAATGAAGATAATAAAGATAATGAAAATGGTGAAGATGATGATAGTTATCCTTAAATGAAGGCATACATCAGGTAATTCTGTCATCTCTATTGGACATGGCAATGAGACATATGGATATAGCTTTATAAGGAATTCTACTTCTTAAACATATTATTTTTTTTCTTTGCAAGTTTTATGGGCTTTTAGTTTGTCTACTTACTCATTTATAAATACATTTTTTCCTGGATTTCTGGAAAGATGACTTATAACTAGTTTTCCTTGTTCATGTGGATTTGTTTTTATTTACTTTTTATCTCCACACTTATCTTTAGAATGCCTGCACTTTGCCACAGTGATGTTGTTAAAAATTCTGGATATTAGCTGAGCTGGTAGTACACACCTGTAATTCCAGTGGCTTAGGGGACTAAGGCAGGAGGATCGTGAGTTCAAAGCCAGCCTCAGCAATTTAGTGAGGCCCTAAACAACTTGAAACCCTGTCTACAAATAAAATATAAAAAAGGGCTGGGCATGTAGCTTAGTAGTAAAAAGCCCCTGGGTTCAATCCCTGGTATCCCCCCAAATTCTTGATATTAATGTTACCTTATCAACATTATTTGTGATAGCCTTGATTATAGTATAGTAAATATATATTACTTTCCTCTGTTCTTTGGGGAAGAGTTTATTTCCTAGACTCATTGATGAAGGTTTTAGCCAAGTAAATTGCTTTTGCCAGTGCTTAGTTTGTTGATGTTAAGCAATAAATTGTTGGTGGACATGCAGCAAGCAGAACTTGCTATAGTTCAATCTGTAGTATTTCCCAGAGCTCATGTTTTGAAGGCTTAGACCTTATCTTGACACTATTTGAGGGTGGTAGAAATCTTTAAGAAGGGGACCCAGGGGGAGGTTTTAGGACACTGGGGTGTGTCTCAAAATAGACTATGTATCCCAAGTTCCTCTTTTGTCTCTTTGCTTTCTGATCACCAAGAGATCAGTAGCCTCCTCCACATTGCCCTCCCACTATGATGTATTGGGGTTCTACAGGCCAGGATTAGTGGGCCAACCAATAATGGACTGAAATCCCCAAACCTGTAAGCCAACATAAACCTTTCTTTTTTTCAAGTTGATTATCTCAGGGTTTTTTTTTTATATTAACAAAAAGCTGATTAATACAGAGTCTTACATTGTGCTGTGTGATATGACTTGTTAGCTGTTGAGCTCTTGCTACTTTTCATGAATAGAACATACTCAAGATAGATATGGAGTCTAAAGAGGTAAGAAACATTTTAGAGCCTGCCTAAATCCGGTCTGCCCCTGCCATCCTGAAACCTGAAATCCAGGCTTTAGGGAATTACATTGAATGATTTTCAAATATTAAGCCAACTTTGTATTGCCAGGATAAACTGTATTTGGAAATAATATATCACTCTACTTATATATTCCTGGATTCTTTGACTAAATTTTTGTTGAGTATTTTTGTACCTATATGATGTATATTATCCTATAATTTTCTGATAAACTTTGGGTTTGATATTTAGCTTTTTAAAATGAGTTACTGTTTCTTATTCTTCTCCTATGGGAAAGTTTAGGTAGGAATAAAATTATTTAATTTTTTAATTGTTGGGTAAAATTCATCAGTGAAACTATGCTGCACCATAGTTTTTTCTTTCTTTTTTTCTACTTATGAAAATTTTGAGTTTTGAATATAATTTCTTTGATAGATGTCGAGCTTTTCAGGTGATTTTTTTTTTGTATGTTCTGTGGTGCTGCACATACAGGACCTAATGAATGCTAGGTAAGCTCTCTATCATTGAGCTATACCCCTTCTTAATTAAAAATACAAAACTGATTTTTTTCTTCTTCAAAAACTTTAAAAACTTTAGTGGATTGTAGTTTTCCATAATAGTGGGTGTTCATTTTGACATTGATAAATCCATTTAACATAGATTTCTCTATCTCAATCCCAATTCCTATCCTCTTCCCTTTCCCGATCTCCTTCCTTTGCTCTCTTGGTCTTCTTTCTGTTTACTTTTTATAATTGGTTTTTGTGCAGGGTGAAAGGTAGGGATCTAGTTTCATTATTCTACATAGGGCTATCAGTTTCCCCAATATTGTTAAAAAAGCTTTTCTCCAATTTATTTTTTTGTTGGCTTTGTTAAAGATCAGATGACTGTATTTATGTGGATTTGTCTCTCTGTCTTCTATTCTTTTCCATTGGTCTTCTTATATCTGTTTTTATGCCAAAACAATACTTTTTTTGGTGACTGTAGGCCTGGAGTATAATTTGAGATTAAGTATTATGATGCTTCCATTTTTGTTCTTGTTGCTCAAGATTTCATTGGCTTTCTGGGTCTTTTATTCTTTTATGTAAATTTTAGGACCATTTTATTCTAGTACTGTGGAGAACATCATTGGTATTTTTATGGAAATTGCCTTAAATCTGAAATTGCTTTTGGGAATGTGGCCATTTTGACACTATTAATTTCACCTATCCAAAAATATGGGAAAAATTTCCATCTTCTAAGGTCTTCTTTAGTTTCTTATTTCAGTGTTTTATAATTTTCATTGTAGAGCTCTTTTTCCTCAGTTAGATTTATTCCCAAATATTTATTTATTTTTGTCTATTGTGAATGGAATAGTATTTTTGTTTTCTTTCTCAGCAGATACATTATTGGAGTATAGGGGAGCTATTGATTTTCATGTGTTGATCTCTTATCCTGCTAGTTTGATGAATTTGTATATTACCTCTAGGAGTGCCCCGCCCTCCGCCCCTGCAGTAAGTGTAGGATCATCTCCTCAGCAAACAGAGATATTTTGATTTCTTCTTTTTTTTTAAATTTTTTTATTTGTTATTGATGGACCTTTATTTATTTATATGTGGTGCTGAGAATCGAACCCAGTGCCTCACACATGCTAGGCAAGCGCTCTACCACTGAGCTATAACCCCAGCCCTGATTTCTTCTTTTCCTATTGGTATCCCTTTTATTTCTTTCTGCCTGATTGCTATGGCTGCAGATTCAAGAACTGTTTGAATAGGACAGGTGACAGTGAACATTCTTGTATTCCTGATTTTAGAACAAATGCTTGTAATTTTTCTCTGTTCAGTATGATGTTCATACTTTGTCATTGCCTTTTTGTCATTCAATTCTATTCCTTCTAAACCTAGTATCTTACATGTTTTTAGCATAAATGGGTTTCTCCAAAGGCTTTTTCTGAATCTGTTGAGATGATCATGTGATTTTAGTCTTTGATTCTATTTATGTGATGAATTACATTTATTTATGTATATTTATTGTAATAACTTTGCATTCCTGGAATTACACCTAGATCATGGTGTATAATTATTTTCATGTGTTTTGGATGTAGTTTGCTAATAGTTTATTAAGGATTTTTGTATCTATGTTTATCAGGAGTATTGGTCTGTAGTTTTCTTTCTTTGGCACGTCTGTCTGGTTTTTGTATCAGTCCGATACTGGTTTTGTAGAATGAGTTTGGAAGTGTTCCCTTCCTTTCTATTTCATGGAATAATTTGAGGAGGCTTGGCATTAGTTCTTTTTTTATTGGTTTTTTTAGTTATGTCAATATAAAAGCATGCAGTGTAAATTTTTTTAAATTCAGTTCTCAGTACTTCCCCCTTTCCTTCCCTTCTTCCCTCCCCATATTCCTTTTCCTATACTCTACTGATCTTTCTGCTATTTACTTCATTTAAGAAAAAATAGTGTCTTTTTATTAAATTATTTATTTATTTTAATTTGTTATACATGATGGTAGAATGCAGTTTATTTTATATTACACATATAGGGCACAATTTTTCAAGTTACTGATTGTACACAAAGTATTTGCACACAATTTGTGTCTTCATAGGTATAGTTAGGGTAATGATGTGTAACTCATTCCACCATCATTCCTACCCCCTTGCACCCTCCTTTTATCTCCCTCCCCTTTGCCCTATCTAGAGTTCCTACATTTCTCCCACGCTTTCCCACCATCGCCATTATGAGTCAGCATCCTCATATCAAGGAAAATATTCAGCTTTTGTTTTTTTGGGGGGATTGGCTTGCTTCACTTAGCATTCATTATATTCTCCAGATTCATCCATTTACCTGCAAATGCCATGATTTTATTCTCTTTTAAAGCTGAGTAATGTTCCATTGTGTATATATACCAAAGTTTCCCTATCCATTCATCCACTAAAGGGCATCTAGGTTGGTTCCATAATTTAGCTATTGTGAATTGTGCTGCTATAAACATTGATATGACTGTGTCCCTGTAATATGCTGTTTTTAAGTCCTTTGGGTATAAACTGAGGAGTGGGATAGCTGGGTCAAATGGTGGTTCCATTCCAAGTTTTCTAAGGAATCTCCATAATGCTTTCCAGATTGGCTGCACCAATTTGCAGCAGTGTATGAGTGTGCCTTTCCCCCCACATCCTTGCCAACACTTATTTTTTTTTTGTATTCTTGATAGCTGCCGTTAAGATTGGAGTGAGATGAAATGAAATCTTAGCTTTGATTTGCATTTCTCTGATTGCTAGAGATGTTGAACATTTTTTCATAGGTTTGTTAATTGATTGTATATCCTCTTCTGAGAAGTATCTGTTCAGGTCCTTGACCCATTTATTGATTGGGTTATTTGTGTTTTTGGTGTTAAGGTTTTTGTGGGCTTTATATATCCTAGAGGTTAGTGCTCTGTCTGATTTGCTTGTGTCTCAGAGGTAGAGCACTTGCCTAGCATGAGTGAAGCACTGGGTTGGATCCTCAGCACCACATAAAAATAAAATAAAGATATTATATTCACCTAAAGCTAAAAAAATTAATATTAAAAAAATTGGTGTCTTATGGCTATACATGATGGTAAGATTCACTGTGGTATATTCATATATGTACATAGGAAAGTTAGGTCAAATTCATTCCTTTCTTTCCCTATCCCATCTTTCCTTCCCTTCCCTTCATTCTCTATCCTCTACTCAATTGATCATCTATTTTTTCCTCACCCTTTCTTATTTTGGATTAGCTTCTATGTATCAGAGAAAACATTCAACCTTTGACTTTTTGGAACTTATTTATTTTGCTTAGCATGATAGTGTCTAGTTCATCCATTTACCAGCAAATGCCATAATGTCATTATGTATGGCTGAGTAATATGCCATTGTGATATATATACCACATTTCTCTATCCATTTGTCTGTTGAAGGGTACTAGGTTGGCTCCATAGCCTGGATATTATGAATTAAGCTGGTGTAAACACGATGTGGCTGTGTCACTGTAATATGTTCATTTAAAACTTTTGGATACATACAAAAGAGTGTGATAGCTGGGTCATATGTTGGTTCCATTATTAGTTTCTTGAGGAGTCTCCATTCTGCTTTCCAAGTAGTTGTACTAATTTGCAGTGCTACCAACAGTGTACCTTTTGCCCATATCCTTGTGAACATTTATTGTTATTTGTATTCTTGATAATTGCCATTCAGACTGGAGTGAATGAAATCTCATTGTAGTTTTAATTTGTATTTCCCTAGTTGCTAGAGGTGTTGCAAATGATATTCTACACAGAACTAGAAAAAGCAGTTATGAAATTCATTTGAAAAAATAAGAGACCCAGAATAGCCAAAGCAGTCCTTAGTGAGAAGAGTGAAGCAGGAAGCATCACAATACTGGAACTCAAATTATATAGTACAGAGCTATAGTAACAAAAAGGGCATGGTACTCACACCAAAACAGGCATGAAGGCCAATGGAATAGAATAGAAGATACATAGTTATCTGATAACTAGACAAAGGTGCCAAAAACATATGTTGGAGAAAATCTATCCTTTTAAATGAATGGCTTTGGGAAAACTGGAAATTCATATGTAGTAGAATGAAATTTAACCCATTTCTCATACTGCACAAAACTCAGCTCAGTAGATCAAAGACCTAGGAATTCAGAAACCCTGCACCTGCTAGGAAAAAATTTAGGCCCAGCACTTCAACATGTTGATATAGGAACTTAATTTTTTTTTTAACAAGACGGGAAATAAAACCAAAGATTAGTAAGTGGTATGGCATCAAATTAAAAAGTTTCTTCACACAAAGGAAACAAGAGCATTCAGAGAGAACCTACCCAAATGGAGAAAATCTTGGTTACCTGCTTCTCAGATATGGCATTAATATCCAGGATATACAAAGAACTCCCCAAAGTTAACACTCCCTACACAATAACTCAATTAATAAATAGACAAAAAAAACTAAACAGGCAATTCTGAAAAGAAGAAATACAGTCAACAAATGTATTAGTTCTCTTTTAAAGGTCTCATTAAATTCAGCTGAGGATCCATTTCTTCCTGGACTTTTCTTTGTTGGATGATTTTTTAAAAAAATATTTTTTTAGGGCTGGGGATGTGGCTCAAGCGGTAGCACGCTCACCTGGCATGCGTGGGGGCCCGGGTTCGATCCTCAGCACCACATACAAACAAGGATGTTGTGTCCGCCGAGAACTGAAAAATAAATATTAAAAAATATTCTCTCTCTCTCTCTCTCTCTCTCTCTCTCTCTCTCTCTCTCTCTCTCTCTTTAAAAAAATATTTTTTTTAGTTGTTGATGGACTGTTTATTTTATTTGCTTATTTATATGTGGTGCTGGGAATCTAACTCAGTGCCTCACGCGTACGAGGCAAGTGCTCTACAACTGAGCTACAACTCCAGCCCCGGATGATTTTTTATTACTGCTTCAGTCTTATATCTTGATATTTTTCTGTTTAGAGTTTCTATATCCTCTTGTTTTAATTTGGTTAGGTCATTAATGTATAGAAACTTGTTAATATTCTAGACTGTCCATTTTACTGGAATATTAGTTTTAAATACATAACTTTATGGTCATCTGGATTTTATCAATGTTTGTGTTGTTATTCCCCTTTTCATTCCTAACTTTGTTGACTTGTATCTTCTCTTTCTTTTGGTTAGTATGGCTAAGGGTTTATCATCTTATTTATATTTTCAAAGAACCAACTCTTGGTGTCAATGATCCTTTACATTTTTTAAAATTCTCAATTTTATGAACTTTTGCTGATATTAATTATATTCAGTTTTCTATTGGTTTAGGAGTTAGTTTATCCATGCTTTTCTATGTAAAACATGATATGTTGCATTAGATTTTTTGAAACATAGATTCTTAATACTATAAACTTTTCTCCTAGAACCCTGTTTATAGTGTCCCAGATATTTTTATGCAGTATCACTATTTTCTTTTTATTCTAGAAATTTCAAAAATTTTCCTCTCATTTATGCTATGGTACATTACTCATTTAAAAGTTTATCATTCAATCTTCATGTGTTTCTATGGTTTCTGTAATTTTTCTTGCTGTTTTCAAATTTTATTCCATTATGATCTGATAAGATATAGTAAAATATATGAATGTGTGTGTGTGTGTGTGGGTGTATGCATGTGTTGAGATGAATTCTTCATATCTTTCAGTATGTAGTAACTTTCTTTGTTCCTGATTAACTTTTGCTTAAAATCTGCTTTGCCAAAATGAGAGTATAGCCTGTTTATTATCAGGCTCCATTTGCATGGAATATCTATTCTATTATATATTCTATTCCCATCCTTTTACTGTCAGCCTGTAGATGTCTTTGCCTATGAGATGTGTCCTATTACAAATACCATATAGTGGATATTTTTTAAAACTCATTCTGCCAAGGTATATATTTGATTGTGGAGTCAAGACCATTGACATCCATTGTTATTATGGATAGATGTTTATTATTATCTACTATTTTGGTGTGTTCCCTATTTTTAATTCAGTCTCAATTTTCATTTAGTAAGTTGGTCTTCTAGAGTGCTTCATCCATTTGGGAGAGCTGGGGTTTGTTTTTGAGTCTTTCTTTTGTGTATTTCAGGTATTTTCAGTAGTGCTGGCATAGTGGTCGTTAATTCTTTTACTTTATCTTTATTGTGGAAAGTTTTTATGCTTTGATTCTAAAAGTTAGTTTTGCTGGATATAGCAATCTTGGCTGATGATTGCTTTCTTATAGAGTTTGGAATATTTCTTTCCAAGCTTTCTTTGGTTTTAGAGTCTGAATTGAGAAGACAGAAATGAATTTTATTGACTGGTTTACCTCTAATGTGTCCTTACATTGTTCTCATGTGGATTTTATTAGTCTTTCCTTATTCCCAGTATTATGCATTTTGATCATGATGTGTCTTGGAGATGTTCTTTGTTGATCTTTTCTGTCTTCTGTATCTTTCCTATATATGGATATCTATGTCATTTCTAAGGTTTGAAAAAATTTTTCTATTATTTCACTGATAATGTTCTTAATGCCATCATTCTTTATTTTCATGCTTTCTTCTATCCCATTGACCCTTAATTTTGTTCTCTCAATGTTGTCTCAGAGTTCTTGTTTAGTCTAATCATGATATTTTATTTTTTTAACCTTTATTGCATACTGAGTGTTCAAATTTAACTGCCTTGTCTTCAAGGCCTGAAGTTTTGTGTTTGATGCCTGAAGTTCTATTTGTTACTTATTCATATTTATTGGTGATACCTTAAAGTGAATTTTTAATCTGGTTTCTCCTATATTTCATTTCAATGAGTTCTGATTGGTTTCTGTTCAGTATCTTTATTACTTTATTGAATTGTCTTCCTGTATTTGCTGTCTTTATTTGTTCCTTAGATCTATTACCTCACTGACCACTTAAACAATCAAGTTTTTGTGGTCTTTCTCTGAAATTTTATTCACTTTTGTATCTCAAGTTTGCTTTTTAGAGGGATTTAAATTTTGGGGGTTGGAGACTTGTTTTCCTGATTTCTCATACATTCAGAGGTCTTGAACTTATGCATGTGTTGAGATGAATTCTTCTTTTTCCTTTTTGTTTCTGTCTTTTGTCTGTAATTTTCTTTTCTGTATAAAGTCCTGTGTTGGTATTTATTTATTTATTTTTTTTAGCTTCAACAACTAGGATCATTGTATAATCCATTTGTTAATTTTAATGTCAAGTAGCACTAGTTTGCTGCTATAGAACTGCTTCTTTAATTCACAGACTTATTTTTTTACCTGTGTGTTTGTTTTGAGGTGCTACATATTGAAACTAGAACATTGCAAATGCTAGACAAGCTTCCTACCATTAAGCCAACCTCAGACCCCAATTTTTAAACTATTGAGTTTTAAGTTTCTTTATATATCCCAAATACATGTCTTGTTTGGATGTGTGGTTTTGTGAACATTTTTTCAGTCTGGCTTATCTTTTGTACTCTTAGATCTTTTATAGGACAGAATTTTTAAAATTTGATGAATATCCATTTGTCAACTTTTTTCTTTTATGGATTGTACTTTGGATGTCATATCAAAGAATTCTAGTTCATGAAGATTTTCTCCTGAAAGCGTTATTGTTTTAAGTTTAATCTTTAAGTTAATGATCTATTTTGAGTTAGTTTTTATGTAAGCTGTAAGATGTAATTTGAAGTTCTGTACTTTTTCTTTTGGTGTCCAGTTGTGCTAGCACCATTTGTGGAAGAATGCCTTTCTACCATTGAATTGTTTTTTTCACCTTTATCTAAAATGAATTGGATAGGACTGGGGATGTAGTTCAGTGAAAGAGCACTTGCCTAGCATGCCTGAAGCCCTGAGGTTAATCCCCAGTACTGCAAAAACAACAACAACAACAACAACAAAAAACCCAAACCCCCCAAAAAACCCAAAAACAAAAACCAAGTAAACAAAACCCAAACTGAAACCAAATAAAAAAGGGTGTATTTAGCTGACTCTTTTTTTTTTTTTGAGTTCTTTTTAACTTCCCTATGGATCTTTGTGCCTAGTATACACTTTTAATTGAGCAGAGTGATTCCTTTCACTTTTTTAAAGAGCATTATAATTATATGTAGTATTTGGGTTCATTTCAATAAAGTAGTACATGCAAGAAATTCTATTTCAATCCTCATTCCTCTCTCTTCTTTCCCTTCCCTCCTCCCTCTCCCATTCCATTTCCTTTCTTTTGTTTATCTTCTTCCACTCTTTTCTCTATTTGTGTTTGATTGGTATTATTTATATACACACAAAGATAAAATTATTTTTGATACATTCATATGTATATGTAACAAGCTATCATTTATTTCTACCCTCTTCCCTTTCTTTCTCCTTCCTTCTTTTTTTTTAAAGAGAGAGTGAGAGAGGAGAGAGAGAGAGAGAATTTTTTTTAATATTTATTTTTAGTTCTCAGCGGACACAACATCTTTGTTGGTATGTGGTGCTGAGGATCGAACCCGGGCCGCACGCATGCCAGGCGAGCACGCTACCGCTTGAGCCACATCCCCAGCCCCTCTCCTTCCTTCTTTATCTCCTTCCTCCTTTTTCTCCTTTCTCTATTCCACTGATCTATCTTATATCTTTATGATCGCAAATCTACTTTCCTGTTACATTCTTTTCCTTATTTTGCTCTAGATTCCGTTTATGAGAAAAACTTTTGGTTATTGATTTTCTGAAACTGACTAATTTCACTTAGCATGATTTTCTCCATTTTCATCTATTTACGACCAAATGCCATTATTTCATTATTTCTTATGGCTGTGTAAAATTTCATTGTGTACATACACACACACACATAATTTTTTGATGCCATATGTTGATGGACATTTGGGTTGATTTCATAATTTGGCTATTGTGACTTGTGCTGTGATAAACATTGAAGTGGATGTATCACTGCTGTATGCTAATTTTAGTTCTTTTTGATAAATACTGAGGAGTGGTATATCTTGGCTATATTGTGGTTCCATTCCTACTTTTAAACATTTTTTTATTTGTTTTAATTAGTAATACATAATGGTAGAATTCACTTTGATACATCATATATAATGGAGTGTAATTGCTCATTTTTCTGGTTATACATGATATATAATCTCACCAGTCGTATAGTTATAAATGTACATAGGATGATAGTTTCTGATTCATTCTATTGTTTTTCCTATCCTGACCCCCATCCCTCCCTTCACTCTTCTATACCTAAAGTAACTTTATTCTTTTCTGGCCCTTCACCCCATTGAGAATTAGCATCAGAATATCAGAGGAAACATTGGCTTTTGGGTTTTTGGAATTGACTTATTTTGTGTAGAATGATATTCTACAGCTCCATGCATTTACTGGCAGATGCCGTAATTTCATTCTTTTTTATGGCTGAGTAATATAACATTTTGTATATGTATCACATTTTTTATCCATTTATCTGTTGAAGAACAGCTAGGTTGGTTCCACAGTTTAACTGTTGTGCATTGAGCTGCTATAAACATTGATGTGGCTACATCACTGTAATATGCCAATTTTAAATCCTTTGGGTATGAACCAAGGAGTGGGATAACTGGGTCAAATTGTGGTTCCATTCCAAGTTTTCTAAAGAATCTGCATACTGCTTTCCAGAGTGTTTGCATCAATTTGCGGTTCCACCCGCAATGAATTGAGTGTACCTTTTCCCCCACATTCTCACTAACAGTTGTTGCTTGTATTCTTGATAATTGCCATTCTGACTGGAGTAAGATGAAATATTAGAGTAGTTTTGATTTATTTTTCTCTAATTGCTAGGCATGTTGAACATTTTTTCATGTATTTGTTGACCATATTTTTTTCTATAAAGTGTTCAATTCCTTAGTTCATTTATTAATTGGGTTATTGTTTTTGTTATTATTATTATTATTGATATTAAGTTTTTGGAGTTCTTTATATATCCTGGAAATTAATGTTCTCTCTGAGGTACAGATGGCAAAGATTTTCTCCCGTTCTCTAGGCTCTCTTTTTTTTCATTCCTGATTGTTTCCTTTGCTATTAAGAAGTTTTTTAGTTTGATACCATCCCATTCATTGATTCTTAATTTTACTTCTTGCACTTTAGGAGTCTAGTTAAGGAAGTCAGATCCTAAGCTGACATGGTAGAGATTTGGGCCTACTTTTTCTTCTGTTAGGTGCAGGGTCTCTGGTTTAGTGCCTAAGTCTTTGATCCACTTTTAATTGAGTTTCATACAGGATGAGAGATAGGGGTTTAATTTCATTGTGTGACAGCACTGTTTATTGAATAGACTATCTTTTCTCTAGTAAATGTTTTTGGCGCCTTTGTCTGATATGAGATAATTGTATTTATGTGAGTTTGTCTCTGTGTCTTGTATTTTATACCATTGGTGTATGTGTCTGTTTTGGTACCAATACCATGCTGCTTTTGTTACCATGGCTCCGTAGTATAGTTTCAAGGTCTGGTATTGTGGTGCCTCCTGCTTTACTCTTCTTGCTAAGGATTGCTTTGGCTATTCTGGGTTGTTTATTTTTCCAAATGAATTTTATGATTGCTTTTTAGAGTTCTATGAAGTTTTGGGGTTGTGGCTCAGTGGTAGAGCACTCACCTAGCACTGCAAGGCCCTGGGTTTAATCCTCAGCACCACATAAAAATAAATAAAATAAAATAAAGATACTAAAAAATAATGTCATTTTGATTTTAATAGTAATTACATTAATTCTGTATAATGCTTTTAGTAATATGGCCATTTTGACAATGTTAATTCTGCATGTCCAGGAGCATGCGAGATCTTTCCATCTTCTAAGGTCTTCTTGAATTTCTTTTAGTATTTTGTAATTTTCATTGTAGAGGTCTTTTACCTCTTTTGTAAGATTGAATCCCAAGTATTTTTTTTTAATCTATTGTGAATGGTGTAGTTTTCCTAGTTTCTCTTTCAGTAGATTCATCACTGATGTATAGGAATGTGTTTGATTTATGGGTGTTGATTTTATAACCTGCTACTTTGCTGAGTTCACTTACAAGTTTTGAAGTTTTCTGGTGGAATTTTTTGACTCTTCTAAATATAGAATCATGTCATCCACAAATAGTGATATTTTGAGTTATTCTTTTCCTATTTGTATCCCTTTTTAATTTCTTTCTCCTGTTTAATTGCTCTGATTGGAGTTTCAAGGACTATTTTGAATAGAAGTGGTGAAAGAAGGAATCCTTGTTATTTTCTAGTTTTTAGAGTGAATGCTTCAAATTTTTCTTCATTTAGAATGATGTTGGCTTTGGGCTCAGCATATATAGCTTTTATGATGCTGAGGTATGTTCCTACTATACCTCTCTTTTGTGTTTTGGACATGAATGGATGTTGTATTTTGTCAAATACTTTTTCTGCATCTATTGAGATGATCATATGATTCTTGTTTTTAACTGCATTAATATGTTGAATTACGTTTATTGATTTCCATATATTAAATCAACCTTGCGGGTGGTACGCCATGCCAACTCTGTGATTTGGAAGACACATGCCCATACTTCCTTACTGACCAAGACTCTGGAGCTCTGCAGGTTCCCAAGTCCTGCACATCAGGCAGATGAAAAGGGCGCTCCACTCTTCTGCTTTGGTTCTACAGGCCACTCCATGCAAAGCAGTCCTGATATTGCTATATCCTAAATCTGACATGGAAAACAGAAGAACTGGTCCAGAGTTCACTTGCTGGCCAGAACATAATCAGTAACCACAGACATGAAGAATTTCATTTTCTGGAGACTCTAAGATGGCGGAGTAGAGTAGAACCTGTTACTGGCATGACTCCGAGTGAGTGGTCGGATGTTTTCCCTCACAGGAGCTCTCATTCACAAACTTAAGCTTCACGGAGCGTGTGACAGGAATTCAAACAGCGGTTTGTAGCAAGCCCAGCCCAGGACTCAAGGAAACCAGAGTCGCTCATGGCTGCGAAGCTGGCCAGCAGTGTGGAGCTGGAACCCACTGCAGACGGGCAGAGATTGAGCCCTGTGGAGTTCTGGCAGCACAGAGACACAGGGATATGCCATAGTCCGGCTGCAGCAAAATAGCCGGGGGGGTGTCGAACAACTTGTGTCTCCATTTTCTTGAAATGGCCATTTTTCCTCTCGACCTATCTAGGGACGAGCAGATTTGCTCCCTTCCTATCTATGGACGGGCAGCTTTTTTTCGTCACTTACCCCCGAGTGTCCTGGGGCTCCCCATAACAGGCCACCATCTGCCGCAGTCCAGCTGCAGCAAAATAACTGGGGGGTGAGGAACAACTTGTGTAGATTGATACAGCAGGAATGGGAGCTGTTTATTATAGGACAACAGAGGTATTTATACATTCCACACAGCTTATCTTAATTAACATAAACTAGATACAGCAGTCAACCAATAAGGAATCTCCACACTTAATGGCTCGCTGGCGCCAGCTCACAAACCACTCCCCCTGGCAAAATGCCAGGCACCATCCCGACTTGTTTACAGACTCTAACAGGGATACTGGTCCTTCAGGGCTGGAGTGGGTCACACTGCGACCTGTGTTATCACAGGGTACATGACCGGGGACCGAATTCTGGACAGCGTAGGAATAGCCCAGCTCCCTCCACCTCACTGGACACTCCGGCGCTGAAACAGGCAGTTGCCATTTTGGAAAATCGGCCTCATCAGCTTTTGGCGGGTGTAGCAGACAGCGCCATTGGCATCTGAACAGGTGTGTGATTCCCAGCTTCCCCTCTTCACAGCTGGGATAACTTAAAACTTTTCTCGCCAGCTTTTGGTGGGCATGAATATCAGAGCCGAGTGCAGAGTGCAACTGAGAAGGTGCCTGATTTCCAACTCCTCCTGTCCCAGCTGTGATAACCCAAAACCTTTCTCCCCAGCTCTTGGTGGGTGTGGCTATCAGAGGGAATACGGCAGAACAGGTTGCTGGTTTCGAGCTCCCCCTCTCCACAGCTGTGATGACTTGGTGATTACCCAACACAGAGATAGCACTCAGTTGATCAGGAGTGCAGGGCGGACAGGGCACCAAACACCCAGAGTGAACCCAGGGCTGCGGACAAGAGATCCATCAATTGGGGCCTGGTGGGCAGGAGAGGTGGGAGGGATAGAGACTGAGAGCAACCCAAAGAGACTGGGATTGGAGAGGCATCCGGCAGGGGAGGGAGACCGCCTCACACAGATTACTTCCACCACCTTGAGGATAGAGACTCAACCTGGAATGCACAATGCCACCTACTAGAAGGGAAGAAAACAGAATTCTAAGAGTGCATTTTTTTTCTCTTTTTCCTTTTTTCTTTTTATCTTTTCCTCTCTTTTTTCATTCCTTTCTCTCTCTTTCACCCCCTTTTTTCTTCTTCTTTTCTTTTTACTTTTCTTTCTCCTTCTCTTCCTCTCTCAACCTCCTAAGTGTTACTATTTTACTACATGTAATGTACTAAATGCAAATAGGTGTTTGTTTCTATGCTTCTTATTGTCTTCCAACATACTTAACTACCCTAAAATACCTCCTGTCTATTCTCCTGCTAATAACCCCCTTCATTAGAGTTCTGCTCCAAAATAGCTAAGATATATTAACCCCATAATCTCACATCTTTCCCCCTTAACATAAAGTCCTATGCCCAACCCTCAGTTCTCTATACGCCACCAGAAACTGTATGGCTTTTATGAAGCCAATGAATATATTTTAAATTATAACTGAATCTAACATCTCTAAACATAGAGACTAACTATAAATATATTAATAACACAAACTAGCTCATAGATGATGTATAGTTGATATTGGGAACTGTTTACATTGTCTCCCATCACAAAGGAGAGATCTTGAAACTATACAAGTGCAATACAAATCTATAGGGGAAACACAATAACACAATAAATAGTCACACAGAGCTGGAAAGAAATGTGGGCAACATGAAAATACAAGGAAAGAAATGACCACAAACAATGTAGGACAATTCAACATTAGAGGATATAACAGCTACAGCAGAAAGAATTTCAGATAGATTTCAGGCTATACATGACTCAGATGATTGGGAGTCTCAAGGAAGACTTTATACAGCAAATGCTGACAATAAAAGATCACTTTGACAATGAATTACATAAACAAATCCAAGAAGCAAAAGATCAACTCTACAGGGAGACAGAGGTTATACAAAAAAAAAAAAAAAAAATCCTGGAAATGAAGGAAATAATAGACCAGAATAAAAACTCAAATGAGAGTATCACCAGCAGAGTAGAACCCTTAGAAGACAGACTATCAGACAACGAAGACAAAGTATATCATCTCGAAAAGAGTGTAGCAGCACAGGGAGACTGATAAGAAACCAGGATCAAAACATCCAAGAATTTGGAATAGCATAAAGAGACCAAATTTAAGAGTTATTGGGATAGGGAAAGGTATAGAGGTCCAAACCAAAGGAATGAGCAATCTGTTCAATGAAATAATTTTAGAAAACTTTCCAGACATGAAGAATGAAATGGAAATCCAAATCCAAGAAGCCTACAGGACGCCGAATTTACAAAACCACAAGAGATCCACACCAAGTCACATTATAATGAAAATGCCCAACTTACAGAACAAGGATAGAATTTTGAAAGCCACAAGAGAAAGGAAGCAGATTACATTTAGGGGTAAACCAATTAGGTTAATGGCTGATCTTTCAACACAGACTCTGGAAGCTAGAAGATCCTGGAACAACATATTTCAAATGCTGAAAGATAATGGGTTCCAACCAACAATCTTCAATCCAGTAAAATTAAGCTTCAGGTTTGAAATGAAATAAAAACCTTCCATGATAAACAAAAGTTAAAAGAATTTGCAGCTAGAAAACCGGCACTTCAAAACATCCTTGGCAAAACATTACATGAAGAGGAAATGAAAAATAACAATGAAAATCAACAGTGGGAGGTAGTACAGTAAAGGAAAAACTAATCAAGGAGGAAAAACAAATCAAGTTAAATAACAAAAATAAACAAATATGACTGGAAATACAAACCATATCTCAATAGTAACCCTAAATGTTAATGGCTGAAACTCACCAGTCAAAAGACATAGGCTAGTAGACTGGATTTAAAAAAAAAATCCAACAATATGCTGCCTACAGGAGACTCATCTCATAGGAAAAGACATACACAGACTGAAGGTGAAAGGTTGGGAAAAATCATACCTCTCACATGGACCTCGGAAGCAAGCAGGGGTGTCCATACTCATATCAAATAAAATAGACTTTAAGCCAAAGTTAATCAAAAGGGATAAAGAAAGACTCTACATACTGCTCAAGGGAACCATTCACCAACAAGACATAGCAATCTTAATGTATATGCCCCAAACAATGGTGCAACTATGTTCATCAAACAAACTCTTCTCAAGTTCAAGAGTCAAATAGACCATAACACAATAATCATGGGTGATTTTAACACACCGCTCTCACCACTCGACAGATCTTCCAAACAAAAGTTGAATAAAGAAACTATAGAACTCAATAACACAATTAATAACTTAGACTCAATTGACCTTTATAGAATATATCAAACAACATCAAGTGGATACACTTTTTTCTCAGCAGCACATGGATCCTTCTAAAAAATAGACCATATATTATGCCACAGGGTTAAATACAAAGGAGTAGAGATATTACCATGCATTTTATCTGATCATAATGGAATGAAATTGGAATTCAGCGATAAAATAAAAAAGAAAAATCCTATGTCACATGGAGAATGAACAATATGCTACTGAATGAATAATGGGTTACAGAAGACATCAAGGAGAAAATTGAAAAAAATTCTTAGAGTAAATGAAACACAGACACAATATATCAAAATCTATGAAAGCAATACTAAGAGGAAAATTCATTGCATGGAGTTATTTCCTTAAAAGAAGAAAAAAGCCAACAAATAAATGACCTCACACTACATCTCAAAGCCCTATAAAAATAAGAACAAATCAGCAGCAAATGCAGTAGAATTCAAGAAATAATTAAAATCAGAGCTGAAATCAATAAAATTGAAACAAAAGAAAGAATTAAAAAAATTGACAAGACTAAAAGTTGGTTCTTTGAAAAAATAAATAAGAATGACAGACACTTAGCCATACTAATGAAGAGAAGAAGAGAGAGAATCCAAATTACTAGCATACAGGATGAAAAAGGCAATATCACAACAGACAATATAGAATACAGAAGATAATTAGAAATTATTTTGAAAACTTACACTCTAATAAAATAGAAGATAGTGAAGGCATCAATAAGTTCCTTAAGTCACATGATCTGCCCAGATTGAGTCAGGAAGATATACATAACTTAAACAGACCAAATTCAAGTGAGGAAATAGAAGAACCATCAAAAGATTACCAACCAAGAAAAGCCCAGGACCCGACGGATATACAGTCGACCTCTAAAGAAGAATGAATACAAGACCTCTAAAGAAGAACTAATACCAATATTCTTCAATCTATTTCAGGAAATAGAAAAAGAGGGAATTCTTCTAAGTTAATTCTACGAGGCCAATATCACCCTGATTCCAAAACCATACAAAGACACCGAAAAGAAAGAAAACTTCATACCAATATCTCTAATGAATATAGATGTAAAAATCCTCAATAAAATTCTGGCAAATTGGATACAAAAACATATCAAAAAGATCATGCACAATCATCAAGTGGGATTCATCCCCAGGATGCAAGGTTGGTTTAACATACGGAAATCAATAAATGTAATTCATCACATCAATAGACTTAAAGAACCATATGATCATCTCGATAAATGTAGAAAAAGCATTTGACAAAATACAGCAACCTTTTATGTTCAAAACACTAGAAGAACTAGGGATAACAGGAACTTACCTCAACATTGTAAAAGCTATCTACACTAACCCTCAGGCCAGCATCATTCTAAATGAAGAAAAACTGAAGGCATTCCCTCTAAAATCTGGAACAAGACAGGGATGGCTTCTCTCACCACTTCTATTCAACATAGTTCTTGAAACACTGGCCAGAACAGTTAGACAGATGAAAGACATTAAAGGAATAACTATAGGAAAACAAGAACTTAAACTAACACTATTTGCTGATGATATGATTCTATACCTAGAAGACCCAAAAGACTCTATCAAGATGCTGCAGTTTGGCTGCAGCAAACTAACCGGGGGGTGGGGAGGAGTGATGAGCAACTTGTGAAGGTTGATACAGCAGGAGTGGGAGCCGATTTATTGTCGGACAGTAGAGGTATATATACACTTAACTGATTATACACAGCTTGTTTCAATTAACATCCAGATATATCAATTGGTCATTAAGGAATCCTCGTCATCTTAATAATTACACACAGCTTAATTCAATTGACATAATCTAGACACAGCAGTCAGTCATTAAGGAATCTCTATCATCTTAATGGCTCACTGGTGTTACTTCTCAAACCACTCCTCTTGGCAAAGTGCCTGGCGCCATCTTGACTTGTCTGTGGCTCTCAGCATCTCCGCCTTTTGTTTAATTTAAATAACAATATGTGGCTTAGGGACTGTGCCTGTTTTAGGTTGTCCAGTACTAGAACAACTCTGTGTATATTTTGAGATCAGATATTGTGATGCCTCTTGGCATCACTTTTCTTACTCAGAATTGCTTTGGCTATTCTAGATCCCTTATTCTTCCAAATGAATTTAAGGACTGATCTTTCTAGTTCTGTGAAGAATGTTATTGGTATTTTCATGGGGATTGCATTGCATGTGTAAATTGCTTTTGATATTTTGGCCATTTTGATGATATTAATTCTGCTTCTCCAAGAAGCAAGTCTTTTTCAATTTCTTTCTTGAATGTTCTGTAATTTTCATTATTGTGACCTTTTAACTTTCTTTGTTAGATCAATTTCCAGATTTTTTTGAGGTTATTTTGAAGGGGATGGTTTTTCTGAATTCTTTCTCAGCTGAATTTATGAACAAACATTTATTAATCAATAGAAACCTATTGGTTTAAGAAAAGATACTGATTTATGAATGTTGATCTTGTATCCTATTACTTTGCCAAATTCATTTAGAAGCTCTTTAAGTCTTCTGGTGGAATGTTTTGGGTCTTATAGTATCATGTCATTAGCAAACAGTGATAGTTTGTCTTCTTTTCTGATTTGTATCTCTTTAATTTCCTTCTCTTACCTGATTGCTCTGGTTAGAGTTTTGAGAACTATACTGATTTTAAAGGAAAAGTTTTCAGGTTTTCTCCATTTACTATAATGTTGGCTTTGATTTCATTATATATTGCTTTAATGATATGGAGGTAGGGTCTTTCTATCCCTAGTTTCTCCAGTGATTTTAACATGAATTGTTGCTGTATTTTATCAAACGCCTTTTCTGAATCTATAAATATGGTCTTATGATTCTTGTTTTTTATTTTCTTTAAATTATGGATTATATTTATTGATTTGCATATGTTGAACCAGTCTTGCCTCCCTGTTATGAACTTTCCTCTTAGCACTTGATTGTGGTATATTATTTTCTTAGTATGCTTTTGAATGCAATTTGCTAGTATTTTATTGAGTATTTTTATATCTATGTTCATCAGGGATATTGGTCTGCAGTTTTCTTTCTTAGATGTATCCTTGTCTCATTTGATTGTTAGGGTGTACTGGACTTATAGAGTATATTTGGGAGTGTTCCCTCCCTTTCAATTTCATGGAATAATTTGAGGAAATCTGGTGTTAGTTCTTCCTTAAAGGTCTGGTAGAACTCTGCTGAGAATGCATCTGATCCTTGTCTTTTTTTTTTGTTGTTGGTTGGCTTTTGATTGCTTTTTCAATGTTATTACTTGGTATTGGTCTATTTAAATTTTCTATGTCTTCCTGATTCAATTCAGACAGGTCTTATGTGTCTAGAAATTTGTTAATGCCTTCTAGATTTTGCTGTTTATTGGAGTATAAATTTTTGACCTAATTGTGATCCTCTGTATTTCAGAAATTTCTATGTTTATATCTACTTTAATCTTGAATTTTGTTGATTTGGGTTTGATAGTGTCCCTCTTATTGAGCTTTAGGCATTTTGTTGATTTGGGTCTTCTATTTCTTTTGGTTATTGTGATTAAGGATTTATCAATCTTATTTATCTTTTCAAATAACCCTTTGTTGCTCTGATCCTGTGAGGGTGGTTTTTTTTTTCTTCTCAATTTCATTTCTGATCTTTATTATTTTCTGTTTCTGATTTTGGGATGAGTTTGTTATTTTTTTTTCTAAGGCCTTGAGGTGAAGCATAAGTTTATTATTTGGGGCCTCTCTATATTTTTAATGTATGCACTCATTGTAATAAATTTTCCTTTTAGTACTACTTTCATACTGTCTTAGAGATTTTGATATGTTGTGTCTTTGTTTTCATTTGTTTCTAATAATTTCCTGATTAATTCTCTCATGTGTTGATCCATTCTTCATTTAAAAGAATATTGTTTACTCTCCATGCGTTTGTGGTTTCTATTACTTTTCTTACTGTTTATTTCTAGTTGATTCCATTATGGTCTGATATGATGCACGGGAAATTTTTTAAAAAGTTTTCTAGACTTACTTTTGTATTTGCCTAGATTCTTCATCTAAAATGTGGTCTGTTGCGAAGAAGGTTCCATGAGCTGCTGAGAGGTAAATCAGCTGTTTTGGGGTGAAATACTCTATAGATGTCTATTAGGTCCACTTGAATTGTAATATTATTAAGCTTTATATATGTTTACTGATTTTTATGCTTCAATGACCTGTTTCTTGATGATAGGGTGTCTTGAAATCTTCCAGTATTATTGTATTAGGTTCTAGCTATAAATCTTTATCGATTTTATGCTTTACTGTCCTCTGTTGATTAAAAGACTGCATTGAAATCTTCCAGTATTATTGTATTGGTGTCTACCCGGGATTTAATGTCAAGGAGTATTTTTTTAACATAATTGAGTGCATTGATATTTGGAGTATATATATTAACTATTAAATTGTTCCCTTTACCAGGATATAATGGCCCCTTTTGTCTATTCTGACTAATTTTTGCTTGAAATCAGCTTTGTCATGTGAGAATGCTTATTCTGGCCTGATTTTGGAGTCTGTTTACATGGAATATTTTTTCCCATCCTTTTATCTTCAGCCTTGGAATGTCTTTACCTATGAGGCGAGTTTCTTGCAAATATCATATAGTTGGATCTTGGTATTTGATCCATTCTGCAAATCTATATTTTTTTTAAATGGGAAGTTGATACCATTTATATTCAGTGTTACTATGGCTTTGTGTTTGTGTTTTGCTAACATTTTTATTTTTATTTTTTGTATTTAATTCTGCCTTGATTCTCATTTAGATGATTTGTATTCTATTGGTCTTCATTTGAGAGTTTTAGATTTTGTTTTGGGGATTCTCTGTGTCCAGTTTACCTTTGAATATTCCTTGTAGTGCTGGCTTAGTTGTCATATATTCTTTTTGTTTATCCTTGTCATGGAAGGAATTTAATTCCCCATCAAATATGAGTAATATTTGGGCCTACTTTTTCCTCTGTTAGGCACAGGGTCTCTAGTCTAATTCCTACATCCTTGATCCACTTTGAATTGAATTTTCTGCATGGTGAGAGGTAGGAGTTTATTTTCATTTTGCTGCTTTTGGATTTCTAGTTCTCCCAGCACCATTTGTTGAAGAGGCTATCTTTTCTCTAATGTATATTTTTGGAGCTGTTGTCTAGTATGAGATAACTTATTTGTATGGTTTCCCCGTGTCTTCTGTTCTGTATCATTGATTTATACATTTATTTTCGTGCCAATACCATGACATTTTTGTTACTATAGTTTTGTAGTATAGTTTAAGGTCTGGTATTGTGATGTCTCCTGCTTCACTCTTCAAAGTAGGCCCAAATCATCATCAAGTCAGATTAGGCCCTTACTTCCTTAATAAGACTCCTAAAGTGCAAGAAATAGAATCAAGAATTAATCAAACTAAACTAAAAAGCCTCTTCTTAGCAAAAGAAACAATCAATGAGGTAAAGAAAGAGCCTACATTTTGGGAGCAGATTTTTGCCATAAGCATGTCAGAACACTAATCTCTAGGATGTAAAAAGAACTAAAAAAACTTAACATCAAAAAACCCAAACAACCCAATCAATAAATTGGCTGAGAAGCTAAACAGACACTTCTCAGAAGCATATACATTTTTTTTTTTTTTTTTTTTTTTTTAGTTCTGGGCGGACACAACATCTTTGTTTGTATGTGGTGCTGAGGATCGAACCCTGGCCGCACGCATGCCAGGCCAGCGCGCTACCGCTTGAGCCACATCCCCAGCCCCCACAGATATACATTTGATAAACAACTATATGAAAAAAATGTTCAACATCTCTAGTAATTAGAGAAATCCAAATCAAAACAACTCTTAAGATTTTATCTCACACCAGTCAGAATGGCAGTTATCAAGAATACAGACAACAGCAAGGATGTGGGGGAAAAGGCATACTCCTACATTCCTGGTGGGACTGCAAATTGGTGCAACCACTCTGGAAAGCAGTATGGAGATTCCTTAGAAAACTTGGAATGGAACTACTGTTTGACTTTGATATGGAAGTTTTGAATCTTCTTTTTTCTGGGTGGGGTTAATTCAGGCTACCAAAAATAGAGCTGAGAGTTCTATCTGATATCTCATATTATATTTTCATTCTGACTGTTGAATGCACAGACTATTTGTAGCTCTATGTGTACTTCAGGAATCATTCAGCCTGCTTCTTTCCCTGTCCTGTCCTGTTTTCCTCTCCTATATGTATTGGATAAATACTTAGTCAGAGACAGAATGAAATCACTCTGTAGCTCTGCTCAGTAATCTCTCTGTATAAACTGTTCCCTTTGCCCTCTTTTTTTTTTTTTTTGCACCCAAACCTAGTCACCTTGGATTATTCAAATTTTGATCTGTATCTTCTCACTTAGCAGGATTCTCATTCTTTGTTTGCATTTCTATTTCTCCTGTGTCTTCAACCTTCTCTAGACAATAAACTAGTGCAAGAGAAAGATTTGACTTATTTGTTTCTTTCAGTGAACACAGTTCTGCCTTTTGTGCAACCTCTGAAAACTGTTCTTTCACTTGTAGTATCCTAGTTATTTAAGGAGAGTAGGAAGAATCTAGTTCCTGTTATTCTATTTTAGCCAGAAGTAGAATTCCAGTAATGGTTTACTCATCTAGGTAATAAATTTTAATAAAGAAGGCAAGTGATTTTTTTTTATTGTGGCAAGATACACATATATAAAATTCAACATTTAAACCATTTTAAGTGTACAGTTCTGTGGCATTATGTACATTCATATTGTGCATTCTTCATCATCATGCATCTGTAGAACTGTCTCCTCTTGTGAAACTGAAACTGTCTTAAATACTAACTCCCAATTTCCCTCTCCTCCTGTCTCCTGGAAACTACCACTTTATTTTTTTCGTCTCTATGAGTTTGATTTTTCTAGGTAGCTAATATACATGGAATCGTACAATATTTGTCCTTCTATGACAGTTAATTTCAGTTCACGTATTATGTTCAAGGTACTTTCATGTTGTGTCAGAATGCCGTTCCTTTTATTCCTAATAAGGCCAAATAATATTTTATTGTATGTATATGTCATGTTTTGTTTATCTATTTGTATTAGCCATGGTTTTCCAGAAAAACAGAACCAGTTGTGTGTGTGTGTGTGTGTGTGTGTGTGTGTGTGTGTTTGTGTGTGTGTGAAATTTGTTGTAATGAACTGGCTTATATAGTAACAACAAGGCTGAAAACTCCCAAGTTTGCATTATGGAAGGAGAGCTAATAGTGTAGTTCCAGTCCAATCCCAAAATTCTGTGAGAGAGCTGATTGTGTAAGTTCCAGTTTAAGCCTGAAAGTAGGAGAAAACCAATGTCCCAGCTCAAGGATAGCAGGACAGAAAGTTCATTCTTCTTTATTCATCCTGTTTGTTCTATTCAGGCTTTCATACCATTAAGAGGCCCACACATCCTGGAGAAGGAAATCTGCTTTACTTCATCAACTAATTCAAATGTTTTATCTGAAAACATTCTTATAGACACACCCAGAATAATGTTTTACAAAATATATGGGCACCCTGTGTCCCAGTTAGATTGATACATAACATTAACCATTACTCTATTCCTCTGTTGATGTATACTTGGGTTGCCTTTACCTTTTGATGATAATGAATACTACTGCTGTGACACTGGTTTACAAATATCTGTTTGAGTCACTACTTTTAGTTCTTTTGGGCATGAAAGAGTATTTTTTGTACTGCTGTTGCATATGCTTAGGTTTAGAATTCTAGTTGCTAAATCACTTTAATCACTAGAGCCACGTTTCAGAAAAAGACAGTTGTGTCATATCTGATGCAAATTTAGGTTGTATGGATTCAACTACTCTATTTTATTGGTTATTGAGGGAATTTTCTATAGATATCTTTAATTATACTTGATTTTGGAGTTATCCACTGCATTTAGAACCTGATTTCAGAGTAAAATATAATTTTACAGCATTGCTTTCTTTTAACAAAGGAGGAAAATAATTCTGACCATTCCTTTCTATGTATCTTGTCAATGCTAATGAAATAAAAAAATTTTGTATCAGGAATTCTAGTTGACAGTGGAAAATTTTTAAGAATGTCGTTTTTAGTTTAGTTTGTCATTTGTAGGATTATTTTGAGCAAAGCAAAAAAGCACATTTCTGTATTCACACTGTTCTCTGTAATGGGAGAAAAAGGGAAAACAGAATATTATAAAGTTGATAAAGCAAACAATTAAGGGAGCAATGAGTTAGGTTTTGGGAGATATATTTATTTAATTAATCTGATTTACATTTTTGTATTGTATATATTTGAAGTTTATTTTTTTTTAATTTTGATTTTCGAAATGATTCTGATGACATACAGTGAGAACTTTTGTCACATTCTTATATGAGATACCATTAAATACTTGTTGATAGACTTATTCCAGGGCTGGAGTAGTAAACATACAAGATGAAATTGGAGCTCACAGAAAGTAAGAAAATGCTCAAGAAAACAGACAAGATAATATTATGTCAAAAGGTCACAGGAGACAACTAGAAGAGTTTACAGTGACCATGGCTGGAACAATTTTGGAGGGAAAAAAGCACAGGATTGAATTTTTACTTAACCTATACAATAAATATCTATGAGTCTATACTGATATAATTGATTAATAGTAATTTATGTAAATGTGGAGAGATGAATTTTCTATACATAAGAATTATAAATAATGTATGTAGATGTTCCTTACTCCAGGAAGTAGAGCATAATTCTACTCTTCTCTTCTTGAGAATGGACCAGATTTAGTTGCTTTTAAAGAACAGGTTATAAAAAGAGAAAAATAGTAACTTAGTGGAGAATCCTGGAAAATGCAACCTTAACTGCGTGATAAGGTTAACATCACCAGTGATGTTCTGGGGATACATGTTCCTCTTGACATGATGTATTAAGAAGTTCAGTTCCCTTTCTGGTTTTCTTTCAAGAAACTCATAATTCTAAACTAGGGAAAGGATAAACTTCATCTATAAAAACATCAGATATACTTAAATTGAGGACAGTTGTACAAAACACCTGATCATTATCCTAAAAAAATGTTAAGGTCACAGAAAAGAAGGAAAGGAAGAACTGTCACAGACTAGACAGAGGGGACCTGGGAGAAATGATAACTTTGTGCCATTTAGATTCCTGAGTGGAATCCTGGGACAGAAAATGATCATTAATGGAGGAACTGGTGAAATATCAATAATATCTAGGCTTTAGTCAGTGGAATATGCCAAAGTTGGTTTCATTGTTTTGACAAGTGTATTATGGCCACATAAATGTGAACATTCTGAAAACTAGGTTGGGGCATACAGACACTCTGTGCTATCCTTCAAAATTTCCATAAATCTAAAACCATTCCAAAATAAAATTTTGGAGTTTTATTTATTTTAAAAAATCATTTGCAGATTTATTTTTGATTGTGTGAAATCAAACCTTATGAAGAATAAACTATTTTGTGTCAATCAGTTTTATCAAGTTAGCATATTTCTTCTTACTATTTCCCCCTAAAAATGGAACAATATGCTATATTACTATTAGATTTTTCATTACAAATCTAATGTGATTTACTGTTAGATTTATAATAATTGTCCTCATTCATTCATAAGGTTTCATTTGGATGTAAGATTTAATGGTCTTTTAAAAGTGATATTAATGTCTAAAACTATAACTTACAATAATAGATCTCTATTTTGAAGAGAGGTTAATTTAGTATAGTGGCTTATCAGATATAAGTCATGATTGTTTTGAGAACTATTATTTTTAAAGTACTTATTGTGCTTGATCATAATATAGCATTTTGGGACTTAAAATTAACTGCATTTTCAGTTAAAAATATATAAAAACTTAATAGAACAAAAGAATACTTAATAATTTAAAATATAATTTTTATTGTTAACTATGAAATGAATATAAATAAGTTTCATATTTCTTTTCTAGACTTATTATCTAGAATAGATTTGGATGAACTAATGAAAAAAGATGAACCACCTCTTGATTTTCCTGATACTCTGGAAGGATTTGAATACGCTTTTAATGAAAGTAAGTGGTATATGGTCTATGCAAAATTTATTTTACAATGTTAATAGCATAGGATTAATATTTGCTACTCTTGAAGGTCAGCTAGAATGTTTTATGTATTTCTTTTGAGAAATAATGACTTAACCTTGAATGGTAAAATCCTTCACTTGAGTGAAAGAACCAAGTAACAATTTCCCATAGTTGTCAAGTCATGTTAACTGATTGACGTGAATTTGATTCAGTTTATGCTTTTCAACCTTGAGTATTCAACTCTCTGATATCGAATGGAAACTCCTAACTAAATTATACTGAAAGATGTTACTGTTTCACACAGTAAAAGTGAAGTGACTGGAAATAATTATCTGTGACAATATTTTAAAACAAAGTACTCAATTTTCCATGATTTTTAAGGCAACATCCTTATCTTAGAATTTACTAATTAGGTTCTAATAAGAATAACTTTAGTACTTAAGATGTGGAAAAACATACCATCAATTGATTAAAGTATATTTATGGAATAATAAATAATATACTGTCACACTTGAAAGGTGATGATATTATAGGGTAGGTGGCATTAGAGTTGTAGTTTTCTACATGTTGCTCTGCATTAATCAAATTGATGATCTGTCATCACTGAATCAGTGGATATCCCTTTATAGGTATTAGGGCTTCAGTCTCTGAATGCTAGAATATTGAGTGAGTTTCAACAGAAGAAAATAGAAACTTTGCTTTTTTCAGATGTTAATTTTCATGATTTTTATAAAGACTATTTTATACCAATATATGTGTAAGTAGTAATGTTGTGTTGTCTCGTGGGGAGGAAGGGTTAAAGCAATTGGCCTATGGTTTGTTTCTCCTGATTACCAGAAGAATATTCCCAGGAAAAGATAGTTAGTCTTTTCTCCTTGTGAACATGCTAACAATTAAACTTTTTAGTAAATCAGATGAATATTTGTTACGAGTAGAGTCTTTTGTCTGCGGAATACTTTTGTCTGCAGGATGACTGGTTTAACATTACTCATAGTAAACAGACCTACTCTGTTTGTTGTATGGGGCATATAGCTCTGAAAACTATCACATAAGCAATCTAAGTCTTTGGCATATAATATGGAAATATTTTATGATCAAATATTCACCAATGTGTGAAGGTATCTGTCTACCTCATGTAAGTGACCTTATTTATTCTGGGCTAAAGAGTACTATCCTGTGAGAGGAAGTGCCCTTGGGGAAAATGTCAGAACATCCCTGATCTCTCCCCGTTGTACTTATGCAGCTTGATTGCTTATATGCTTGAGTTATTAGTAAAGCTTAGTCATTATCAGTAAAGACCTCTGATTTGTATGATTTGTTCATCTAAATTTGTAGTAGCTCACTACTTCTCTCCAATTTCCATTTGATATCTTACTCATATTTCAAGACCTACTTGACAAATGTAGAAACCTTCTGAACCTTATACTAACCTGTAGAGATTCATCATTTTCCCAAAATCATCCTAGACATTATTGTCTGCATGAATCACCTGTAGAAGTTTTTAGATTGTTTATTTAATTCATTTGGGTTTGTTTAACTTTCTGAAAAATTATTTAGCTTTTTAATGCTTATGCTTTTATTCCACAGGTATGTAGGCTCTATGCTCCTTGAGGACTAGCACCATTTTGATGGCAATATCTGGTAGAGATTCTTATTCATAATAGGACCTAAAATATTCTTAGTGTGCTTTATATTAGTAAAATGAAAATCAAGAATTGCTTTGATTACTTAGGGACTATTGTTCTATAATAGAAATGGGCATGTACCATTTTGAAGTCTGAAAAAGAATTAGGGAAAAATAAACTGTTCTGAGGAGAATGTTTAAATTCTTATCAGGCATTATTTATTTTACTTTGATATTATTGTAAATTAACTCTGAATTATAGCAACATTATTTGTTGTTTTTTAGAGGGGCAGTTAAGACACATAAAAACTGGGGAACCATTTGTTTTTAATTACCGGGAAGATTTGCACAGATGGAACCAGAAAAGATATGAGGCTCTGGGAGAGGTATGTCACATATACTCTTTTAAATTTGTGTTTTCCAATTTTAAATATTCAAAATAAAGGTTTTGGATATGTAGTAGTTTGTACACTGTTTCTATAAAAAGTCACTTAAAAAGGTTTTTGTGTCAAAAATAACCAAACACAAAGACACAAAAACCTTTTTAAGTTATGTTAGAAACATATCCTCAGTTTAAAAGTTTGTAGTTGTGTACAAACATATCCTTCCCATGATCTTTATTTTTTGTAGTGAATCATTGCATAGAAAAACAAATTAATGCCAGATTTTATTTTTATTCTTTTAAATGTTATTAAGAGGTCGAATCTCCACAGTGACAGGAGAAAAAATGTATTCTTTTTAAGTGTTTATTTACATAAAGAAGAAATAAATTGAATCTAGTCTACTCACTTTCAACTTAATAAGGAATTAGGTGTTGTGAGCATTAGATATCTCACATGGTATCATTGGTAGGAAGCTTTGAAAATGTTATTTGTCATATAGGTGAATGTTAAAGCTAAAAGTTTTACATGTTCTTATATTGTCTTTATTTTTTAAATGATGCATGTTGAAACATTTGTTTAATGTGGTAACTATAATAGCTAGTTTACTTTTCTGTATTCCATTTTGGCTTTTTAATAAAGTATTCAAATGAATTATATGATTAAATAAGAACATAAAGAATATATGATAGCTTAAATGATAGCATAAAGAATTTATAATATGCTGAGAGACAATTTCCCTTGTGTATTTTGCATTTCTACATGTTTCTGAGCAAAGGCTTTGTTAGCCTTTGTAATGAACTGTCTTTTCAAGACTATTTATATAGGAAACAGGCTTCCAAGATAGAGATCATGTCTGTTTCCCAGGCAGCAAGCGTATTTGTTTGCTGTTTAATATAATAAAGATAGTGCTTCTCCCTTTCCCCATTAATGGCAAAGAATGGTAAGTTTGCTAATAGTCGCCTTATAAGATTGAATTTGCTGTTTGAGATTCATTAGCTGTGACAAAGTCCTACTGTGTGCTTAGCCTGCCACATAGCTTATTTGTAATTTGAGGGGCAAAAAAATGGATGAACATATAAATTCATGCTGCCTGTTGTCTCTTGATGTCTCTTTTGTTTGTGACCCAGGAGTCCCGTATTCTTCTGACGGCATCTATAAGATTGTGCAGACTCAACCTGTTATCTTATAAGCAGTATAAAATCTCACAAAGACCCTCGAGAGTTATTGACAGTATTGTCTAGCATTTATAATTTGAATATATTCAGTGACCAGAATAATTTCTGCCTTATATAAAAATTATGCTATGTACATATATGAATGTACCACAGTGAATTTCACCTTTATGTATCTCTATAAAGCAGGAATTTAAAAAATAACTATGAATTAATAGAAGAAAGAGCAATAAGTATAGGAAGGAGAACAGAGAAAGGTAGTTAGGGAGCCAAATGGGAAGTACTAGGGTCTAAAGTAGATCAGTTTATATTCCATGCGTATATGGTTATCCAAAAAGAACCCCAATATTATGTTAATTATAATACACTAATAAGAACAAAAAAAAGTTATAAAAAAACTTTCCCAGTTCCACTTGAATTATATGTGTAAACTGGTTATATTTTTATTATAGAATAATCTTCCTATAATGGCCTTATAATATAGCTCGTATTTTTTATTTGTTTTTAAATGTGGCTTATATTTTACTCCTTTTCATGAGCCTTGTGTACCAACTTGCTTGGACAAGTTGCTGTTTTCCAAACATACCTTGTCCTTTTTTGGCATCTACATTTATTTTTTTTACTCTCAACCTGTATCCTTCAACATCATCTATGTCAAAACCCAGCTTGTGTATATTGTTAAATTATACAGTGTGTAAATGATTTCTTTCTCCTCTGATTATATACTTAATTATTTTGGTTATATGGAGGTCACAGATTTATTCTTGGTGGACTTTATTCTATGAGAATTAAAATAATTTTGAGTTTTCATTTTAATTATTATTTATATAGTGAGAGCATATTCTGTATTAGCTACATTACCACCACTGTGCCTGCATTCAGATTTGTGTTTATGATCAAATTGGCTCTAAGTAATCACCCCAAATCACAGCAGTTAACTATTATTACAATGTTTTTAGATCAATGTTTTATGAAGTTAGTGTTTCTTAGATCAATTTTTCATATCTCTGGTTGTATACAAAGTATATTCACACCAATTTGTGTTCATACGTGTACTTGGCTAATAATGTTCATCACATTCCACAATCATTAATAACCCCATGTCCCCTCCCTTCCCCCCAACCCCTCTGCCCTATCTAGAGTTTGACTATTCCTCCCATACTTCCTCTCCCTATTCTTCTATGAATCAGCTTCCTTGTTTTGTTTTGTTTTGTTTAGTTTTATTGATTTATTTTTTTAAATACATGACAGTGGAATGCATTACATATATAGTTTTTCATATATTTGTATATGGAGTATGTTCACACCAATTCATGCCTTTATACATGTACTTTGTTTTTTTTTTTGCATTACAATTCCTATTACACATATATACCACAATTTTTTTATATCTGTTTATATATAAAGTATGTTGACACCCAATTCGAGTCTTCATACATGTACTTTGGATAATGATGTCCTTCACATTCCACTGCCCTTACTGATCCCCTGCCCTCTCCCTTTCCCTCCCCTCTTCCCTGTCTAGAGTTCATCTAATCCTTGCATGCTCCTCTTCCCTACCCCACTATGAGTCAGCCTCCTTATATCAGAGAAAACATTCAGCATTTGTTTTTTTAGGATTGACTAACTTCACTTAGCATTATCTTTTCTAATGCCATCCATTTACCTGCAAATGCCATGATTTTATTCTCTTTTATTGCTGAGTAAAATTCCATAGTGTATATATGCCACTTTTTTAATCCATTCATCCACTGAAAGGCATCTTGAATCAGCTTCCTTATATCAAAGAAAACATTGGCATTTGGACTTTTGGGATTGGCTAACTTAGCATTATCTTCTCTAACTCCATCCATTTACCTGCAAATGCCACGATTTTATTCGAAGAGAGGCCTTTTTATCTTCTGACTTTGATTTATTTTTTCAGTGTCCTGTGATATTCCTGAAGAGATCTTTCACCTCTTTGATTAGATTTATTCTTTCCTGTGTCCTTATAATATTTGTTGGATAATAAATGAATGTAATAGAATTTCATACATTGTTAAGTATAAATTCTGAATATGTATATTTTAGAAGAGTTTCCTAAATTTAGAAATTCAAACATAAAGGGGCATATTTTATTATTTGAAGAAAGAAAAACTATAATGTAACTTTCCTGTTTGTAAAGCTAAAAAACTTTTTAATTATTTCTATTTCAATCCAATTTAAGATCATTTTGGACTATTAAAGCCTCATTGACTAAGATTATTTGATAGAAATAGTATATATTTAACATTCTATTGGAAAATTTTAACCTTTATATTGAATCTTCAGTATAATTTAGAAAGTGGAAGATCTAAAGAGTTCAAACAGATAAACTTATATTTATATTCTAGAAGTATCTTAGTATTTTGTTTCTAGTTTTCTAGTTCTAATTTTTCTGCATATAGATGCACTGAAATCATCCTCTCTCTTTATCAGTGGGTCCAGGGGAGAAGTCAAAAGAGAATACAAATCTGAGTTTTCTCCCTAAATGCATGCTTTAATAAAAGCTTTGGTATGCTTAATATTGAAGTTTTAAGGAACATTGTAACTTCAACTGGCAATCTGGAAAAAAAAAAAACCCTTCTGTTTTTTTTTAGCATTTTTCTACTTAATACCAAGTTTTGTCTTTAGCTGAGAGCTATACATATGTTTCAGAACTGCTGTTTTAGTTTATGTTTATTTGTCTCTTAAGGAGATTATTATAGCAGTCATTCAGCAGAAATTGTTTTTAAGATTTGTTCCTGGAATACTCTATCATTTCTATGTAAATTAAACTTATTGTATAAGTAAAATAAATTGATATGTCAGTTTGATTTTACAATGCCATTCCATATTGCACAAAAGAATATATTCATACAATCATATTTCTATAGTCAAACAAATGCTTTTGCTAATACATATATATTTTATACTATCTATGACTAAAAATACATAGCCCTTATAAGTTTTGATGATTTCTTTAAATGTAGAAAGATACTGTCAGCTTAAGGAGGTGGGAAAGTAGTGTTAAAGGGTAATTTTCAAAATAGAAATCTTTAGTGTACATGTATTAGAGTAGAATGTCAAGCGATAATGTTTCTTTTGGGCTCAGTGAGAATGAATAGAAAGCTATCATATTAAATAGTAAATGGGATGGTAGAAATAGCACATAACTTGTGAAATTTTCTTAACTCTCATGTCAATACTGAATTTCTATTAAATGGAAAATTTAAAATCCAGCAGAAAGATTTAAAATCTTACAGTGTAAGATTTCTAGATTTCTAGATCAACATTAGTAATATGTCCATTAAATGGTGGAAAATTACCAAAAATATTACATTTTTTAAAATGTGATTTATTAAAGAATATGGGCAAATGGAACTCATAGGGTTTTTTTCAGTTGGCTATTCTGGTATTTAAAACGAGGAATAGTTGAAAGTCAGGAACAATACAAATTATCACTATTTTAATAATCAAATATTTGAATATACAGCTATCTGCATATAGTGAGTATTTTCATAATGTAAAAATAATACATTTTATATTGTACTGGCCATCAGGAATTTTGCATTCTTATTTTGTCTAAGTCACATTGTTGAGACTTTAAGAAATAATATTTATATGCCTTCACTGTAAAATGGGAATAAAATTATATGTACTATTATGGAGAATAAGTCAGGCGGTACATATGATATCATTTTATGTTCATTAGGAGCATGGAATGAAAATAGAACTACATTGTTTGAGAATATTTTAATTAATCTTTATTATTGATATTATAAATGTTTAATTTCTTGTTTATCTCTGTCCTCTCCTTGTCCACTGTCAGAGACTGACATCAAGCACATGTTTCTTTAATGGATATAAAGAAATGACTATTGGCCCAGAATTAGTTAGCAGTCTCCTTTGACTTATATTTTATTCTGACACACACACACACACACACACACACACACACACAATTTTTTTAGTGGTTTTATTTGTTTGTTTATATGTGGTGCTGAGAATTAAACCTAGTGCCTCATACATGCCAGGCAAGTGCATTACTGCTGAGCTGCAGCCCCAGCCAAATTTTCCGTATTCTTTGATAAAGAAAAACTACAAGCGTCTTAAACAATGTGTCATTGACATGTGATTAGGCAGCTGCACCAATTGAACAGCAATGTCTTGACACAGAGAAAGCCCAAATACACATGGAATTTTAGTTTATGTTAGGTGCAATCCTAAATTACTATAGGAAAAGTGTGATTTAGTAATTGATAGATAATTGCTCATTAGAATATATAATTTGACTCTTCATCACAATGTACAGCAAAATGAACTCCAAATGAATCAGAGATCTAAATGTAAAAACTGAAATAAAATTTACCAACCCCATAGCATTGATTAGAGTCTTGAAATAGCTCCTAGTAGCAATGATAGTGGTTTTAAAATAATTGTTTCCTATTAAAACAACCTGAGATCTTTAGAGAAATGTTTAGTTCCAGTGTGAGGTAAGAAATGAATGTCATAAGTCTAGAGTATCTTGTCTTAGACCACCAGTGAAGCTTCCAAAGATTACTTGTTTTTCTAAAACTTGGGAATAAAAAGATAAACAAGCAAACAAACCAACCATCCCTCTAAACCAAATAATATCCCAATCCTTCAAGCCCCACTGAACTCGACCAATGGATAAAAGGCATGAACAAGCAGTTCACAGGTAAGGAAATGCAAATGCTCTTTAAGATTATGGAAAGATGTTAACTTCACTTATTATGTTTAACTTAGTCAATGAGACTGTACAGAAACAGGACCTCTTATATAGTGCTGGTGGGAATATAAAAGAGTAAATCCCTGTGATGGGAAATTGTCATAACTTACAGAACTGCTTGGGATGCATTTTACCTATTATAGGAGAAAGGAAGGGAAAGAAATACATATATCTGTTGTTTGTTTATTTTTGTTGGGGAAAAAAGGAGGAATAAACTCAGTGGAGGGAAGCAAAAGGATTTCCAAGCATGAGAATATAGTGCACTGTTGGTGGTTATGGAGATACAAAAGCCCTGTGTAAAGATCAGAGAGAGGCTTCTAGGAGCTAATTGTATCTTCCAACTGACAACCAGCAAGGAAAAATGGATCTCAGTCCTTAGAACTGCAATGAACTGCATTTTCCTAATGACTGAGTAGCAGACTCTTTCTGGAGCCTCCTATTAAGTAATACTTTGATTTTCATCTTCTGAAACCTGGAGCAGAGAAACCAGTAGAACCAACCCAGGATTCTGCTATAAATTGAGGGTGCTAAATTGTGTTGTTTAATTTGTCACAGCAATAGTAGAAAACTAGTGTTTAGCTTTCAGTGAAATAATTGATTCAGATAAGGATCATCAATTCTTTTAGATGAAAGGATATGAGGGAATAGAGTATTTGCACATTTTTTACTAAATTACTAAAGTATCACCTCATATATTTCTTACAATTGTAAAGGGGAAAATATATACCTTAAAATAGAGATCTAGCTATCAGCACTGTATGTAAGTGAACAAAGTTAATATCACTAGTAATAGAATGGTTTGACATTGTATGTTTTCTGAAGTGATACAATTTGAAGCACACAAACATTAACTATGCATATTCTTCTTATGTAAATTGAATGTGACCATAATGAGACCCTTAGATGTATTTTTCAATTTTGATGAAATACAGGGGATAAATAAAAAGTTAAACAATACTACCAAATTCAGAGCATGGGACATATTAAAATATAGTTGACCTGGTATCATCCAAAAGTGGATGTCATTAAAAATAATAAGGTGTACTTGGGTGCAGTGGCATATGCCTGTAATCCCAGCGGCTCTGGGGGCTGAGACAGGAGGATCACAAGTTCAAAGCCAGCCTCAGCAATGGTGAAGTACTAGCAACTCAGTTAGACACTGTCTCTAAATAAAATACAAAATAGGGCTGGCAATGTGGCTCATTGGTTTGCCCCTGAGTTCAATCCCTGGTACCTAATAATAATAATAATAATAATAATAATAATAATAATAATAAGTATGTGTTAGAGATCAGAGAAATTGTTATATGCAAAAAACCAGGAAATCTAATAAGCAAATACACTGTATGAACTTCTAAGGGATATTGGCTCCAAAACTAATAATACAAAAATTAAAAAAAAAACTTATTCATTTTAGGGCCAATTGGGAAAGAATCATTAAAATTTTTTTCAGTGAGATAATGGCATTATAGTCATATAGTAAAATGTTCTTATTCTTATGTAAACTATTTAGGGAGAAAATCATGATGCCTGAAAGTTATTTTTAAATATTTCTTTTAAAAACGAGGAAAGCACAAAAATAAAAAAGAAGACAATATGGTCAAATGTTAACAGTTGTTTAATCAAAGTGGTAGGTGTAAAAGTATTTATTGTACTATTTTTCAGTTTGTTTGAAAATTTTTGAAATTAAATATTAGGGAAAAAGAATAAGATGTAGGAAATTTAAAAGAGATTCTCTTAGGTAAGTGAGCCTGGTTCATTGGTTAGTTTACTTTACTATTATTTGATAATACTGTTTTATTTTGGATTCTTCCAATACAAGGATTTGAAATAGTTGTCTCTTGATATCTGAGTAGGATTTGTTCCACTACCCCCATGAACACAGATATTTGCAAATGCTCTTAAATACCTTATTTTAAATGGTGTAGTATTTGCATATAGGCAACACGTGGTCCTCTGATATACTTTAAAATCATCTGTAGCTTACTAATACAGATGCCAGTGCTATCTAATAGTTGTCATAATATATCATTTAGGGAATATTGAAAAGAAAAAAAGTCTATATATGTTCAGTTCAGATACCTTTTTTCCCCTGAATATTTTCAGTGCCCAGATGGTGAAATCTATAAGTGCAGAACCAGCAAATAATGGAGGGCCAGCTGTATTTTTCTCTGGAATAAAAGCAACTACCATACCACTTGAATTATCTCCAAATAGTTTGATCTGTTGCTTTAGGGATACTTTGCTTATTATTTTACCTAGGGCAAACGTGCATTTGGAGTCATGGAGGGAGTGAAATAGTTGGGTGAGTATAGTGAATGACAGTCTTCCGTGAGTCTCTCATGCTCCTACATTTATTACTGGATGTGCCAAGAGCTTAAGGACCTTTTTCATGGGTCATTTCTCAGGATTGTATTTATACTGAGCAATCTTGAGTAATAAAATGTCTCTTTCTGGGAGAGAATAGGCTTGCTTACCACTTGCTATGAAATGGTAGTCTCCTAAGCTCTGCATGACTCGATTTTGACCCAAACCATTGTGTGAGTAACATCCTCCTATGATCATGTCTCATGAACCCTAAGGAGCTAGGGTCCAGGGACCCAGTGCAAACAGACTGATGCTATATTATGATTAATAAAATATTTTCTTTGTCTTTTACCAAGGAGCCTTTATCTGCTACCAGGTATCCACAAAACAGTAACGGGGTAATAAACTAGCTTTGAAGTACAGTAAAATCACATCTCAGAGCCTTCTGTGATGATTAAATTTTCAGTAAGTGATCTTCAGTAATTCTTTTGTTTTCATCTGTCTTTTCACTTCTGTTGCTCATTGGACCTTGCATTTTCAGAGTCTGAAGCTCCTGCGTTCTGTGGGGCCATCAACCTGCTTTCCTTATTTAAACATAGAGTGCTAACATTCATTCAGCTATTTAAGTCAGAAACTTCATAGTCCTTTCTTTGTTATTTTTAACTCATGACCATCTTACCTTCTTCAGATCATAACTTTCCCTGTCTTTACTTCTATTGGGTTAGCTTAAGTCTGTATCTTTTAATTCTACTATAGTAATTCATTACTGCCATGGATTGAATTGTGCCATTTGCTCCTAAATTCATATGGTAAGGCCCTAACCCCTAATGAAGTTGTATTTGGAGGTAGGACTTTTAGGAAGTGGCTAAAATTAATTGAGGTTAGGAGGGTGGGACCCTCCAGTAGGATGGTATCCATTTAAGAAAGAGGTCTCTCTCTACATGTACACATAGTGAGGAGAGGCTATTTTAGGATACAAGAAGGTGGCCCTCTGTAATCCAGAAATAAAGCCCTCACCAGGAATGAAATCCTTAAACTTGGACTTCTGAGCTTCCAGAACTGTGAGGAGTAAATTTCTCTTGTTTAAGTTACCCAGACCATGGCATTTTGTCATGAAAGTTCAAACTTACCAACAAACTTACTTCCAGTGTGGTCCATCCATTTCTATTTCACTTCCATCATTTCTATCTCTTTGAACCTATTCTTAACATTGCACTCAGAGTTATCTTTTAAAGCTGAAATTATGATCAAGGTTGCTTTAAGAACCTATTTGTGATTCTTAACAAATGAACTTCAAACTCCTTACCTTGTCATACCTGAACTTTCATGAGTTGGCCTTTTTATACTTCTCTAGCTTTATCATTTTCCTCCTCTCTTGCCTCAGTCTCTACTCATTCTATACTTGAGCTATATAAATCTACTTACATTTTAAAATATGTCATGCTGTTTTATATCTCTGTGACTCTACCCATGCAAAGAGCATTTGGTACCAGGAATGCTGTTTCACCACTCCCCTCCCATCTGCTTGCAGAATATTTTTTCATCTTTTAAACTTAGATCGACCTCTAAGAAAGATTTTTCTGATCCATGTAGGATAGAATGAATGACCTCTCCTTTGTGTTTCATGTGCTTTTAAAGTAATTGTAGTGTAATATATGTAACACTATATTTACCTCAATTTATATATATGTATATATAGATAGATACATAGATATAGATATAGTTATATATGTCTGCCTTTACTACATGTATTAGCCATATTAAAGCTAAATGGATAATCAGGATTCTCCAGAAAACAGAGCTAATTGGACATGTATGTGTGTATAAATACACACACACACACACACACACACACACACACACACACACTTATTTTAAAGATTGACTCATTCAGAGTAAAGGTCAGCAAGTCCAAAATCTGATCAAGGAGCTGGAAGAGTGGAAAGAGGTATAGTTTGAGTCCAGGGCAGTTTTCTGGTATAATTCTTTTTGGTTTGGGAAAGCCAGCTTTTTTACACAGTTAAACCCTTCAACTTATTAGACAAGGCCCATCCACATCATGATCTACTTTACTCAAAAAACATAATTTCATTCATATACAGCCTCACAGAATCACCCAGAATAATGTTCTACCAAATATCTGGGCAATTTGGCCAAGCCAAGTTGACCCATAAAATTAACTATCACAGATAGTAATCAAACCTGAATGTAATTTAGTTTGAGTATGCCATAAGGTCTCACATAGATGCTTAATTGCTTTTTTTCCCCAGAAACTCATCATTTTTTTCTGTATTGATTAGTAACTTTCCACAGAAGCAAGGTTGATGTGCATTTTAACACACTATAGCATGGTAGGCATGCAGCAGCTCAATTTTGGCCTTTATAGCCAGGAAACTTTGTAACTTTTCACTCATTTAAGTTTATAGTTACAAGTAACCAGTGTTCTAGGATTTATATACTGCATAATTTGATGGTCTGGCAGGGAGAAATTCCTGGAAATTACTTCCCAGAAAAAAATTATTGGGCTTAGATGTAACCTAGAAAGTCAGAATGAAAAAATGCTGGTATATTACTAAAGTCCATTAACTCCTCAACAGTTTGTCATATTCATCATCAGACTGAATGACCAAAATGTCTCCAATTTAATGCCACTCATAGTGGAAGGGTGTTCTGAGGCCTTGTCAGTTTCCAAAAGAGAGGTGTTCTTGGCAAATATATGACTTTGTATCTTCAGGAATCTGGTATAATCATTAAAGATTCAATATTGCTCTTTTCATCTGAACTATACCAGTGTAGTGTTGGATTTCCCTGAACACCTACCTATTAATTTACCTTCAGCAACTATTTCTTCTTTCTCCTTGTCATTGGTTTTAACTCAAACCATTTTACCCCATGAAGAGACATTGGGTTTACTTACGGTTCTGCTCTGGTTTGTTAATAATACTATGAATTTAGCAAATGCTTTCTCTTCGGTGCCTTCCCATTCATGTAGGATAGGATTACACAGATATAGAACTATTGGCCACTGGGCATTCAGCTTTACTATCAACCACAATTTTACAGATGGAGTAAAAGCATGATTCATTCCATTAGGCCCTTAGGTTAACATAGATATAATTTCTTGCTCGGAGATTATCTAGTATCCACAGTTGAAGCCTTAGTCCTGCAACTACTCATCAGGTAGAGGATAAATACTGAGGTAATGTGGAGTAGAATTATAGTCACACTTGCATTGTTCCTGATCTCATCTTCCTTAGATTCCTCACAAAAGCAGAGTAGGGACCCTCATTGGGTACCCTATGTTGAGTGTGAGAACACTTTGCCAGTTGTTGAATACAGTGTACCATAAAACACATTTTAAAATATCTGAACAAATATAACTTGGCCTTCCAAATTGGTAGAATAGTTCATGTTCTAGATCTCTTACTGTGTTTTGAGTATTCGAGTCTTACACAAGGTGTGCACAGTCCAGTCCAGAGTAAGTGTCTGTTTCTGTCATGCCTGTTATATTGTCTTGAGACTACAGGTCATGGTCTAGTATCATCTACTTACTCACTATGTGCAGAGCTATTACCCTAGAAAATATACCTGTTTGAACACCATCTTTCTTCTGGGTAGATTGGTAAATCTTTGTCATTTTTATGCCTCAGAGAATAGAAGAGGAATATGCCTGTCATCAGCTATCACTGTGTAGTTGAAGTTCCCGTGTGTCCATATTGTTTGTGAATGCAAGCAACTGCCTTGAGAGAGTATACTGACATTTACTTGTTGATTCAAATCATCCTATGATTCTAGAAGGCAATCTTCTGATGTGTATTAACACATCCTACTTTATTGAATCCCATAAGTTCCCATAGTTCCATGCTTTATATTCATGGGAAACAATCATGGGCTTTTAATATGGGCTCTAGTCTGCATTTTTTCATTATTTCAGTAGTCCAGTATTCCTTTGATATTTTCCTGACCATAAGATTAAGCCATTTACTAGCACCCATGAATCAAAATAACACAAACCATAGGGCTCTTATTGTTGTCTAACTCTTCTGTTGCTGCAAGAATAACAGCATATATTTAAGTTCACTGAGCTAATTTATTCTTATCTTCTTGAGTTTTTTCCCATCAAATAGTCATAATTTGACAGCTTTTAAAAGAGTATGCTGCCTATTACCTTGGGCCTGCCATCTGTAAACCATGCAGCTTTTTATTTGTCAACTAGGAACTGCCAATGGAGCAATACCTATGTGACTCTAGGATCTAATAGTTTCCTAGATGACTTCAAGATTGGTCCTAAGGAAGAAGAGGTTATTCTGATTGTGAATATGATACATCTGTCCTTGTGTTCCTCTAGTAGATGTTATTATGATTGTGAATATGATACATCTGTCCTTGTATTCCTCGAGTAGATGTTATTTTGACTGTGAATATGATACATCTGTCCTTGTGTTTCTTTAGTAGATGTTAAGTTCCAATCTGCCTGAATTCAGGCTTCAGACATTTCCAAAATTATATCTAAGTGTGGATTATAAAAGCTGAAGGGTATTGATTGAACTACTATGGCCTCTTGTAATTTTTATATAGCCTGCTATTATTCAGGCCTCTGTTTAAATATGGTCTTCTTTCACATACCTTTATGGACAGGAGTTAATATTATTTCCAGATGTAGAATATGTACCCTTTGTTAACCACAAGAGCTTAACCAAATGTTGTTTCTTGTTTAGTTTCTAAGGTAGGCAGAGTATTTTTTTTTTAGCTGCCTGTGGGATATCACCAGTGACTTTTGCCCAGGTTACTTCCTGGATCTTTGCTAGATTTTCCAGCCACCTCTATTGGTCATGTGTTTTACCAGTATATTTAAATCAGTCTTGGCATATCCTTCAGTTTCTTATGTTATAAATACAGTTAATACAATGTATTGTTATATTGGAGACCTGCACCAAGTTCAGATCTCTCCTCACCAAATTATTACAGTAAGCTGGTGAACTCATATAACCCCGTGACAGCACAATTGTAAATTGGATTGTTCCCACATGAGGGAAATGGTGTTTGAATCCTTTCTGATAGATAAAAAAGATGCTAATAGTCCTATGCCTTAGATGTTAATATATTGTGTGTGTTCTTTTTTCCTGTTAAAAAAAAATAAGAAATAAGAAGAAGAAGAAGAAGAAAGAAAAGAAAAAGGCATTTTTGCAAGATGAGTCATGGAGTACTAGCCTTTACTTTTGTACTGGTTTATTTTATAATACCAGTTATGGAAAATATTACCCATTGAGTGTAATATTCATCCCAATAATAAGGTAGAGGAGACACAACCACTTCACATGATATCTGTTCATGCATTCTATTCTTATTGCAACTTTTATCTTAACACTGTCAACTCTAGCATTCCCATATCTTTCCTATCTAAATGAATGTCATGAAAATATTTTGAAAATACAGCACATTGGACCCCTAAATTGTTTAAAATTTTTTTCTTATCTACACCCCGGGCTCTTTTATCCCAATGTGTGCATATTGCCTTTAATAGACAGCTGAAAGTTGAATTAAGGGACTTTTATCATTCCGTCAGTCTTTGTCCTGGTTAAGCTGTCATACCATCATGTCCATTGAAGTGGGGTAGACTCTTCAATATTATCTTTGCCTTCCGGCTTCTTATAGTCTTCCAAACTGGGCTAAAGAGATTGCATTTGCTTAGAGTTCTTCAGTGCTGGAGAACTGGCAGGAGTTTCCATTGGTCAACCGATCCTTAATAATGCTGCATTAAAATCCTGTGTCAACCCCATTAAGTCTTCTATCCATCCCATTCTTTAGTAATAATTTAACAACTTCACCCATACCTAGTCCCTTTGCCATCTATTCTGTCCTCCCCTCCATCTTCTAAGAGAACCATCCTGGTTTTCTTAGTGTTTCAGTAAATCTGATGTGGCTTCACAAACCATTTCTTGATTTAGTAATAGGAAATTTACTTTGAGGAGGCAAGGTAAATGAAAGAGCTTCCTTCATTACACCCTTTCTCTTCGTCTGGGTAGAAAGCTTCTAATAAAAATTCTTGGTAACATAAAGTCAATCTACCATGGTTTGCATATAGAGATATCAGTTGCTTCGTCTATGAAGTTCCATTTGTCATGCAAAGGACAGGCAAGGTAATTCCCCTTTTCAGAATAAACAGATATTACAGTCTTTATATACTAACTTTAGCCTTTAACCAGTCTGTTATACTAACTGTCCCATGATTATCTGCATGTTTAGATTATTGATTGTATAATTGAATAATGCTCAGTTGTATAATGTATATTACTCAATTGTATATGTTCCTGAATTAATGCAAACATGCTTTTCCATTACAGGGCAGTCAAACCCATGGATACAGCTCCTAAGTTAACCACTATTCTAACACATTTTAATAAGGGTTTCTGAGGAAATAAGTGGTATCAATTCACATATTGAGGTGTCTCCTTCACATGGTGGTTTTTTTTTTTTTTTTTTTCATTTACTGTCTGCACTATCTTCTTGGTGACTACAGGTTGCTTTCCAGTGCAGTTGCTTTCTCCCTTTGGGTGAACCTCTGAGGGAATAACTGCTATAATTCAGACCAGTTTCTTTCCTACTCATTGGCTTCCTGAGGAATGGAACCAGGTTATCTTTGATCCTTTTTGCCTAAGTGCAGTTTCTCTAGTGTGTATGACATGTAGTTGTGGTCAATAAATGTTTATTGAACAAATGGAAATGATTCTACTTTTTGTCTGGAAAATAAGAATATAGGGTATGACTTGTTGGCAGATATTAGTCATGATCCAGCTTAAGCTTTGACTTTGTCATGCAATAGGCTCCAGAAGATGCATGATTCTGATTCTACCATAAAGCTTAGACTTCTTGTTTTTTATTCATACCTTTTAATTTTCCCACTGAGAGAACATCTTTTTGCCAACTTCTCTCGCTCATATGGAATATGTCTCCATCTGTCAGTAGTAGAAAGGAAGGCAAGAAAAAATATGATTGGAAGAGTATTTTGACTTTACCTTTTGTAGGCTTTTCCCAGTGTGATAAAAAGAATTTGAAGCACCCATTTAAGAAATAAGAATATTGTTTCCCCATTTTACTGTCGTACACATTTAAGTTGAGTGGGCAGTGGTGACAACATTTTTTCCTAGATGAGTAACATTAAGAGTCAAGTGCTTCTTAATTTTGTTGATACAGATTAGCAGGTATTGCATGTAACAGTTTTTTAAAAATAAGAAATGACAAAATCATAGAATTTGCAGGGAAATGGATGGCATTAGAGCAGATTATGCTAAGCGAAGCTAGCCAAGCCCTAAAAAACAAATGCCAAATGTCTGCTTTGTTATAAAGAGAGCAACTAAGAACAGAACAGGAAGGAAGAGCATGAGGAAAAGACTACAGTAAACAAAGACGAATGGGGGGAGAGAAACGGAGAGAGAAGGGAAAGCATATGGAAATGGTAGGAGACCTTCAATGATACATAAAATCATAAGAGGTCATGAGGAGCAAGGGGGAGGGGGGAAAAGGGGGAGAGAATTGAACAACAGCAGGGGAGGTAGAGAGGGAAGATGGGAGGGGAGGGGAGAGGAGGGGAGATAGTAGGGGATAGGAAAGGTAGCAGAATACAATAGTCACTAATATGGCATTATGTAAAAAAGTGAATATGCAACAGATGTGATTCTGCAATCTGTATTTGGGGTGAAAATGGGAGTTCAAAACACAATTTGAGTCAAATGTATGAAAAATGATATATCATGAGCTATGTAATGCTTTAAACAATCAATAAAATAGTTTGACCAAAAAAAAATTTTTTTTAGTTGTAGTTGGACACAATACCTTTATTTTATTTATTTATTTTTTTGTGGTACTGAGAATTGAGTCCAGCACCTCGAAGGTGCTAGACAAGCAATCTATCGTTGAGCCACAACGCCAGTCCTGCAATTAACAGTTCCTAAAAATAGTGATGCTTTCTTTTAGATAATTTTGAAAGACTACCATCTGTTTTTGACCTATAGGAATACAGGATGATCAAGAAATATGATTTTTTCTGATGTAGTTGGTTAGTAGGATAGGAGATGAAATAAGATTTTAAAAAAGATAATTATAAAAAGCAAGAACATTTAATAAGTATGGTCCCATGGAAAGCAATTATTAAGAGTCAGTGAGAGGGGCTGGGGATGTGGCTCAAGTGGTAGCGCGCTCGCCTGGCATGCGTGCGACCCGGGTTCGATCCTCAGCACCACATACCAACAAGGATATTGTGTCCACCGAGAACTAAAAAAAAATAAATAAATATTAAAAATTCTCTCTCTCTCTCTCTTTCTCTCTCAAAAAAAATGCAAAAAAAAAAAAGAGTGAGAGCAAGGTAGAAGTGTGAGTTGATTAAAAATAAGCTGATGGTTTATACTGAAACTGAGCCTATAGAGTAATTGGGCATAAGCAGGTATAGAAGTGTGTGTGTGTGTGTGTGTGTGTGTGTGTGTGCGCGCGTGTGTAATTTTAATGACTTACTAATGATCTAGAGTTTCTAGAATTTTTTCAATCAATGTTAACAACTTTAGTGAGGCAACAGTTTTCAAGTAGGCAACTAAGTTAAAATTAAACAATTTTTACAAAATGTATGCAATTTTAACATATGCAGTTTTACCATATAATCTCACAAAACACTTAACATGCTTCCTTTAATCTGTGAGTGTGGAGGAGAGGACACCCACTTATGCAGGTTGAGGCCTTGTGTCTGTGGTCTATTGCTATGTGCATTACACATATTGACAACTGACAAGACAACATGCTTCTTAGGAAATAGTTGATAGTATGGTTCCTTTCTTGCATTAGAGTCTTTTTTGAAGTAATTGCCATTTGATATGAGATGTAATGTTCTTTGGGCAGCAGTGTTATTAAATATAATGAAAGTATTTTATGGAAGTCTATTGTCCTTTAATATAGTTATGTAATGGAATTCTACTCACCAGCTTCTGTTTTTTTCCAATTGTGCATTTCAGTTATATAGAATGTTTGATTTCATGTGATATATTCACACATACATAAAAACAAAATTTGAAGAAAGACAAAAAAGAAGAAAATTTTATCAATGTTACTTCTCAGTATATCCCCCAGTATCCCTTCCTCCTTCTCTCCATAACTTCCCTCTATCCCAGGGGTTACCCTTATATTTTCATGGTGTTCCCCCCCTTTATTTTTCCTTCTAACTTCCACACCTGAAGGAAAAGATATAATAATCTTTTCTCTCTTAGTACCATTTTGCTCAAAATTGTGGTACCTAGTTCCTTCCATTTTCCTGCAAATGGTATAATTTGATTTTTCTTTATGACTGAATAAAATGGCATAATGTTTAATATACCACATTTCTTGTATTTATTCATTTATTAACAGACACCTAAGCTCATTCCATAACATGGCTATTGTGAATTGTGCTGTGATAGATATGGGTATGCATGTTTCTCTAAAGTATTCTCACTTTAATTCTTTTGAATAATAACTAGGAAGTAGCTGGAATGAGATGGAATTTCAGTATAGTTTGGATTTGCATTTCCCTGATAGCTTAAGATGTTGAATGTTTTTTCGTATAATTGTTGGCCATTTGTATTTCTTCTTAAAAGAAATGCCTGTTTAGTGCATTTGTCCATTTATTTTTTGGGTTATTTGAGTTTTTGGTGTTAAGTTTTGAGTTCTTTACATATTGTGGATATTAATCCTTTGTTGGAAGTGTAGCTAGAAAGATTTTTCTCCAATTTTGTAGGTTTTTCTTGTATTCTTTGCTGTGTGAAATCTTTTTAATTTTATGCCATTCCATTTATTATTATTATTTCTCTTACTTCCTTAGCTATTGGGATCTATTCAGTAAGTTGCTGCCTGTGCTTATATGTTTGAGTGCTTCTCCTCTTTTTTCTTCTAAAATTTTCAAAGGTTCTGGTCTTTTTTTGCAGGGTGGGAGGGCTATCAGGGATTGAACTTGGAGGCATTTGACCACTGAGCCACATCTCCAGCACTTTTTTGTATTTTATTTAGAGACAGGGTCTCACTGAGTTGCTTAGTGCCTCACTGTTGCTGAGGCTGACTTTGAACCTGCGATCCTCCTGCCTTGGCTTCCCTAGCTGCTGGGATTACAGGTGTGGGCCACTGGGCCAAGCTAAAGTTTCTGGTCTTATTTCTAGGTGTCTGATACATTTTGAGGACACTTTTGTATAGAGTGAGATTAGGGATCTAGTTTCCTTTCTTTCTTTCTTTCTTTCTTTCTTTCTTTCTTTCTTTCTTTCTTTTGGTTTGTTTTAGTTGAACATAACAGTTGAATCTATTTCACATAAATATAAAAGCAATGGACTATCTTGTTTTAATTGATTCACTAGTACTTTTCCTTTCCCTCCCCTACCCCACTACCCCCACTACCTGTTCACTTCTCTCTATTTTTCTTTCTGCCATTTTTCTGTAGTTATTTTTTCAATTTATTTTTTTGTGGATGTACACGATGGTGAAGTTCACTGTAGTATAGTCAAAGAACTCAAAACACATAATTCCAAAAAACAAATAACCCAAACAGTAAATGGGCAAAGAAACTAAATAGGCATTTCACAGAAGAAATACAAATGGTCAACAATTATATGAAAAAAGGGTTCACCATCTCTACCAATCAGAAAAATGGAAATTAAAACCACACTGAGATTTCATCTCACTGCAGTCAGAATGGCAATTATCAAGAATACAAGTAACAATAAATGTGGATGAGGATGTGGGGAAAAAGTTACACTCATACATTGCTGGTTGGTTTGCAAATTGGTGCAACCATTCTGGAAATCAGTATGGGATGGAACCACCATTTGACCTAGTTATCTTACTCCTCAGTATATTCATATATGTACATAGGCAAGTTATGTCAAATTCATTCTATTGTCTTTTCTTTTCCCATCTTCTGTCCCTTCTCTTCATTCCCCTTTGTCTACTCTACTAAACTTCTATTCCCTCCCCTCTTATTAAAACGCCAAATAAATAATCCAATCAATAAATAATCTTATTAGAGATTAGCTTCTGTATAGTAGAGGAAACATTTGGCTTTAGGGGATTGGCTTATTCACTTAGTATGATAGTCTCCAGTTCTGTCCGTTTACTCATAAATGTCATAGTCATTCTTCTTTATGACTGAGTAATACACACACACACACACACACACACACACACACACACCCCACATTTCCTTTATTTATTCATTGGTTAAGGGCACCTATGTTGGCTCCACAACTTTGCTGTTGTGAATTGTGCTGCTATAAACCTTAATGTAGCTGCATCCATGTAGTATGCTGATTTTAAATCCTTTGTATATATACTAAGGAGTTCCATTTCTAGTTTTTGGAGACATTTTCATACTGCTCTCCAGAGTGGTTGCACCAATTTGCAGTCCCACCAACAATGTATGAGTGTATCCTCTTCCCCACATCCTTGTCAACACTTGCATTCTTGATAATTGCCATGGCTGACTGGAGTGAGGTGAAATTTCAGTGTAGTTTTAATTTGCATTTCTCTAATTACTAGAGATATTGAACTGAAAGCATTCCCCCTAAAAACAGGTACAAGACAAGGATGCCCATTTTTACCACTAATACTCCACCTAGTCCTTGAAACTCTAGCCAGGGGCCAGAGAAGGAAATTAAGAGATACAGATAGGAAAAGGAGAGCTCAAACTATCTTGTGTTTGATGATGACATGATATTATATTTAGAAGATCCAAAAAATGTCACCAGAAAACTTCCAGAACTCATAAATGAATTGAACAAAATAGCAGGACACAAAATCAACAGCCATGATTTAGTTGTGTTCCTTTACTCTGGTGATGAATCTGCTGAAAAAGAAATTAGGGAAAGTATTCCATTCACAATAGCCTAAAAAATATAGAAAGAAAAGAAAAGAAAAGAAATACTCGGAAATCAATTAACAAATGAGGGGAAAAACCTGTACAATGAAAACCAAAAAACACTAAAGAAAGAAATTGAAGAAGACCTTAGAAGATGGAAAGACTTCCCCTGTTCTTGGGTAGGAAGAATTATTATCAAAATGATCATACTATCAAAAGTGCTATACAGATTCAGTGTAAATACCATCAAAATTCCGATAGCTTTCTTCATAGAAATAGAAAAAGCTGTTATGAAATTCATTTGAAAAACTAAGATACCCAGAGTAGCCAAAGCAGTCCTTGGTGAGAAAACCTAAGCAGGTTGTATCATAAATGCCAGACTGTTATGGTTTGGTGAGATGTCCCCCAAAAGGTCACATGTGAGACAATGCAAGAAGTTTCTAAGGAGAAATGATTGGGTTTGTGAGACTCTTAATCCAATCAGTGAATTAATCCCCTACTAGGGATTAAGTGAGTGGTAACTTAGGTGGTAGGTTGTGACTGGTAGGATGTGATTGGCAGTGTGGGAATATATTTGTATCTGGTAAGTGGAGATCTTTCTCTCTCTCTCTGATTTCTGATCACCATGTAAGCTGCTTCCCTTTGCCATACTCTTACGCCATAATATTCTGTCTCACCTCAAGCCCTGAGGAATAGAGCCGGACTTCTATGGACTAAGATCTCTGAAACTGTAAGCCTCCAAATAAACTTTTCCTCCTTTAAAATTGTTCTGGTCAGGTCTTTTAGTTGTAACAGTGAAAAAATCTGACTAAAACACAGACCTTAAATTATATAATAGAGTTGTAGTAACAAAAACAGCATGGTATTTGTACCAAAACAGGCATGAAGACCAGTGGAATAGACTAGAAGACAGAGACAAATTCACATTTAGTTATCTTATACTTGACAAAGATGCCAAAAACATGTATTGGAGAAAATATAATCCTTTTTAAACAAATGGTGCTGGGAAAACTGTAAATTCATTTGTAGCAGAATGAAATTTAACCCTGAACAAATCTGAACTAGAAATTAGACCAGAAACCCTGAATCTGCTAGATTCATTTGTAGCAGAATGAAATTTAACCCTGAACAAATCTGAACCTAGAAATTAGACCAGAAACCCTGAATCTGCTAGAAGAAAATGTAGGCCCAACACTGTGTCAACACTCTGTCAATATGAGAAGTGACTTTCTTAACAAAACTTGTAAATAAGAAATAAAATAAAAAATTAATAAGTGGTATGGCATCAAATTAAAAAGTTTCTTTATAGCAAAGGAAGCAATCAAGAAGAACGTAAATACAGTTTCTGTTGTCTCCAACAGAATTGGAGTAAATGTTTTCACCTGTTCCTGAGTATGTTAATATCCAGGATATACAAAGAACTCAAAACACCAAATTAATAATCCAATCAATAAATGGGATCTATTTTTGTTCTTCCACATATGGATATCCTGGTTTGTTATCTCCCCTTGTTAAAAAAAAAAAGGCTGTCTTTTTTGAGATTCAGATGATTATAGCTGTATGGGTTTGTTTCTGTGTCTTCTGGTCCATTGGTCTACCTTTCTGTTTTTTATTGCAAATACTATGCTATTTTTGTTACTGTTGTTCATTGTATAATTTGAAATTGGGTATTGTGATGCCTCTGACATTGTTATTGTCCCCCCACCCAAGATTCCTTTTTCTCTTCTGGGTCTTTTGTTTTTCCATATAAATTTTGGGATTTTTTTTTCTATTTCTTGGAAGAATATCATTGCTATTATGATGGGGAATGCATTGAATATGTAGATCCCTGTGGTAACATGCTTATTTTGATAATATAAATTCTAATTGTGAATAGGGGAAGTTTTTCCATCTTGTAGTACTTCTTCAATTCTTCTTTCTCTGTTCTTTAATATTCATTGTAGAGGTCTTTTACCTTCTTGGTTACATGTGTTTCTAGATTTTTTTTTTTTTATGTTTTGCAGCTATTGGGAATGGAATTGTTTTCTTGATTTTTTTTTTACTCAATCATTTTCTCTTTGGAGTATAGAAAAGCTATTGATTTTTTGTATGTTAATTTTTAGATCCTGCAACTTTGCTGAATTTATCAGCTCAAGAAATTTTCTGGTGGAACCCTTAGGATCTTCTAAGATTGTGTCATCTACAAATAGGGATAATGTGACCTTTGTTTCCTATTTGTGTCTTTTTTCTTTTGTCTAATTGCTTTGTTTAAAATTTTAAGGACTACATGTATAAAGACATGAGTGATGTGACTTTACTGTATATAACCAGAGATATGAAAAATTGTGTTCTATATGTGTACTATGAGTTGAAATGCATTCTGCTGTCATATATAACAAATTAGAGTAAAAAATAAGTAAATAAATTAAAAAGATCTAGTGACCTATTACATAGCAGGGAAACTACAGTTAATATACCATGCACAAAACTCAGCTCAAAATGGATCAAAGACCTAGAAAAAAAGACCAGAGACCCTGTGTCTAATAGAAGAGTAGGCGCTAATCTCCATCATGTAGGATTCGGCCCCAATTTCCTTAATAAGACTTAATAATGGCACAAGAATTAAAATCAAGAATCAATAAATGGGATGGACTCAAACTAAAAAGTTTCTTCTCAGCAAAAGAAACAATCTTTGAGGTGAATAGAGAAGCTACATCTTGGGAGCAAATCTTTACCCCTCACACATCAGATAGAATCTCTAGGGTATATAAGGAACTCAAAAAGCTAAGCACCAAAACCATAAATAACCCAATCGATAAATAGGCCAAGGACCTGAACAGGCACTTCTCAGAAGATGATATACAATCAATCAACAAATGTAAGAAAAAATGTTCATCATTGCTAGCAATTAGAGAAATGCAAATCAAAACCACTCTAAGATTTTTATCTCACTCCAGTCAGAATGGCAGCTATTATGCATACAAACAACAATAAGTGTTGGTGAGGATGTGAGGAAAAAGGTATACTCATACACCGCTGGTGGCACTGCAAAATTGGTACAGCCAATATGAAAAGCAGGATGGAGATTTCTTGGAAAATTGGGAATGGAACCACCATTTGACCCAGATAACCCTCTCCTGAGTCTATACCCAAAGGGCTTAAAAACAGCATACTGCAGGGACACAGCCACATCAATGTTTATAGCAGTACAATTCACAGTAGCTAAATGTGGAACCAACCTAGATGCCCTTTAATAGATGAGTGGATAAAAAAATGTGGCATATATATACACAATGGAATATTACTCAGCAATAAAAGAGAATAAAATCAGGTAAATGGATGTAGTTAGAGAAGATAATGTTAAGTAAAGATAGCCAATCCCCAAAAACCAAATGCCAAATGTTTTCTTTGATATAAGGACGCTGATTCATAGTGGGGTACAGAGGGGGGAGCATGGGAGAATAGACGAACTCTAGATAGGGCAGAGGGGTGAGAGGGTAAGGGAAAGGGGTAGGGGGTTAGAAATGATGGTGGAATGTGATGAACATTGTTATTCAAAGTACATGTATGAAGATATGAATTGGTGTGAATATACTTTGTATACAACCAGAGATATGAAAAATTGTGCTCTATATGTGTAATATGAATTGTAATGCATTCCACTATCATATGTATATTTAAAAAATAATAAAAAATATATTTTACATCTCAAATTTTCTGAAAGAATAGGTTTTAAATGTTCTCACCACAAAGAAATAATAAGTATATAAAGTGATGGGCATGTTAATTAACCTGATTCAATAATTCACAATCTAGATATGTATCAAAATATCTTTCAGTTAAACAATAAACAAAAATTAATATTTGTAAACAAATAAAGCACATACACAAACAAAATGGTGTCTCCTGGAAAGAACATATTATTGGATTTTGTTTTTTAATGCAGTACAAGGCATCCTCCTTTGGATTATTTCAGCCATTTACATTTAATGTTATTATTGATATGGTTGAATTGGTAATTGCCTTGCTTTTTCTTTATATGTTTTGTGTCTTTCTTTTTTTCATTTCTTCTTTAATGATTTATTTTTCTATTGAGTGAGTATTTTCTAATATAACTTTTAACTCCCATAATGACTTTTCTTTTACTATTTTTTGAATTGTTTTTAGTGGTTGTTGAACGACTTACTGGATACATTCTAATTTATTATAATCTATTCAAGATCTATACTTATATAATTGAAGTGAGTATATAAATTTACTACAGTATATAACAGATGCAGCAAATATAACATATCATTGTTATGCATGTTAAATAATACTTTATCACATTACAATTATGTAATATTTGTTACAAATAAAATTATACTTTATTGTAATTATTGCCTGCTATAATTTTATATCTATTAAAGAAGCCAAGATACAGTGTCTGTTGTAACTATTCAACTCTGCAATTGTAGTATGAAAAGAACCATGGATGATACATACATGTATGAACATTGCTGTGTTCCAATAAAATTTATAGACACTGAAAGTTATAAAAAATTAAGTACTACATTGAATAGGAATGATGAGAGTATAAATTTTTGTCTTGTTCCTGATTTTAAAGGCTTTGTTCCCAGAATTTGCCTAGTCAGTGTTTTAACTTGGTTTTCTCTATCCTTTCTGATATTGAGGTAAGTTCTTTCTATCTCTAGTTTCTTCAAGGTTTACATCACGAAAGTGAAGAATTTTTCCATTTATTTTCCTCCATCTATGGAGATGATCATGTGATTTTTGTCCCCGTTTTAATTTGTGTCGTGTATTTATGTTTTGATTTGAGCATTTTGAGCCATCTTTGCATCTCTGGAATGAAGCCAACTTGATCATGATGTATGATCATTTTAATGTATTGTTGAATTTAATTTGCTAATATTTTATTGACAGTTTAGCATCTGTGTTTATCAGTAATATTAGTCTGAATTTTCTGTAGATTTTTTTGCCTTTATTTGAGTTTGTAATCTGGATGATACTAGTTTCATAGAATGAATTTGGAAGACCCCTGCCTCCAATTTTCTATTTCATGGAATAAGTTTAAGAGCAGTGGCATTAGTGTGGGTAGAATTCAGTTTTAAATCCACCTGGTCTGGGTTTTTCTTTGTTGCCAGGCTTTTTATTACTGCTTTAATCTCATTTCTTGTTACTAGTCTGCTTAGGTTTTCTGTATGCCCTTTGTTTAATTTTGGTAGATATCATTTGTCTAGAAATTTATCCCTTTCTTCTAAATTTTCTTGTTTATTGTTAATATAGGTTTTCAGAATAGTCCCTAATGAACCACTGGATTGTGATGTTGTGGAAGGTTATATCTCTTTTTTTCATCTCTAATTTTATTAATATGTATTCTCTCCCTCTTTATTTTGGTTAGTTTTGCTAAATGTTTACTAATCTTATGTACCTTTCAAAGAACAATTCTTTGTTTCACTGATCCTTTGTATACTTTTTTATTCTCTATTTCATAATTTTGAAATAATTCTAGCAGATGCAGAAAGAAGGATGAAGGATAGTGGAAGGGAATGGAGGTGAGAAATACAGGGTATCCAGAGAGGATATTTTTTATATCCTTCTTTTTTATATATTTTTAAAATTTTTGGTTGTCAGTGGACCTTTATTATATTTGTTTGTGGTGCTGAGAATTGAACTCAGTGCCTTACACATGCTAGGCAAGCACTCTACCACTGAGTTACAACCCCAGTTTTCCTTCTCTTTTTTGAAATTGTTTTTTTCTTGTTTTTCTAGGTTCTTGGGAGGCAAATTTAGGGGTTTTATTTAGGATCTCTAATTTTTTAAAATATAGGCACTCATAGAGTTATAAACATTCCTCTTACAGTTGTAGTCCTAGCGTCTCAGAGATTTTGGTGTGTTTCATCTCTAATCTAATTCAATCCTAAAAATTTTTAAATTTCGTCCCTGAGTTATACTATTGCTTACTCATCATATACAAGTGTATTATCAATCTTCATGTATTTGTATGTTTTCTATTGTTTTACTTGCTGTTTTATATTTCCCCTCAATTATGGTCTGAGAAGATGGAAGAAAATCTGTTAACTAATTTTGTATTTGCTAAGACTGCTTTGTGACCTAAAACATGGTCTATTTTGGAGAAAATGATACAAGCTGCTTACAAGAAAGCATATTCACCTATTGTTGAATGAACTATTCTGTTGACGTCTGTTGAGTACATTTTATTTAAAGGATGTCCTTAGGTCTGAAGTGCATTTCTTAATATTGTGTCTGGATGGTTGACCTTCTCATAAGACTGGTATGTTAAGTAGCTTTGTTTTTAGGTGCACTGATGTTTGGGGCATAAATATTTCTTATCATATTTTTGTTGGGTTGTTCACATTCACAGTGTGAAATTATCCTCTGTGTCTATTCTGATTAATTTTGGCTTGAAGTCTGCTTTGATGAGCTTGAGAGTAGCTACTCCTTCTTACTTTCAGTTTCCATTTGCATCTAATATCAGTTTCTATCCATTCACTTTCTCCCTAAAACATATCTTTGCCTGAGAGGTGTATCTCATGCAGATGACATATAGTTAGTTGGGTCTTGTTTTTTAATCCATTCTGTTAGTGTCTTAGTCTTATAATTGTGTTAGACTATTTACGTTCAGTGTTATTTGTTTTTATAGAGATTCTTTTTATTTCCTGCCATTCTGACTTATTTCTAATGTTTAAATTTCATCATAATTCTCATTTGCTCATTTACTCTTTTAATGAGATATATCATTTCCCAAGTTCTTTTGTTTTTTTTTACCTTCTATTTGTATGATTTTGTTAAATATCTTCTGCAATGCTGGCTTAATGGTCATAAACTCTTTTGAGGTATGCTTATCTTGTAAGGTATTTTTTTCTTCTTTGATTCTGAAAGATTGCTTTTCTGGCTATAGCAATCTTGAGAAGTTATAATTTTCTTTCAGTACTTGAAACACATCCTTACAAGCCCTCCTAGATTTTTAGGGTTTATGTTGAGAAATCAGGAATTATTCTGACTGTATACCTCTAAATGTGAATTATGTTTCTTCTTGAGTCTTTTAAACTTCTATTCTTATTCTGTATATTTGGCTTTCTAATTATAATGTGCCATAGAGAACTCTTTCCTTGTTCTTGTCCATTTGGATTTTGAACGCCTCCACTATTTGGATGTCCATTTCATGTCTAAGGTTTGGAATTTTTCTGCTGTTTTTTCACTGTAAAGGTTATCAATGCCATTAGTATGTATTTTTTCTCTCTTTAATTCCAATAATTCTTACATTTGTTCTCGTTATATTGTCTTATATTGTGATCATAGTTTATCCCCTGCATATATTGCCTGCATATTCTAGGTTGCATCCCTTGTCTTCAGATTCTGAGATTCTGTCTTCTACTTGGTTAATATTATTGGTAATACTTTTCAGTTGAATTTTTTAATTTGAACTGAGTATTTCATTTTCCTTATTTCTAGAGTTTTTTTCTTTGTCATAATCTCTTTGTCTTCAGTCAAATTCTCCTTCCTGTGCTGTGTCTTTTTTGTTAATTCCTTAAAGCATCTTTTAATTCATTAATCATTTTAAGAATCAACTTTTGAATTTTTCAACCCAGATTTTATCCACTTTAATATGTCTATAATCAGTTATTGAGGGTCAGGGTTATAAACTGTTGGAGGCATTTTATTGGCCTCTTATGTTTTCTGAGATCTTATGTTTATGCATCTGTTGATAGATTCTCAACAGATCTAGTGAGGGTTGTTTATTCTGTAGTTATTTCTTGATAGTAAGCTCTGAACTTGGGATATATCTTAACTTCAACACACCCTTTCAGTGTCTTCAAACTGCTAAATTTAACCATCAGTAAGTACCACTTTGAAGAGATAGTAACAACCAGTTACCATGGTAATTTAAGAGCAAACTATATATCAACATATGCTATAAAAATTATTACTAGTGATCTCTTTAACTCTATTAACCAAAGAGAAAAATAGGTGACAAGTAATATAAAATAGGCTGAAAAATTAAACATTAATGATAGTGTAATAAATTGAATTGCAAGAAGGGAAAAATAAAACAATGTAGGCTAACAAAATACCAAGGAAAAAAAGATGGGGAAGAAAAGGGAATTGAGAAAACAAGGAGAGAAGGAAGCATGAAGGAGAAGGGGAAGGGAATAGAGATGAGAAAGATGAGGATCTAATTAATTGACAAAATTTGTAAAGTTAGACAGAATTATGAAAAATACACAAAATGTGGGAGACAAGAGGAATCAGTTTACAAGTGTTTACTGCAATAGCAGTCATAACAAGATCATTTTTCTTCTTGCTGAGGTGTTTAAAATGGAGTCATGTCTTTCTGGAGTTTCATTTTAGAGCCCCCCAGATATGAGGAAATTTTTGTGCATAAATGTTGTGATTTTGTTGTTGTTGTTGTTCTCAACTCTGCTCCAACCCAGAAAAACTAGTTAGGGAATCTACATGCTGACTTCAGCCCCCTCCTTACCTGTCAGCATCTACTGAGTGAGCATTGTCCATTTCAGGTCAAACTTTATACTCCATATAGTTTTGTTTTTGTGTCTGGAAGTGGGAATGTATGGCTGGCAGGGCTGCTCTCCAGCCATCTCATCCTCACTTCCTGTTAACCAGTTCAGGTTGCACCACACTTCATATTCTGAGAGCCTCAATCTGTGTACTTGGGGATGTGTGTGTAATGAATCAATATCTTCACCAGACCATCTGGGTGTAGAAGGGGGTTGTAGAGCCTATGGGTGTCTGTTGTGGGGTCACTGCTTTCCATCCTATCCTGATCCTTCCTATTCCACCTGTAACCCAAGCTCCTTATCAGAGTACATTTGCCAATTTCAAATGAAAGCACTCTTGTCTCTTCTCCACTATGTAGATCTAGAGACTGGAATCCATGGCTGCTGTTGCCACCCAGAGTTTCACAATCTATGTTTGTATCATTCCTGTTCCCAGACTGGTTTACAAGTTGGGTGCCCACGGATCCAGTGAAAGTAAAGCCTGGTTTGTCTTCTGTACCTTCTGTACTCAAAAAGCAAGGATATAAAAAATAGGACAAAATAAATTTTTTTTTGAAAAAAAAATAACAACAAAAAAGGTAAATGGTAGGGGATTCTAGTTTCCCATTCAAGAAGATAGAACAAAATCATTTTAAGCTGTTGTCACTTCTCCACTTTCACTTATTGTGCTCTAGATTACAGGAACTTTTTTCCTGTGCCAGCTCACCTCTCTGAATCTGAACTTGTTTTTTGCTCAAATTGGGAATTTGCTGAACAGTATTTTTCTTAAACTCTCTGGGAGAATTTGTTTTGGTTCATTGGAGGGGAATTCCCCCTATTTTGCTAAATACCCTAGGCTACCACAGTTTATGGTTTTTAACCTTGGTTCTGGGTCACTGAGTTGCCTTCCAATGTTTCCCCACAGCCTTCCTATCTCAATATAATGCTGCAGAGCTGTTGTTTTAATCAGTCTCTGGGAGTAGCTACTATATTATGGGTTCTTCTGATTGTTTTTCTTGAACAAAACCTATGAGTCCTAAGTTTGGCCTTTTAATGTCCGAGAGATCTTGTGGAAGTGGTTATCATCTCTTCAGCTGATGCACAGGGTCTTTCTGGTGATCTGCTTTCTCTTCTCAGTGTTCCCTGGGGTTTATCTTAGCCTCAGACCACCCACTCAACATGATCACAGTGCTGTAATTACTAGCACTACTTTGAGAGGAAATAATAATCATTAGTAACTATGACCATTTCAGAGCTAACCATGTACTAATTAATTATAAAAAGTAATGAAAATGTTCCCCACTACTCTGATAGTCCAAAAGTGAAAAGTAGGATTGATACTCTTGAATAGGCTACAAGATTAGATATTAAAGAAAGTAAAATTACTATTACACTATATATGGCATGAAAAATTTAAAAAGTGGAGGAGTTGTGGGGATGACAGAAGTAGATAATGCAGAAAGAGAAAGAGGCATAAGAGAGGAAAGAGTATAAAAATGAGCATACACAAACAATAAATCAATCCAAACAATACAAACAATAAATCCAGTTAAAATACTAAAAGAAATATATTGAATTGGATTCTAGTATGGAATATCAAGGTTTTCAAATCAACACAGAAGATTATATCAATAAAATGAAAATCTAGATTAGACCATGTTAAATTATTTCATGCTAAACTATTTGAGATGCAGTGATTATTTATTGGGCCTTCTAGATTTGGATTCTAACAAATTTGAGGAGGTATATTGAATGCCCATACCTCCTCCTTGGTGTATTCTTAGTTTTTCTGGGCATGGAGGTAGCAACCACACTAGCTGTTTTTTTGCTGGGATGGGAAGCTACATATTTTTTCCCTCCGTTTAGTTCAGGTTTCTCCTTCTAAAACGGTGAAGAACTTAAGTCTTGGCATCTTTTCACATACCACTCCTCCCACTTCTGGCATGAAACTAAGAGGCTCCCATGGTTCCTTTTTTGTCCAGGTACCTCTAGAGAGTAAGAGGAAATGGCCCTTAATTTTCTCTGGCCTGGGCCAGGTCCTTCTCTGGTAGGGAATGCATCTTTGTATGCTCACCTGTAAAAATGCTTTGCAGGTCTGAAATTGTCAAAAGAGATAGAAACTATTCTGTGTACATTTTGGAGTATATAATGGTGCACATCAGAGGTTTGGCAGCCTAGAAGTAAAGGTATGGGACAGCTGTGGCAGAGACACAGTGCTGAATACCAGAGGTGTGTCCTAGTCCATGGTTGAGGCGTAGGGCAGCCTGTGGTGACTGAGGCACATGGGGCAGCAGCCCACATCTAGCATGTGCCCTGCAATAGATCATGGGTTGTGACAACTTTATTTTCTATTTTTTTATTTGTATTTGGACACAATACCTTGATTTTATTTATTCGTTTTTATGTGGTGCTTAGGATCCAACCCAGTGCCTCACACCTGCCAGGCAAGCACTCTACTGCTGAGCCACAACCCCACCTCCAAGTTGTGGCAACTTTGATAGTGGCTGTAGGGTGAAGCATGTGCCTCTCCCCAGATGCCATGCTCCCTGGCAATGTCATGCCCTCTCTTCTGCTCTCCACTCCTATTTTGTTCAGCAGTAGAGGGAGTTGGGGCTCCTCAGCAGCCTTCAGCTCACATTAATGCCACTTCCAAAGGCCTTTTTCAAGGACCTTCCTTATGATATTATTTTTTGGTATCTCTAAACAGGATGACGCTATACACATTTAATTCTTTCCAAAGCTGGAGGCTTAGGCATGGTCTTTATGAAATGGCTGCCTACTTGTTTCTGCCAGAAAATTGAGAAAACCTGGGTACTTTTCTCTCACCAAATAGCTTTGCAGCTCCTGCCCTAACTTAACTTAGTCTTTCTCTTCTGCTGTTTACAGAATAAGCTAAGAGCTCATCTTCTCCTTTAGCTCCCTTTGTTTCCCTTCTCCTCAGATATAGCTTAGTAGTACAGATACTGGTTTGGAGTTAAGAATTTCTTACTGCTTTCTTTTCCAATAACAAGAATTTCCGAGTCCCTCTGATTCTGACTGTCCGGTATTGTCTTAGTGCATTCCTTCTAAATCACCCAATCCTCTGATCATCTGTTCTGTCCTTGCTTTGATTTTAAACTGCAAAAGAGTTGAGATTTGCCCTTTGCCTCCACTGTGCCAATCCCTAACTGGTTTTTTAAGTAACTTATTTATACCAAATGTTGTGATTTAAAAAGGGTATTTTGTTGTAGTCTCTTTCCCTCTAGCTGAATTTATTCTTAAACTTCTTTGTTGTAGATATGCCCTTACTTATGATTCTGTAAACAATGTAAACTGAAAATGAGTAGAAAAAATTATTATTTCTATGAAAATAAGTAGAATAATTTGGAAAAATTAGAGAAATGCAGGTTATAAGGAAATTGATACCAAATTAATTATGAGTATAATAATTATAAGAGATTATATGTGCATGTGTAAGTATCAGGATTTATAAAATTTAAAGAAAGTAATTCAGAATGCTTTACAAGTGTTAAATGTTGTAAATGTGTTCAATCCATTTTAAGGAACCTAGGAATCATAGATGACATATCATGGGCATGACATATTAAGAAAGACAAACATTCCAGATTTTCAGGCAGTAGAATAACAGTTGAAGAAAAGGCCTGAGTCTATGATGACATAAGATTGGCAAATGAACGAATGTTTATTGTCCTAAATGTGGGATATCTACTCCAAGCCAGAAATGGAGTAGAATTGTAGAATTAGTTTGTTCTTTGCCTTATTTAAACAAAACCCCCAAGAAAATATATGAAATCTTTTTCAGATATTGGAAAATAGTTCACTGCTTATGGAGAAGCTCCAGGCTATAGTGCATGAAGGAGAAACTCAACATAGTGTGGGAATCTCACTGCATGAGTCAGAATAGTTAAGAGTTTGGAGAAGCCAAGGTGGCTATGATTTGCTGAAATTTCTGGGGCCTTTAATTGGAGAGGAAAAACTTTCACAAATCAAAGAGAGAAACTGCTCTGCGATAGTATATTTACTTTGAGTTTTGGGCTGAACACTTTCAGAGCATGCATGTGAGTAATCTCCTAAGACTAGAGAATAAACTACCAGAAAGGTGCACACAACAGAATAATTTCTAATGTTGCCCAAAGCTGGGAATAATTTGTGTTTACACCAACTGGATGAAGAAATCTCCTAACACATGAGACAATGGGTATTCTTCAGATGGATATTTCCTTAGTACTAGAACCAAATTAACCCTAGACTAAATGGTATTTAGCAATCACGTCAATAAATTTAAAAGCATCCTCATCAGGGCCAAACTGGATCCACATAACTGTATTCCAGCATCCCAGAATAAGGCCACAAAATATTTTAAAGATTACAACAAAATCTATTAACAGCCATAAAATTTTGGGAACCCATTTGGAAATCACCAAGCATGTAGAAAGTAGTAAACCATAACTGGAAGAAAAATGAATCAACAGAAACAAACTCAGAAATGATATGTAGTATAGAATTAGTAGATAAGAGCATTAAAACAAATTTATAAATATATCCATATTCCAAGGAGATGGAAAAATGATTATAATGAGGAGGGAAATAAAAGATAAAAAAAGATCCAAATTGAACATATAGAGATGGAAAGAATAGTCTCTGATTTGTAAACTGAATAGCAAATTTGATACTATAGAAATAAAGATTTGAGGAGTTAAAATATAGCAATAAAAACTCTCTGAAATGAAACAAAAAGTCAAGTCTGAAGAAAGGGTTACAGATAATATCAAACAGTCTCAGATATTTATAATTGGAATTTCAGATGGAGAGGAAATAGATGGCAGAAGAAGGAGGAAAAAAAAAGCCTGAAAATTTCCAAACTGTAAAAAATATTAACCCACAGACCCAAGGAGTTTGATGAATCCCAAGCACAGAAAACATATTAGAGAACCTCATGAAGGCACAAAATAATAAAAATTCCTAAAAACATCTGATAAAGTAAAATTGTATAAATAAAGCCAAGTAGTGGGTGGGATAGTTTACATTTTAGGAAAATATGAGTAACAATAACAACAGAGTTCTCATCAGAAATTATGCAAGCCAGAACATAGTGGAATGACAACATTAAACATCTGACAGAAATAAGAAGTCAATCTAGAACTCTATGCCCAGGAAAAGCATTGTTTGAAAGAAAGACAAAATAAACAACTTCTCAACATTTCAGAGCCAAGTAGTTAACACTTTATGAAGTATTTGTTTACTATTAATGATATTGGCACTTAAATGGAATTTAGAGTGACTATATTGATATATCAGAAAAAATAGTAGTAATGTGTGATCATGGAATATCAGTAATGCTAAGAAGGGTTAAATCATCATGATAAATGGGAATCATTAAAAAGATAAAATAAGCCTAAATGTTTATTCACCTACTAACAAATCTTCAAATGCAGCATAGATACAAAGCAAAAGCTAATGAATTTGGAAGAAGGCATAAATTGTTTATGGTGAGAGATTTCTAGACCTCTCTCAATAATTCATACATAGAACAAGTAGATGAAATATTGGAAAAAGTTATCAACCCTATTAACTAACATTTCTAATTGACATTTATAGAACATGCTTTCCAACAATGTAATAATAATTTACTGTCTTTCAAATTTACTGAAAACTTGTATTTCTAGATCATATTCTGGGTCATGATGCAAGTCTCAATGAATTCAAAAGGATTCAAATCATAAAAAGTATATTCTCTGACTATACACAATATGTTCCTTCTAATAGAGAACTATATGGAAAATTCCCAACTTTATTTAGTTTAAACTAGATAGCACAGTTCTAAATTACCTATAAGTCTAACATAATTTCCAAAGAAGAAATCACAGAGAAAATCAGAAAATGTTTTCATATTTTTAATTGATGCATTATAATTATACATAATTTTTTAATTTATTGTTATGTATTTGTACATGCACATGAAATAAAAATATTAATTTACATGTCAGACATGGTGGCACATGCCTGTAATCCCAGAGACTTGGGAGACTGAGGCAGGAGAATCAGAGTTCAAAGCCAGCTTCAGTAATTTATCCAGGTCCTGAGCAACGTGGTGAGAGATCCTGTCTCAAAATAAAGTATAAAAAGGCTGGGGATGTGGCTCAGCAGTTAAGCACCCCTGGGTTTCATCCCTGGAATAATAATAATAATAATAAATTTACAAAATAAAACTACAGCATATTAAAATTCATGGGGTACAGTTCCATCAATGCTTATAGGAAAATTTATAGCATTAAGTATTCATATTAGAAAAGTAGGAAGGGTTAAGATTCACCCATCTTTATCTCTACCTTAAGCAAGTATGTAAAAAAGTGCAAAAACTCATAAACTGATAAAATAAAAAAGTATAAATCAACTAAACATAAAGACAGAAAGATAGTAAGAATCAATAAAACCTAAAGCTGGTTCTTTGATGTTAGTAAAATTCATAAACCCCTAGCCAGAGATTGAGAAAAAGAAGAACAAAAATACAGATTTAAAATTTTAGGTATACATGAGGTGTTACCTCTACCTATCCATTTTCTTAAAAATATTTTTTAGTTGTTGATGGACCTTTATTTATTTATTAGTTAATATGTGGTGCTGAGAATTGAACCAAGTGCCTCACACATCTTAGGCAAGTGCTCCACCACTGAGCCACAACCTCATTCCATCACTACCTATCTTGTACACATTAAAAAACAGTAAGGGACTATTACAAATAATTTATTCCCAAAATTAAAAAGCTTAGGTAAAATGAACAAAGTCTATGAAAAACACAAACCACAAAATCTCATTGAAGAAGAAACTTGAATACAGCCCCATGTCTATTGAAGAAATATCTAAAAATAATTTCTCAAGGAAAACTCCAGGATCCAAAGGTTCTAGTAGTCACTTTAACCAAAATTTGCAAAGATCCCAATGGAGAAATTTTTGTGGATTTTAGTCTGTCTTTTAAATGATACAGATTTAATGTGAGAGATAACATTGAACTTGAAAATTTCATATAAATTTGAAAGCAAAAAATAAGCTGTGAAATGTTTGCTTGCTTGTTTCTCCTAAAAATCAACATTTTGGTATTATTTTAACTAGATCAATAGAGATAATTTGTGCAATTATTTTGTATTAATATTTTATTTATCAAGGTTATTGTATATATAATGATTTAACTTTTTGAGGGTTGAAATCAGTGAAATGTTTCTTATTTGATAAATTCTCAGTGTCTGTTTGTGTAGACTTCTTATTCTGAGGAATATTGAGTATTAAATTCACAGAAAGAAATGATGGCAAAAATGCTGAATTATTGCTATATGTGTCCATTTATTTTCACTTAAAAAAAACAGGTGGGAGCTGTTCTTTCTAAAATGAATGATTTTCCCAAACTTGAAATGTTACCCTTTTTTGTATGTAAATGTTTTATTTTGTATGTAAATCCTTTATTACCATTCTGCATTTGAGAATAGATAAATTTTTAAATGTGAACAGACGCATTTTCTATTATTCTCTGAAAGAGTTATATTTTGGGGGATTAAGGGTTTATAAAACCAGATCTCATTTTGAGAGACTTAATACTTAATACATGATCCTGACATTTCAAAAATCAAATTATTTTATTCTCAGTTGCAAGTTTTCACAGCCCTGTTAAGAGTCTATTCTTTGAACTTGTACAGAAACCTACATATTGCTAAAATGTTATCAAAAGACCTTTTAAAAACTGCCAAGACTTGTATTATATATTTAGGTTTATTCTTAATACTAGCAGCAGGAAGAGCACATTGTGAGCTAAATTGGTTAATTGAAGTTGGAATCTGTACTACCTTTATACATAGATCATATACCAGAAGATAATTAAGAACTACATTAAGATAATCTCGAGGATCAATATGCTCCAAATATTTTTTTGTGTGGAGTAAAGCACGTAGGTATGTTATGTAGAACATATAATAATGTGAATTTACTTAAGGCTGTTAACTTGAAAGTAAAATTTCTAATTATTAGTAGTCACAAATTGAAGACAGTATATATAAGTAACATGATTTTTTCCCATGACAGAAAATTTTAAAATCTTGTCTATTAAACAATTTAGAAAGTAATATACTACAGACTTTGCACAGATACTTGATTTTCAACAAAAGTCTTCAAACAGTTACCAAAGTGTGTCTACTCAAAACAATATAGATGGCACTTAATAACTTATTGTTAATATCTACTCTTCCGGCTCATCCAAAACCTAGGAAATAACAGTCTCCAGATGATTAATAGCATATTAGTTTGAGAAGCACTGGACAAGTTCTTTTGGCAAGTTGTGAGAAAATTGTGGGACTATATTAACCAGCTTAATTTCCAATAATATTCATGGAAATTTTAATCCTCTTTATTCCCAATTCTTTTTCATACATGTCTCCTACCACTTAATTCATGTCTTAGACTTCTAAAGTTAAATTCTTTTAGCAATTACAACTTCCCTGGCAAAGAAATTCTTTCATTGTAGGTTCTAGCCAAGACTTAGCTTATAGTGTGCATTAATCCTGGATCTTTGGTGTGGTGTGAGTGAAGGCTAATACTTAATCTGTTTTTGTGTGGTTTACTTTAAAGGAAAATAGATCTTAAATTTCTCTGTAATGAAACTATGCATGTGTTGGTTTCATTTGGGCTCATTTTTTTACCCCCATGGGAACAATACAATCAAGGGGAAATGAAACAAAATGTGCTCATCTTGCTTTTGTGCTCTGAATAATAACATCTTTTGTTTTAGACCCATGAATCTTCTGCTGTCATCCTTGAAACACTAATATGCTAACTTCTGAGCTTGTTAAGTAGAGTGAAGTTCTCGGACTCTTCATGGTTCTTGAGAGCTTGTTAAAGTAGATCAATTTATAATATTATGTAAGTTTCTTGATACGTTCTGTGACACAAATGTTAATTAAACTTTTTATTGCAGCTATTGCCATTTTTTTCTTTGATGCGTTTAATCTTCCCCACATAACAGATATTTTTGCCATAACTTTTAGAAATAGGAAATGGATTAACTTTTTCTTGATAACTTGTATGGCTGTTTGTGATATGTCACAAATAAAGATATTGGCACCAATCTAAAATCTATAGGTTTTTTTTTTCTTGATTTCTTTTTTCTGGAAGAAAAATAGAGTTGAGAATCAATTCTGACATTCTTTTGCCAGATGGTTTGTTAGAAATGCAACCAATTGCCAGAAAATAGAACAATAACTATTTCTGTAATTGGAACAAATGTGTGATGTCAGATTTTTAGGAATAAATTATTGCTATACTAGTACCGAAAACCAAAAAATCCTTGATTTTGGTGTAATTTTAAAATTGCTAGATACCTCTTCTATTTTCTGTTGACGATGAAATAATAATGAAGTACTTTGATATTGTTCTCTTTCTGAAAGTTTAAAAGCAACTTTTATTGCCTAAGTAATTTTATATTTTATTGTATGATTTTACTTTAATTTATACCTTTCACTTTTTTTTTTAGTACCAGGGCACTCAACCACTGAACCACATCCCAATCCCTATTTTGTATTTGATTTAGAGATAAGGTCTCACTTAGTTGCTTAGCACCTTGCTATTGCTGAGGCTGGCTTTGAACTCAAGGTTCTCCAGTCTCAGTCTCCTGAGCTGCTGGGATTACAGGCATGTGCCACCATGCCTGGCTATCCCTTTCATCTTTTAAAATGTATATTTCTCTTTTAACTTTTATTTATTTGAAGGAAAATAAAGAATTTGAGTTTTGTTACTTAAAAATTTCTACCATAAGGATACAATATGATTTGCTAATTATTATAGTTGAAAATGTGACTACATATTACTGTTTTCAAGCTTTTTGAGAGTTGTAGATTTGCATACAGTTGTTAGAAATAATATAGAGACATCTTGTAGAATTTTACCTTGTTTCCCCCCAGTATTAGTGTCTTGCAAATTTACAGTATAAATGTCACATCAATGTTGAAAAAGAAACAGTCAATACCAATGTTCTCTAATATTCTTTTATAGTTTCTCACCCTTCTTACTCACCCCAACCTCATTCTAAATCTGTCAATCATTGATCTTTACTTAAATTTTAAAGTTTTATCATCTCAATACAGTTATATAAATAAAGTTATATACTCAGCATGTAAAGTTTTTGGATTGACTATTTTCTCTAAGCTTAATTTTTCCAGAGATTTATCCAGATAGCTGAATATATTAATATTTATTTATTTTTGTTATTGAACATTATTACATGATATAAATGTATCATAATTTGTTTGAAAATTCATTAACTGCTGGAATAATAATGGGATATTTCCTCTTTGGGATCCTTTTAATAAAGTAGCCATAAACATTTTTTATAATAATATTAAAGATGAATATATATTTCTCTGGGATAAATGCCTAAGAGTGTAATTGCAGTGGTGTATGGTAGTTACATGTTTAATCTCCTAAGAATCTTTCAGGATGTTTTCCCGAATGGCTCTTCATTCTCACTAGTGAGGTATGAGTGATCCAATTTTGCTACATCCTCTGTAACATTTGGTGTTGTCACTATTTTTTTTAAATTTTAACCATTCTGATAGATATGTGATAAATTCATTTTAATTTGCCTTTCCTCCGTTGCTAATGATGTTGAACATCTTTTTTTTTTGTTCTTATTCAATATCTATATATTCTATTCAGTGAAATCTCTCAGTGTCTGTAAACCAAATTCTAATTAGATTTTTTGGATTTTTACTGTTTAATTTTGAGTGTTCTTTTTTTTCTTTCTTTTTTTTTGGGGGGGGATATCAGGGATTGAACTCTGGGGCAATTAACCACTGAGCCATGTCCTCAGCCATTTTTAGTATGTGTTTTATTTAGAGGCCGGGTCTTACTGTGTTGATTAGGGCCTCCCTAAGTTGCTGAGGCTCACATTGAACTCGTGATCCTCCTGCCTCGGCTTCCAGAGCTGCTGGGATTACAGGTATGCACCATCTCACAGCTTTAGAATTCTTTATATATTTTATATACTATTTTTTTCAGAAATGTTAGTTGCAAATATGGTAGATGTTCATTATTTTTACATTCTCCTGCTCACTAAAATTTATTTGTGGATTCCAAATCAATATTCATGGTGGTTTTGCAGTCATTTACAGAGAGGCACTGAGTGAGTCTTCTGATTTTCATGTGTCAGAAGTCTAACAAAATGTTGTTCTGTCTTCTTTTTTCAGCTCTTATGGTATGAACAGGTGTTCGTTCTGAATCCATGACCCAAATAATAATAGTCTTATTTTATGACAGTTTTTTTCACATTTTTTGTTGGTTATTTCACTGTTTAAAATAGTTCCTAATGTAGTGCTGAAATGCTGGCTAGTATTCCTTAATATAAGGATGTTATATGCCTTACAGAGAAAAATATGTTTATTAGATAAATTTTGCTCTGGCATCAGTTTTAGTTCTTTCCATCTAAAGGGGTGGAATAAAACGCAAGACACCCTGAGACACATGTAAAAGTATAGCCTCACTAGGAGACTGAGACCTAATCAGAGAATACTTCTGCCAAACACCTTACCATCACATTACTGAAGTCCTGTTTATAAGAGTTCCGTTTGCCATGTACATGACATTTAGCTGTGAAAAAAATTACAAGTCATATAAAAAGTACAAAACATAATTTGAAGAGAAAGCAAGGATTGTAACTAGATACAGTAGGGATGTTAGAATTATCCAAATGGGAATTTAAATCAGTTGTGATTAATCACATCAGTAGATGAAGAGAAAGCATTTGAGAAAGTTCAATGCACATTCGTGATAAAATCTTTCAGTAAGCTAGGAATACAGTAAGTTCTACAATTTGGTAAAGAATATCAATCAAAAACTATAGCTAACATCATAATTAATGGTGAGAAACTCAAGTGTTTTGCTTAAGATAAAGAACAAGGCAAGGATGTGCTCTCTAAAGATTCATTTTCAACATAGTATTGAAAGTCCTAGCTAATGCAATAAGAAAAGGAAATAAAAGGTAAACAGAATGGGAAGGGATAAATAAAATTCATTGTTCACAGAAGTTATGGTCACCTATGTAAAAAATCCAAAAGAATGCCCCCCTTCAAAAAATTCATGGAACTAATAAACAATTTTAGCAAGGTTGCAGGAAACAAGGCCAATATTAAAAAGTTACTTTCCCATAAATCAGCAATGAATATGTAGAATTTGAAAACATAATACTGTTTATATTAGGAACCTTCAAAATGAAATACTGAGGTATAAATCTGACATGTACAAAACTTTTATTAGAAAACTATAAAATTCTGATTAAAGAAATCATGGACTAGAAGCTAGACTTGGAGGCACATGCCTGTAGTCCCAGGTACTCAGAAAGTTGAGGCAGGAAAATCACCTGAGCCCAGGAGTTTGTTTATTTTTATACTGGGGATTGAATTCAAAGGTACTTAACCACTGTGTTACATCCCTGGTCCTTTTTTTTTTTTTTTTTTTTACAAAAAATTATCAGAATAAAAAAATTTTATTCAGGTAGATAATTAAAGTATAGTTTGCATGAAATGTTGTTTTCAGTATATGTAATTTGTTTTATATAGAAATATTTTATAAATATCTTTCTTGAGCCAGAAGAAGGATTTGTATATTCTAAGTTTGTTCATCTTTTTATTTTCATCTTTATTATTTATGAATAAAGCTTAGAGATGTTTTCCTGTGCCAGAAAAAAAGCATAACAGTCATAAAATCCTGAAAATTTAAAAACTTGCTTAGTTGCTCAAGATCTTAGTAATTTGCTGAGGCTGGCCTCTAATGTGTGATCTTCTAGCCTCAACCTCTGAGTCACTGGTATTATAGGTATGAGCCACTGTGTCTGGCCTGAGTTGAGGTTGTGAGGCAGTGGCCTAGCCATTTCTCTCCCTCCCTCCCTCCACCCCTCCCTCCTTCCTTCCTTCCTTTTTTCCTTCCTTCCTTCCTTCCTTCACTGATGGGAAGAAATTATCAAATAATATAAGAAATATAAGAATAATATAAGAAATTATTCTTATATTGTAGTCCCAATAAAAATTTGAATGTTATTTTTTTATATTGGCAAATTGATTATAATGAGAAGAAAAAGAAATTGAATTACCAATGTAATATTGAAATAGAAGAACAAACTTGAAGGATTGGCTACCCAACTGTAAGACTTACTCTAAAGTTACAATAATCAGTGTATGATTTGGGTGAATTAGTAGGTAAATGGATCAGTGAGACAGACTAGAAAGTCCAGATGTATACCCACATGACTTGATCTTTTACAAAGGAGCAATAGTCATACAATAGAGCAAAGATATTCTTTTCAATAAATGGTGGTGGACCAGTGGGGGTTGTGGCTCAAAGGTAGAGTGCTCGCCTACCATGTGTTAAGGCACTGGGTTCGATCCTCTGCACCACATAAAAATTCAAAAAAAAGATATTTGTTCATTTATAACTAAAAAATAAATATTAAAAAGTGGTGGTAGACCAATTGAACATCTGTATGCTAAAAAATAAGTCTAGGTACAAAACTTAGACCTTTCCCAAAATTCAACTAAAAAATGAATCATACACCTGAGTGTAAAAATGCTAAACTGTGAAACTCTCAGAAGATAACAGGAGAAAACTCAGATGATCTTGGGTATCAGTGATGACTTTGTAGTTTCAACACCAAAGATGTGATCTATGAAAGAAAGAAAAGATAAGCTGGACATTATTAAAATTAAACCCTTCTGCTCTGTGAAAGATGAAATAAAAAGAAATCACAGACTAGGAGAAATATTTGCAAAAGACACATTTGATAAGGAACTATTATCCAAAATATCTTTAAAAAATTTAAAACTCAGTAGTAACAATTCGTGTAAAAATGAAGCAAAGACCTTAACAGAAGATGTACAGATGGCAAATAAGCATATGAAAAGATGACCCATATCATATGTCATCATGGAAATGCAAATTAAAACAACAATGAAATACCATTACATATCTGTTAGAATGGCTAAAATCTGAAACTCTGACACCAATTGCTCATCAGGATATGGAACAATAGGAACTCTTATTCATTGCTGGTGGGAATCAAAATGGTTCAGCCACATTGGAAGGTAGTTTGGTTCTTTTTTCAAAACTGACCATACTCTTCATACAACCCAGCAATCATACTCTTTGATATTTAACTAAAGGACTTGAAAATTATGTTCACACAAAAACCTACACACAGATTTATTCATAATTGCCAATGCTTGGATGCATCCCAGATGCATAGTAGGTGAATGAATATATGCACTGCAGTATTCAGACAATGGAATATTATTTGGTGCTAAGAAGAATGAGTTATAAACCATGAAAAGGCATACTTATTGGAATGAAATACATATTAGTAAGTGAAATAAGCCAATCTGAAAAGGCTATATTCTGTGTGATTCCAACTATTTTGAAAAAGGCAAAAACTCTGTTGAGGGTTAAATCAATATTTGGGGTTGGGGGCGGTAAAGAGAGATGACTCTACAGAAGATTGTTAGGGAGTGAAGATCCTTGGCATTGTAATAATGGTATATGTTGTTATGCATTTATCCAAACCCATAGAATGCCCAATATCAAGAGTAAACCCTAGAATGGCTATGCACTTTGGGCCATTATGATGTGACAATGTTAGGTTCATCAGTTGTAAACAACATATCCCTCTAGTGAGGGATGTTGAAAAATGAGAGAGGCTATGCACATGTAAAGATGGGGAATGGAATAGGAAATTTTTGTACCTTCCACTCAATTTTACTGTGAATCTAAACCTGCTCTAAGGGGCATGAGGGGAAAAAAAACTTTATAAAATGAACATTTTTTTTAGCAGCACAAGAGTTCCTTTCTGTGAAATGGTTTGAGTATTTTAGGTGCAAGGACTCTTATTTAATGAATTCATAATAAAATTTGTTGATCGATGGATTAATAGTGCATTTCCCATGAAATTATTAAACAACTAATGTCCTTCCAAATAGATTGACTCAGTACAGACATTTCATCTGCCCTTTCTAACCCTTGATATTGTTCCAAGGTTTTGCTGCTGCTTTTGAGAACCCGAGATAAGCCTCAAACTTGGATTCTCTCTGAAGGTATAATGAGCTACCACCCCAGCCATTTGGCACATCACCCATGTTATTTTAGAAAAAAAAAAAAAAGCCTTTCAGTGGAATGAGATTATTTTACTTTAGCAGTTTTCTATGTTATAAAGTTTAATTACAAGTTTAAATGAACAGAAGTAAATTTGTACCCATATGGCATTAAAGTATGTTAACTTTAGGGAAAGAAATAATATGAATAATGCTTAGAGATGTTTTCCTGTGCCAGAAAAAAAAGCATAACATTCTTAAAATTGTATTTGCACTGAAATATACCTGTCTAAGAAAAGAATAATATGTTTTATGCTATTTGTTTTTCTTTTCTTGGATCATGGTCAGTTCTAAAAGTAGAATGAAAATTGTAGTCTTGTAATGGTTTTATAAGCATCACAGTAACTGGACAAATATATTGTGAATTTCTTACATATCTGTTGATGTCATTAAACACAAGCATATTGTATTTCAGAATCATTTAGTCATCTTCACTCTTACTGACAGTTGGTACATTAGTTCATGTTAAATGGAATATCTCTTTAAACTATTCTTGGCATTTCCTAGATTAGATGAATTATGAATTTGATTATTAAAATTAACCTTTTATGTTCATCTGGTATGTTGTTTTGAGCCAATGTCCTTTTGTACTAGATCTTTTATCATCTTTTTGTGCTCTGAAAAAAAAGTTTTTATTCAGGTAGATATTTAATGCAAAGTATATTTTGCATGAAATGTTGTTTTCAGTACATGTAATTTGTTTTTACATACAAATATTTTACAAATATATCTTGCATGAGCCAGAGAAGGATTTGTATATTCTAAGTTCGTTCATCTTTTTATTTTCATTTTCATTCCTTACAACTGATTAGGATTTTGGAATAAGGGAAGTAAAATGAGGTTAATTTTTTTTATTACCAAAAAAGATAAACAATATTTGACTGCCAAAGTATATGCTAATTGATATCCTCCACCCCCTACCCCACATCCTCATCCCAATACTCTCTAGGTTTTAAGAACATTTTGTTAAATTAAAGGGAAAAGAGTCTAAAAATCATGTTTGGCTATTATGTCATAGGCAGATGGGCCTTCTCATTACGCTCTTTATTTTATTCCTCTTCATGAATTTGTCAGTTTTCTTTCTGATTTTTTGCAGGAGAGCCTGCAGAAGTTATTCTTTGAACCTCTTTTCTCCTTTGGGAATGCACTCATGCATCCACACATGTGCATATGAGTGTATTTGTGTGTGTGTGTGTGTGTATATATATATATATATATATATATATATATATATATATGATAATAATGCCATATTCATGATTATAATTAGAGTAGAAGACTTAAGGTAGAGTCTAATTTTTTTATTTCAAGCAGGGCATTACTAAATATCTCATAGATCATAATGACTTCTTTAAAATAACAAATTTATATTTTGACGAGTGAGGGACATTTCTAAGCTATCATTCATTTGAATATAAAACTAGTGAAATGGGAACATATAAAAAAACTTGAGGAAGGTGTTGTCTAAGTTTAGGGACTTAAGGTAGTATATAATATTGGAAGCAAGTTGTTACAGAAGAGTTTAAGTAGATGCTTGAATACAGCTTTGTTTGAGATATTTTAGAGGCTAGTGAGGGAATTCTGACATGGATTTGTAAACTAGTGAGGATTTATTTGGGACACTTCACTGAGCAATCTTACAAATCTGGGAAACAATTGAACATTTTAGTTTTCTTTATTATACAAATTTGAGGTCAGCAAACAATACAATGCTGATAAGTTTTAAAGGGTCTTATACATTGTTCTAATGATTTCATAAAGATATTTATGCATACTTACTACATGATTTTCAAAATCCATTGTGTTTCTATAAAGAAGTAGTTATTTTTATAAGTATAGAAATATTTTTAAAACCTACTCTTTGCATGTATGTATATCAGAGAGAGAGAGAAGGCAGGTAGATTTACTTGTAGATAATAAATATTACTAGATAAAAAAAACTTTGACATCTTTCCTAATTAATGATAGTTTCTGAACAATTCAGAAGTGATGTGGGTTGATAATTTTGGCAAATAAAAATATTTTTATAGTTGAAAGAAAAGAGACTTAGTCTTATTTGATCATCAAGTTCTGTGCTTCATTTGAGGAAAAGTGCCTACAGAGAGTGAAGAAGAGGCCATAGCTTCTGTACCTTCCTCTTCAAATTGCTATATGGGCATTATGGTACTTCGGGAAGTTTCCTTTAGTTTCTTCAGGTCTTTTGTGTTTATGATGATTTGAGACAAGAGTTGAAATTTTATTAATATATAAATATTTATAAATTTACATATGCTCTTATCGTACTAAGAGCTGAATGTCAGCTTCACAAATTGTTAGATTGTTAGCTATAAGCAAAATGTTGTCCACCAGATCTCTAGAATGTATTCATCCTGCATAACCTGCTAAACAGGGTCTCCCATTTTCTCCTCCTGCCAGTCTCTGGCCACAACCATTCTTTCTGTTTGTATGAGTTTGACTATTTTAGATATATTATGTAAGTAGAATCATATAATGTTTGTCCTTCTGTTATTGGCTAATTTCATATAGCATTATGTTCTCCAGGCTCATCTATATTGTTCCATATGGCAAGATCTCATTTTTTAAGGCTCTATAATATTTCATTGTTTGGTTTTTTTGTGTGTGTATGTGTGTGTGTGTGTATGTCTGTATACACTACATTTTCTTTATTCATTTCTCCATTGATGGACATTTACGTTGTTTTATACTTTTTTCTGTGGTGAAAATTTTTATTGTGAAAATGGGAGTGTAAATAGCTTTCTGATATTATGAATTGAAATCTTTTGAGTATATTCCCTGAGGTGGGGTTGTTGATAATTATTTTTTTAGTTTATAGAGGAACTTCCATAGTCTTCTTCATTGTGGTTAAAACAGTTTTCCCTTTCCACCAGTGGTGTACAAGGTTTCCACTATATCAAATTACTAATTATAATACAGTGATATGTTCTTGGTATACTTAAAACAAATGTGTATTTGTTTCATATCTGTTTGGTTATGATCCTTTCCAGATAACTTATAAATATTATGTTTTATTAGTAATAAAAACACTTTACATTTTGAAACATATTTTTCATTTTTAAATCATTTTTATACTCATCTGATCCTTACAGGTCCACATAGTCTATGTCTTAGGGTTGTTACCATATATTTTCTAAAGAACCCATTGCACATTTTAAATTTGAGGTTTACTGCTCAAATTAGTCTTTTCAAAGTTGTATAGTCATTACATTGCAAAGGAGATTCTTCATTTTTAATTTTTTATTTTATGAAAATTGCTCTGTAATTCATAATTTTTGAAGATGTAATTCCACTATCATATTTTATATTGTTGCATTTACAGTGCAGATCAAAGTAGATAGTGTGATTATTATACTTTGAATATACAGTGCAAAAGAACAGCAATAAAAACGTATGGGGCATTCTGTTATGAGCTAGGAAATCTGTGGGTTTAATTTGAATTCAACAAAGAGAGTGGACTTTCTAGATTGTTTATTTTGCTGAGAAGAAGCTTTTTAGTTTGAATCCATCCCACTTAGTGATTCTTGGTTTATTTCTTGCAGTATTGGAGTGTTATTAAGGAAGTCAGAGCCTAATCTGACATGATGAAAATTTGGACATACTTTTTCTTCTATTAGGCGCAGGGTCTCTGGTTTAATTCCTAGGTTCTTGATCCATTTTGAGTGGAGTTTAGTGCATGGTGAGAGACAGAGGATTAATTTCATTTTGTTGCATATCGATTTCCAGTTTTCTGAGCACCATTTGTTGAAGAGGCTATCCTTTCTCCAATATATTTTTTTGGTCTTTGTCTAATCTGAGATAACTGTATTTATGTGGATTTGTCTCTGTGTTCTTTATTCTATACCACTGGTCTATGAGTCTATTTTGGTTTCAATACCATGCTGTTTTTATTACTATTTGCTCTGTAGTATAGTTTAAGGTCTAGTATGGTGATGCCACCTGCTAAGTATTGCTTTAGCTATTCTGGATCTCTTTTCTTTCTTTCTTTCTTTCTTTCTTTCTTTCTTTCTTTCTTTCTTTCTTTCTTTCTTTCTTTCTTTCTTTCTTCTTTCTTCTTTCTCTTTTTTGAGAGAGAGAGAGAGAGAATATTTTTTAATATTTATTTTTCAGTTTTCAGTGGACACAACATCTTTATTTTATTTTATGTGTGCTTAGGATGGAACCCAGCGCCCTGTGCATGCCAGCCAAGTGCGTTACCGCTTGAGCCACATCCCCTGCCCTCTTATTTTTCCAGATGAATTTCAGGACTGCTTTTTTTATTTCTATGAGGAATGTCATTGGGATTTTGGTTGGAATTACATTAAATCTGTATAATACTTTTGGTAGTATGGTCCTTTTCACAATATTAATTCTGCCTATCCAAGAACAAGGTCTTCTAAGCAGGGCCAGATGGATACACAGCTGATTTCTATAAGAAATTGATTCCCAAGTATTTAATTTTTTTGAAGATATTGTAAATGGGGTAGTTTTCCTGGTTTCTCTTTCAGAGTATTTATCTCTGATGTACAGATATGCCTTTTTTTTTATTGGTTGTTCACAACGTTACAAAGCTCTTGACATATCATACTTCATACATTAGACTGAAGTGGGTTATGAACTCCCAATTTTACCCCAAATGCAGATTGCAGAGTCACATTGGTTACACATCCACAATTTTACATAATGCCCTATTGGTAATTGTTGTACTCTGCTCCCTTTCCTATCCCCCACTATCCCCCCTCCCCTCCCCTCCCTTTTACTCTCTCTACCCCATCTACTGTAATCCATCTCAGATATGCCTTTGATTTATGGGTTTTGATATTATATCCTGCTACTTTGCTGAACTCATTTATAAGTTCTAGAAATTTTCTGGTGGAATTTTTTTTATCTTCTAGGAATAGAATCATATCTTTGGCAAATAGTGATAATTTGAGTTCTTCTTTTCCTATCTGTATCCCTCTAATTTCTTTCAGCTGTCTAATTGCTTTGGCTAGAGTTTCAAGAACTATGTTAATAGAGGTGAAAGAGGACATTCCTGACTTCTTCCAGTTTTTAGAGGGAATGCTTTCAGTTTTTCTCCACTTAGAATGATGTTGGCCTGGGGCTTAACATATATAGCTTTTACAATATTGAGATATGTTTCTATTTTCCCTAGTTTTTCTAGTGTTTTGAACATGAAGGGGTACTGTATTTTGTTAAATGCTTTTTCTGCATCTATTGAGATTACCATGGTTCTTATCTTTAACTCTATTGATGTGATGAATTACATTTATTGATTTTCATATGGTGAACCAACCTTGCATCCTTGGGATAAACTTGCTTGGTTGTGGTGCACTGTTTTTTTTTGATATGTTTTTGTATTTGATTTGCCATAATTTTATTGAGAATGTTTGTATCTATGTTCATTAGAGATATTGGTCTGAAGATGTCTTTCTTTGATGTGTCTTTGTTTGGTTTTGGAATCAGGGTGATATTGCCTTATAGAATGAGTTTGGAAGTGTTTCCTCTTTTTCCACTTCATGGAATAATTTGGGAAGTATTGGTATTAGTTCTTATTTGAAAGTCTTATAGACATCAGCTATATATCCATCTGGTCCTGGCTTTTCTTGGTTGATAGGCTTCTGATGGCCTCTTCTATTTCATTTCTTGAAATTGATCTGTTTAACTAGTGTATATCATCCTGATTCAGTTTGTGCAAATCATTTGACTCTAGAAATTTGTTGATGCCTTCAATATTTTCTATTTTATTGGAATACAAATTTTTAAAATAATTTCTAATTATCTTCTGTATTTCCAGGGTGTACGTTGTGATATTTCCTTTTTTATCATGGATGTTAGTAATTTGAGTTTTCTCTCTCCTTGTCTTTGTTAGCATAAGTAAGGGTTTATTAATTTTACTTATTTTTTCAAAGAACCAACTTTTTGTTTTGTCAGTTTTTTCAATTGTTTCAATTTCATTGATTTCAGCTCTGATTTCAATGATTTCTTGTCTTCTGCTTTTAGTGTTGAATTGTTCTTCTTTTTCATTTACTTTGAGAAGTAGTGTTCGTTTATTTATTTCTTGACTTTTTCTTCTTTTAAGGAATGAACTCCATGCAATGAACTTTCCTCTTAGTACTGCTTTCATAGTGTCCCAGAGATTTCAAAATGTTGTATCATGATCATTTAACTCTAAGAATATTTTAATCTCCTCTTTTATGTCTTTTGTAACCCATTGTTCATGCAATAGCATATTATTTAGTCTCCAGGTGTTGGAGTAGCTTCTATTTTTTATTTTATCATTGATTTCTAATTTCATTCCATATGATCTGATGTAATGCAGGGTAGTATCTCTATTTTTTTTGTATTTTCTAAGAGTTGCTTTGTGGAATAATATATGGTCTGTTTTAGAGAAGGACCCATGTGCTGCTGAGAAGAAAGTGTATTCTCTTGTTGAAGGATGAAATATTCTATATAAGTCAGTTAAGTGTAAGTTATTGATTATATTATTGAGTTATATAGTTTCTTTGTTTAGCTTTTGTTTGGAAGATCTATCCAGTGCTGAAAAATGTGTTTTAAAGTCACTCAAAATTATTATGTTTTGGTCTATTTGACTCTTGAACTTGAGAAGAGTTTGTTTGATGAATGTAGATGCTCCATTGTTTGGGGAATGTATATTTAAATTGTTACATCTTGTTGATGTATGGTTCTCTTGAACAGTGTGAATGTTTTTCTTTATTCCTTTTGATTAACTTTGGCTTGAAGTCTACTTTATTTGATGTGAGGATGGAAACCCCTGCTTGTTTCCGCAGTTTATGTGAGTGGTATGTTTTTTCCCAACCTTTGACTTTCAGTCTGTAGATGTCTTTTCCTATGAGATGAGTATCTAGAATTCAGCATATTATTGGGTCTTTTAAAAAAAATCCAATCTGCTAGTCTACATCTTTTGATTGGTGAGTTTAGGCCATTAACATTCAGGGTTATTATTGAGACATGATTTGTATTTGTGGTCATATTTGTTTATTTTTGGTAATTTCACCTGACTTGGTTTCTCCTTTGATTTTTCCTTTAGTGTAATACCTCTCTTTGCTGATTTTCTTTGTTGTTTTTTCATTTCCTCCTCATGGAACATTTTGCTAAGGGTGTTCTCCTGTGCAGGCTTTCTAGTTGTAAGTTTATTTAGCTTTTGTTTATCATGGAAGATTTTTATGTCATCATCAAAATTTTGCTGGATACAAGGTTCTTGGTTAGCATCCATTTTCCTTCAGAGCTTAGTATATTTTGTTCCAGGATCTTCTAGCTTTCAGGGACTGGATTGAAAAATCTGCAGTGATCCTAATTGGTTTCCTCCTATATGTAATACAATTCCTTTCTCTTGTGACTTTTAAACTTCTCTCCTTATTCTGTATACTAGGCATTTTCATTATAAAATGCCTTGGTGTGGATCTGTTGTGATTTTGTACATTTGGTATCCTGTAATCCTCTTGTATTTTATTTTTCATTTCTTTCTTCATGTTCAGAAAATTTTCTGATATTATTTCAGTGGATAGATTGTTCATTCCTTTGGTTTAGAACCCTATGCCTTCCTCTAACCCAACAATTCTTAAGTTTTTCTTTTTGTTATCTCATAATTCTTGAATGTTCTACTCATTGTTTCTTACCATCTTTTCTGTGTGGTCACCATTCTTTTCAAGATTAAATATTTTGTTCATTGTCTAAAGTCTTGTCTTCCAAGTGATGTGATCTGTTGGCGATACTTTCTATTGAGCTTTTAATTTGGTTTATTGTTTCTTTCATTTCAGGTGTTTCCTTTTTTTTTTTCCATATCCTCTATCTCCTTATTGAAGTGATCTTTTGCTTCCTTTATTTGCTTATGTAGTTCTTTATCAAAATGATCTTTTGCTGCCTGTATTTTGCTCTCTTATATCATCTTTTAATTCATAGAAAATTTTAATTATGTATGTTTTGAACTCCTTCTCTGTCATTTCTTCTGTTGTGCTGGCCATGGATTCTAATAATGTATTATCTTGGTTTCTTGGGAGCAGTTTCTTCACTTGTTTTTTCATGCTGTTCCTGTGTCTTCCCTTCTAGCCCTGTGGATCCGAGTTTTTACTCTATAGGCTTCTAATCTTCCCGCAGGTTTCCAATACCTCTCCTTTAAGGGGAAGAACAATGTGAACAGATCACAATACAAACAATTTTTAACATTAAACCAAATAGCTGCTATTAAGATGTTTAAGATTTTGTCACAATATACGGAAATGGTAAGTTCAGTTATTATCTATAACATATACAGTAGGTTTGCAAAAGGCTCTACAGTTTCTGATGGTGGACAAAGAGCCACATAGAGTTAGAAGATCTTAGAAAGCATGAAAAAGGAATCTAAAGAAGTTGGTTAGGAGCAGGAGAAGAGAGAGAAAGTGATTTTAGGGAAACAAGCAAGTGGGAAGACAGTAGAGTTCAAAAAACAAACATATATATTAAGAAAATTTAAAATGTAAAAATAGGAGATAAAAGAATATACAACACCACTGTAATGTATTATTCAGACATTCAAGTCCTCAGTAGCCTAATTCATGAGAAGTACTTGGTTTCACAAATGTTGGGGATGTGAGGGCGGAAGTAGAGAGAGAAAGAAAAAATATCTTGAAGGGAGATAACAAGGATTGTTTTTGTTGGAGCTCAGTATCTTTCCAGCTTCTCTTCTCATTCCAATAGGTGGAGTTGTCTGTTGTTTGCTGGTATCTCCCACCTCAGGATGGTGAAGGTTGTTTGGGTGGGAGGATTGGGCTTGGTGGCATAGCCCCTGGAAGTGGGGTATAGCACTTGCTTGTCCCCAATGGGAGACTGCACCCCAATAATCTCTTTGGGGTCCTGCTCATGTGATGTGGGCACCTGGTCTTATCTCCTTGTATTGCTTGTAGACCTCACAATTCCTGGTCTCTAATTTAGTCTGTAAATTGTATCTCACTCGCTCCTTCCCTTTCTACTTCCCAATCAGGAACCTTTCTCTCCATAGGTCTTGTAGCTCCTGCTCTGGGGTCCACGTACCTGTCATGGAGAGCTGTTTTATATTGGGCAATTCAGGACTGGTTTTTTTGAGCTACAGACTAGCCATGTAGCCATGTGCACTGTGCTGGGTTAGCAGCTGCCAAGGAGAAGGGGACTTTTGGTACCTTGATATTGCTTCTAAGCCCCAGCTGGTGTTCCAAGCTGGAGGTTGCCCCAACTAAAGATGGTGAGAAAGGTGTCCCAAGATGAAGGTGGCTGCTTTCAGGGATGGGTGTCAGGTCAGGTGGGCCAGGTGGTGGCGTTAAGTGGCATGTTCAGAGATGCAGCTCTATTGCATGCAGTATTGTTGCTGGTGGCTATCTCCCGATCCAGTGCAGTGTCCCCATGTGCAGGCTACTGCTTTTAGGGAACTCTGGGAGTGGTTGTAGTCTCCCAGATGGAGGTGACTAGGAGAGCCCCATGTTGGTAGAATGGGGTCCACATGGGAACATCGGCTGGAGTTCCTGCATGTGGTCTGCGGCCAGGTACCCTACGTGGGAGCAGTGGTTGGGATTCCTGCATGGGTGGGTGGCCAGGAGTCATGTGAAGGTACTGATGCTGGTGGTCCTGCTCGGGCACCTGGAGTTTATGCGTGGGCATGTGACTGGGAGTCCCATACTGATTCTGAGGCCTGGAGACCTGTGCTGCACAAGGGCCATTATTCCTGCATGGGAACAGCTGCTGGGGACCCTCTAATCACTGGCAGAGAAACAGCATTTCCACTACTTGAATCCTAGGTCTTGGAGCAACACAGAATGCAGCTTCCCTCTAGCCTGTCATCTTGGATCTCCTGATTCTCATTTTCTTAATTTTGGGAAATATGGTTGATAAAAAATGTTTAAATTTGTAAGAGTGTATGTTAGATAAAACATAAGTAGGCATCTGTTACTTTTTTAACAGATATGTTAACTTTTTGTCACTGTGATAAAAATACCTGAGATAATAAACTTATAAGGAATACATTTATTTTGGCTCACATTTTCAGAGATCTCCGTCCATGGTCAGTTATCTCCATTATTTTTTGACCTGTAGAAAGGGAGATCATAATGGCATGGAGTAAGTGGCAGAGCAAGGCTGCTCACCTCATGGAATCTAGGAAGCAAAGGAGAGGGATGGGACTCAGGCAAAGAAAGAGGAAGAGAAAGAGGAAGGATTGGTTATCAATATCCAAGTCAAGGGCACACCCTAGTGACCTGATTTCCTTCTATTAAGTCCATCTATTAAAGGTTTCATCACCTCCCATTTGTGTCACAGGCTGGCAACCAAACCTCTCATTGGTAGACCTGTGGAGGACGTTTAAGATTCAAACCATAAAAGAAGAATAGTATTTATTGAATTTCTGGAATGCCTGTATTCTTAAGTCCATTAGTTAGTCTTTGTATATGGGGAAACAATAAATGTGTAAAGAAATAGGCAAAGGAAAATATATAGTAAATGTTTGTGAAAAAAGAAACAGGCAAATTGTTGGTGTACATTATACTGTTTTAGAAGTTCATCCCTTCACTCATAAGGAAAATCTTACCTTAAAGTGATAAATCTTATTGAATACACAGTGATGGTTTCTATATCTGTGGGTTCCATAAATGCCTGTTCAACCAATTTTAAATCCTTATACTGAGCTGGACACTTATAATCCCAGTGGCTCAGGAGATGAAGATTGCAAGTTCAAAGCCTCAGCAGAAGCATTGCAAGTTCAAAGTCAGCTTCAGCAACTTAGTGAGGGCCTGAGCAACTTAGATCTTGTCTCCCACAAAATAAAACAAAACAACAACAAAACGAAACAAAACACAAAATGGGCTAGGATGTGGCTCAGTGGTTAAGCACCCTATGTTGTTCAATCCCTGTTACTGAAACAAAAACAAAACACAATAACAAAAACAAACTGAACTGAGCATGTACAGACTTTTTTCTTGTCATTATTTCCTAATCATTATGGTATAACAACTACTCACATAGCATTGAATATTTTAAGTAATCTAGAGATTATTTATGTTAGGATGTATAGGTTACATGCAACCATGACACTGTTTTCTCCAAGGGACTTGAACATTTGTGGATTTTGATATCTGAGGGGAGTCCTAAAACTAATACCTATGGATACTGAGGGACAACTATTTAACCTTTTCTGTTATCTTATTAGCCAGGCCTGTGTTTTATTTTACAAATGATTGCTAGGGGGTTTAATTATATGTATCTAACTTATCACAGTTTATCTTCAAATAAAATTATAACCACTGGAGGAGGCTGCTTTCAGGGATGGGTGTCAGGTCAGGTGGGCCAGGTGGTGGCATTAAGTAGCATGTTCTCACTGCTCCTTCCCTTTCTACTTCCCAATCAGGAACCTTTAATGTTAACCTCTAACATATAATATCAGAGCCTCATAACATTTTATCTCCAATTTATCTAGGTTTTTATCTAGAATCATTTTCCTTAGCTAAAATAATTTTCTTGAAAGTTTCTAATACTAGTCTACCACAATTTACTTTTTTTTAAAAGCATTTGTTTACCTGGAAAGGCTTTATTTTGCCTTTGTTTTCACTGAGTGTAGAATTTTCAGTGATAGAATATTTTTCTTTCTTAAATTACTGCTTCATTTTCTTCTGACTTGCATTATTTCTATTAAGAAATCAGTGGTATTTCTTATCTTTGTTCTCTTCTGTATAATGTTTTTTTCCTCTGGCTGCTTTTGGGATTTTTTTCCCTTTATCAGTTTTCAGCAATTTGTGAATGTGCCTTTGTGTTGTTTTCTTCATAGGTACCCTGCTTGTTGAGCTTCTTATAGTTATTTGTTTTATTAAAATCAAATCTAAAAAATGATCTGCTCTTTTTTCTTTAAAATTTCTTCTGTTTGATTGATGATCGATTGATTGATTGATCGATTGATTTAGTGGAAGTGGGAGGAAGGGGTAGAGGGGAGTAGAGGAGTGATACTTAAGGGTATAATTATATTTGAGGTGAGTAAAATATTCTCAAATATACATGTTTGTATATGTGAAAAATATTGAATTGCCACTTATTTTTTTCTGATTGTTACTGTATTGAAATATTTTTATTAGTTCATTTTAGTTATGTATAATGTTAGGGTTCATTGTGACACAATTAATCAAGCATGGAATATATTATGCTCTAATTCAGTCCCGAGTGCTTCCCATTTTCCTCCTTTCCTCTTACCCCTGTTCTCTTTCCTGTACTTTACTGATCTTTCTTCTAGTTATTTACAATTTTATTTAAAATTATTGCCTTGTGGATATACATAAACATGAGATTCACTGTGGTGTACATACATAGGAAAGTTAGGTAAGATCCGTTCCACTGTTCTTGTCTTAACTGATCCTCTTCCCACCCTCTCAATCCCCTTTCTCTCCTATCTTTTATTTTCGTGGAATTCCCCTGCCATTCTTTTTTCTTTTTCTTTTTTCTCTTATTTTGGTCTAGCTTCCACACAACTAAGAAACATTCAACCTTTGACTTTCTGGGTCTGGCTTATTTCACATAGAATGGTGGTCTCCAGTTCTATTTATTTACTGGAAAATGTCATAATGTCATTTTTTATGACCAAGTAATAGTCTATTGTGTATATATTCCACATTTTATTTATCCCTTCATTGTTAACTAACACCTAACTTGGTTCCACAACATAGCTTTTTTGAATTGTGCTACAGTAAACATTGATGTGGCTATTTTCCTTATAGTTTGCTGATTTGAGATATTTTGGATATATACTGGGGAATGGATAGCTGGTTCATATGGTTGTTCCATTTCTAGTTTTTTTTTTTTTTTTGAGGAATCTCTATACTGCTTTTTAGAGTGGCTGCAGTAATTTACAGTTCTACCAACAATGTCTGAGTTTACCTTTTCCCTCACATCCTCACCAGCGCTTATTATTATTTGTATTCTTGGTAATTGCCAGTCTGTCTGGAGTGAGCTGAAATCTTGGCATGGTTTTGTTTAGTATTTCTGTGATTGCCAGAGATGTTGAACATTTTTTAACATATTTATTGTGCATTTGTATTTCTTTCTTTAGTTCTTTTGCCCATTTATTATTAGTTTTTTTGTTGTTGTTCTTTATGTATTCTGGATATTAGTTCCCTGCCTAAGGAGCTGGTGGCAATGATCTTCTCCCATTCTGTAGGTTCTCTCTTCATGCTCTTAATTGTTTTCTTTGCTATGCAGAAGTTTTTTAATTTGATGCTATTCCACTGTTGATTATTGGTTTAATTTCTTGTGTTTTAGGAGTCTTATTCAGGGAATTGATGCCTGTGCCAATATGTAGGAGTGTTGCCCTTAGGGTTTCTTCTAGAAGTTAGAGAGTTTCTGGTCTTTGATCCACTTTGAGTTGACTTTTGTGCAAATTTCATTCTTCTACTTATGGACATCCTGAACCCTGATAACAAAACAAAAGACACATTTAAGAAAGAAAACTTCAGACCAATATTCTTGATGAATATAGTTGCAAATATTATTAATATTGACAAACCACATTCAAAACTCATTAAGAAGATAGATCAAGTGAGATTCATCCCAGGCATAAAAGGTTTCAAATTTCATTCTTCTACTTATCGACATCCAGTTTTCCCAGCACCATTTGTTACAAAGGCAACCTTTTCTTTAACATATGTTTTTTGAACCTTTGTCCAGTATCAGATGATTGTATCTGTAGAGGTCTTTCTCTGTGTATATTATTCTATTATGTTTGTCCTCATGTCTGTTGTGGTGCCAATACATGCTGTTTTTGTTACTAGACCTTTGTAATATGATTTGAGGTCCACTATTATGATTCCTCTAGCATTACTCTACTTGTTTTGGCTATTCTGGGACTTTTATTCTTCCAACTCTATTTCAGAACTGTTTTTTCTAGTTCTGTTAAGAATATTATTAGTATTTCTATGGGGATTGCATTGAATCTTATAATGCTTTTGGTGATGTTTTATTCAGCTTTTTTGTTTGTATGACCAACAGACCTGACAAGAACAATTTTTTTTATGTTTCACATTTATTAAAAGTCACAATTAAATTTCATTTTCCAAATGGAACCTACTGTAAAAAATCAATTAAAAGGTGGAATAGCCAATAGTTAATGGAAAAAAAAACTGTTATTTTTCCAATTACTTGGTTCATTTTAACAAGGATGTATCATTTCACTGCCTCAGTCCAATGTTATTTCAGGTGAGAGTTCATAGCAATATTGTCTCTGAAGTCTCGTTTCTTCAAGTTGGCCCCCTCCATAGTTTTCCAACCAAAGTTTTCCCTGAAGACTAAGTAAAACTAAGAACAATGGGAAACGTTTTTAAAAATTTATTTAAGGAACACAAAAGTGCATCTCAGTAATTTTTTAAAAAGCCAGTTTTAAAATTCATCCTATGCTACCTCACCATTCCATATGCAGTCTGAAAGGTGATTGATTCCTAGATGTCTTCTGGTTTCTACACATTTTAAGGTTACTGAGTTTGATACAAGAAAACGTGAAGTCTCACACAGCCCCTTGTCATCTGATTCGAACTATTTGTGCCCCACCTCTCTCTCCACACACTTGCCAGTTCCCCTGCTGGCCCACAGCACAATGGGGACACAGCTGGCTGGGGTCATCTGAATTTTAGAGTAGTTTTCTTTTTTATTACCTGTAAAAAGCTAGGCTCAGATTTTAGTCTTGGGCTCACTAATTTCATGCTCTAGTCAACAGTTAAGCAAATACACAAAATTGACTTTTGCTTTTCATATTTCCTAGGTGAGACTGGGGCTTTTAAAAGAAATATTACATATAAAAAGACAAAAGCCTAAATGAGGAATAAGAGGGGTTTTATTTACTATTAAAGGCAAAACCTCATAATTTATTTCTATTTCTTTCACAGAAAATAAAAGGAAATGACCTGATTTTTTAGGTCTTAAGGTCCTAACCTAATAATAAAGTGTTAAAACCAGCATGAAAATAATAAATAATTCAAAATGTAACTGACATCCAGTGTTCTTTAGGATTTAAGGAAGTGCGATGTTCTAGATTTAGGCAAATGATTCCTTAGGTTACCAAATGCATTCCCATGAGTGTTTCTTCATTTATTTACCCAAAAAATTAAAATCCTACTACATGTACATATTTGTCTTAAGACTTGCTCTAAATCAATGCCTAAGTACTGGAGATTTAGGCTAGATGTACCTATTAGTGGGAAGCTGTTCTCAACTCTTTTACAGCTTATACCAGAAAGAAGAAGCTATCAGTGCAGGAGGATAGAAACATCTGCCTGGTGAACCTGCCAGTAGAACCCTTAATATAGAAGAGCAACAACTACTTATTTTTTCAACTCCATATTTTTTTTAAGAATTAAAGTACTTTATTTAATTTATTTTTATGTGGTGTTAAGGATCAAACCTAGTGTCTCACACATGCTAGGTGAAGAGCTACAGCCCCTCATTATAAATTTTTCAAAAATTTCTAAAGATCCTCTGGATTTCAGAAGTGTTTATGGTGATATTTCCTTTGTCATCTCTAATTTTGTTAATTTGTATCTTCTCTTTCTTTTGGTTTGTTTGACTAGGAATTTATTAATGTTTATTCTTTTAAAGAACTAACTCTTTGTTTCTTTGAGTCTTTGTATTTTTTATTCTCAATTTCATTGTTTTTGCTGTGATTTTAATTATTTTCTATTTTCTGGATTTTGATGTTAGTTTGGTTTTCTGTAGGACTTGAGTTATAGCATTAGATTTTTTTTTGTTTTGTTTTCTATTTTTTTTTTAATTTAGGAACTCAGCTCCCTAAACTTTCCTCTTAGAACTGCTTTCCTACCATCCCAGAGATTTTGATATGTTGTATCACTATTCTCCACTTGTTTCTAAAATTTTTAATTTCTTTCCTGAATTTTAGGCTCTCCATTCATCTTTCAAAATTATATTTTTTAGCTGGGCAAGGTGGCACACACCAGTAATCCCAATGACTTGGGAGGTAAGGCAGGAGGATTACAAGTTTGAGGCAATGCAGCAAGGCCCTAAGCAACTTGGTGAGACCCTTTCTTAAAATAAAAAAATAAAAAGGACCCCCGAGATCAATCTCCAGTATCCTCTCCCCACAAAAAGGAAATGTATTTTTTAAGCTACAGGTGTTAAAGTGGTTTTTTTTTTTCTTGTTGATTTCGAATTCCATTCCATTATTATCTGATAGGATGAAAGAAATTGTCCTTTTTTTTTTTTGTATTTTCTAAGAGTTGCTTCTACCCTAAAACAGGATTTATTTTAGGAAATGTTCAATCTTCTGTTGAGAAGAAAGTAAATTCAGTTGTCAATGGATGAAATATTATATAGATGTCTATTTGCATTTGATTAATAGTATTTTTTAGTCACTAAGAATCTTTACTTAGGGGGCTGGGGATATAGCTCAGTTGGTAGAGTGTCTCCCATGTATAAGGCCCTGGGTTCAATCCCCAGCCCTAACAACAACAACAACAACAACAACAAAGAATCTTTACTTAGTTTATGTCTGAATGACTTATCTAGTATTGAGAGTATTAAACCACCCAGTACTGTGGTCTATTTGATTCTTAATATTGAGGTTTTGTGCTACAAATACATGTATTTTAAACTCTTTGCCATTGTTCCACAGGTCACTTGGTCCTTATTCATGTTTTGTCCTTTTTATTTGTCATTGTAGATCGATTTTATTGGTATATCTTCATGTTTATGGATCTGTTTTTCCTCTGGCCTAATCTGATGGTTAACCTATTCATTGCATTTCTTAGTATTGAAATTGTATTTTTTAGTTCTTAGCTGTTCTGTTTTTTATAAGCATTTAATTTCTCATTGAATTTTGTTTCATGTTCTTGCATACTTTTATAACAACTGGCTTAATATTCTTGTCCCCTAATTTCATACTCTTATTACTAGGTATCTTTATTGACTGATTTCTTTTCCTGGTTATGGATTTTATTTTCTTGTTTTGGTGAATGTCTCTTGTAATTTGTATTGGATAGTAGACATTTTAAATATTTTGTTGGTGAGTGTCTGGGTATTATTGTCTCCCTTTTAAAAAAGTTGAATTTTATTTTGGCATCAATTAGCTGTCTAGTGGAACAGCTTGATTTTATTTTATTTTATGTTTTTTGTTACTGAATATTGAATCCAGAGGTATTCTACTACTGAGCTACATCTACAGCCCATTTTGTTTTTTATTTTGATGCAAACCCAGGTGGCCCCAAACTTGTGATCTTCCTCCTTCAATCTCCCAAATAGCTAAGATTAAATGCATGGACCACCGTGCCCAGTTGCAGCTTGATCATTTGGGCATTATGAGTGTAGATTTAGAAAATTAATTGAAGACCTTTAATAATTTTTTCACCATAGTTTTCTTTATGTAGCCTCATGTAGTTTCATTCCATGTGTGCATTGCTTAGAATTTAACCAAAGATTTAAAGGAACTTGTTTTAGTCAACTTTTCTGCTGCTATGACCAAAAGACCTGACAAAAACAATTTTTAGGAGGAAATGTTTATTTGGGGGCTCATGGTTTCAGAGATCTCATTCCAAAGCAGCTGGCTCTATTCCTTGGGGTTCAAGGTGAGACAGAACATCATGGTTGGAAGAGTGTCACAGAGGAAAGTGGCTCAGGAAACAGAGCACGCCACTCAACAAGGACAAAATAGATACCCCGAAAGCACAACTCCTAGGGCTCACCTTCTCTAGCCACATCTTACCTGCCTAAGTTAACATTCAGCTAAATCCCCATGATAGGTTTAACATACTGATTATGTTTGGGCTTATAAATAATCATTTCATCTCTAAATTTCTTGCATTGTCTCACACATGAATTTTTGGGAATACCTGATTAGGTAGATTTCTAGAATTCTTTTTCTGCACAACTGCACATTTGTGCTTGGCCAATTCTAGTGGTCTCATTTTCCTTGAGAAACCACTTCTGGCTGCAAGGCTACAGTATTCTTCTTGGACTTTTCTTCTCTGGGTTGAGAAGTTTGCAACTAGACAGAGAACCAAGGTGGATACTTCCTTTGTTTTCTTCTCCTAGAGATCACTGGTCCATGCTGCCTGTTTTCCCTCTATGAAACAGTTAATACATTTTATACAGGTGTCTAAAGAGAGGGGAAGTTTGAATGCCAGTAACTCTTTTATGGCTGTGAGCTGAAGTCTAACTACATTTATTGTACTATTTTTTCGGGGGTGGGGGTGGTTAGGGTAATGTAGTAGCAACAGGAAGATTGAAAGAAATCGGTCCCTTCTCCTCTCTTTTGGCAATGGTTAAGAAAGAGACTATCTCTGGACTGAAGATAGCTCATCTTTTTTAGAATTGTATTTCCCAGTAGAATCCACATTATTATGATCAATAGAACTGTCCTCTTTTCTAGCTCAAGAAAGACTTGCTAAATTGTTAAAGCTTGCCATGTGGAAAGGTAAAAAAAAAGAGTGGTTAAAATGTATCATTTTACTTCTACTCTCATTTCAGGGAATAATTACCTTCTTTTGAAAGAAAGATAAAAGGCATATTGTTAATCTATAATATAGTTGCTGATAATATCTCTGTGTAACAAATTACTTTAGGCTTTAACATAGCATAGTAAAGGCTACTCTGAGATAGCTGATAAAATGTTATTGGTCTACCTGATTGCCCCTTTCCAGAAATCACAGTATGGTCCTATTTTTACTGTGATTTCTTTTCATTTGAAAGGATAAATAATCTAAAGGAAATTTGTTCTTTGTATATATAATATCTGATTTATGCCTTCTTTCTTTTTCTGGCTTATTGATATCTATTAAGAAAACTTTATTTTCATTTATTGCTCCACCTTACATGTGTAAACTATAATGCATTTCCTTGTATATGCTAATAAAGTAAGTATAGTCATTTAAACATGTCTACTTGCCTTTGAGATCATGTTTTTGTTAAATGTTTACTTTAACAGAGTAAGAAGAAGAAAAGATCATGAAATGTTAGATTTTTTTCCAAGAGTCCTGACTTACTGATAGTGGTAATACTGAATGTGAATTCAAAAACATTTCATCATGGTTATGAAAGATGGATGTTGATATTAGAATAGAAACAGGAAAAATTGAACTCTGGAACTTCGTATCAGATTGTCTGAATATTCCTAGTATTTAGACTAAGATCATAGAGACTTACATAGGCAGGGAAGAATCTAGAGCAGTGCATTTTATAGTATATTTCACAGAAAAATCTGTGGTCAGACTGTTTTCTCTGTAGGGCCAGGTCAGAGAATACTATGGAAAGTATCTCTAGGCTATGGTAGATGCTGTTTAGAATAAGGACTCTTTTAAAAAAGTGTTTATTCAATTAAGTATTAATTGTACATAATTAATTAGGGGTACAGTGTGATAATTGGATACATTTACATAGTGTACATGATTGAATCAATATTAAACAGACTTTTTTTGATTAACACATAATGATTTTACATATATATGGGATACAGTGTGATCTTTCTTTAAATATATAGTACATACTGATCAAATCAGGATAATTAATGTTTCTGTCTTCCTATAATTACATTTTGTTTGGAGCTTTTGAGTGCCTCTCTTCTAGATATTAAGAAAATATAAAACTAACTTATTATAAACTCTTGAAATTACCCCTCTGAAGTACAGAATTGGAACTTCTGTCTCACTGTTTTGATACCTGTAATCCAATTTCTGTCTTGCTCACCCTTTCCAGCTTCTAGGAATCACTATTCTACATTTCAATCAAAATTTTCAAACATCCACACATGAAAAAAAAAAAATGCTGTACTGTTTTTCTTTTTCTTTCTTTTTTTTAAGTTATAGACGGATACAATACCTTTATTGTTTATTTATTTTTACATGGTGCTGAGGTTCGAACCCAGGGCCTCACATGTGCGAGGCAAGCGCTCTACCACTGAGCCACAACCCCAGCCCACTGTACTGTTTTTCTATGTCTGATTTCTGCCAATTCACATAACAAGTTGGAATTCTTTTATTTTTTTGGTACCAGTGATTGGACTCACATCCCCAGCCCTTTTTATTTTTTACTTTGAAACAGAGACTCACTAAGTTGCTTAGGACCTCACTAAGTTCCTAAGTGTTGCCTTAAAGCTTTTGATCCTCTGGCATCAGCATCCCAAGTTGATGGATTTAGAGGCATGCACTTTCAGGCCTGTCACCACAGGAATTTTGGGGTTTTTTGAGACAATTTTTTCCTTTTTCTTTTGTTTTCTTTTACTTACTGCTAATACAGGTGTTTCTTTTTATTTTTAGTTATACATGACAGTAGAGTGTATTTTGACATACCATACATATATGGAGTATAATTTCCCATTTTTTTCTTGTACATGATATGGAGTTACACTGGTCATGTCTTCATATATGAATGTAGGAAAATTATGTCTGATTTATTCTATGATCTTTCCCATTCCCATCCTTTCTCCTTCTTTCCCCTCATTAACTCCTGTCCAATCTGCTGAACCTCCACTCCCCACTACATCCCCACCTATTGTGAGTCAGCATTTGCGTATTAGGACATCAGGCTTTTGGTGTTTGGGGATTGGCTTACAGCATGATAGTCTCCTGTTCTATCCATTTACTGTCAAATGCCTTAATTTCATTCTTCATTATGGCTGAGTAATATTCCATTGTGTATATGTACCACATTTTCCTTTTTCCATTCCTCTGTTCCAGGGCACCTAGATTGGTTCCATAGCCTAGCTATTGTGAATCAAACTGCTGAGAACATTGATTTGGCCATGTCACTTTATAGCTAAATTTAAGTCCTCTGGGTATATGCCAAGGATTGGGATAACTGGGTCAACTGGTGGTTCCATTCCAACTTTTCTGAGAAGTCTCATACTAATTTCCAGAGAGGTTGCACCAGTTTTTAGTTCCAACAGTAATGTATGAGTACCTCTTTCTCCACATCCTCGCCAACACTTATTATTGCTTGTATTCTTGATAATTGCCATTCTGACTACAATGATGAAATCTCAGTGTAGTTTTAATTTGCATTTCTTTAATTGCTAGTAATGTTGAACATTTTTTCCCATATTTTTGACCACTCATATCTCTTCTTCTGTGAAGTGTCTGTTCAGTTTCTTTGCCCATTTATCGACTGGGTTATTTGTTGTTTTGATGATAGGTTTTTTGAGTTCTTTATATATGCTGGAGATTAATGCTCTATCTGATGTACAGATGGCAAAGATTTTCTCCCATTCTTTCGGTTCTTGTATTGCATTCTTGATTGTTTCCTTTGCTGTAAAGAAGATTTTTGAGTTTGATTCCATCCCATTTATTGATTCTTGATTTTACTTTTTCTGCATTAGGGGTCTTGTTGAGGAATTTGATTCCTAAGCCAACATAATGTAGAGTTGGGCCTACTTTTTCTTCTGTTACATGCAGGGTCTCTGGTCTAATACCTAGGTTCTTGATTCATCATGAGTTGAGTTTTTTTTGCAGGGTGAGAGATAGGAGTCTAATTTCTTTTTGCTCTGTTTGGATTTTCAATCTTTCCAGCACCATTTGTTGAAGAGGCTATCTTTTCTCCAATATATGTTTTTGCCACCTTTGTCTAGTATGAGATAGCTGTATTTTTGTGGGTTTGTCCCCATGTCTTCTCTTCTGTACTATTTGTCTACATATATGTTTTGGTTCCAGCACCATGCTGTTTTTTTTACTATGGTTCTGTAGTATAATTTAAGGTCTGGTAATGCCTCCTGCTTCACTTCTTACTAAGGATTGCTTTGGCTATTTTCTGGGTCTTTTATTTTTCCAAATAATTTCATGATTACCTTTTCAATTTCTATGAAAAATGTCATTGGGATTTTAATAGGAATAGAATTAAATCTGTATATTGCTTTTGGTAATATGGTCATTTTGACAATGTTAGTTCTGCCTATTCAAGACCTTGGGAGACCTTTCCAACTTCTAAGGTCTTCTTCAATTTCTTTCTTTAATGTTCTTTAGTTTTCATTGTTGAGTTCTTTCACTGCTTTTGTTAGATTAATTCCTAAAAATTTTTTTGTTGTGTGTCTCTTCTTAATTGGGTAGCTTTCTTAATTTCTCTTTTAGTGGAATTATCACTGATGTATAAGAATGCATTTGATTTATGAGTATTGATTTCATATCATGCTACTTTGATGAATTCATTTATTAGATATAGAATGTTTTGAGTAGAATTTTTTGAATGCTCTAAATATAGAATCATGTCATCAGCACATAGTGATATTTTGAGTTTTTCTTTTCCTATGTATATCCCTTTAATTTCTTTCTTATGTCTAATTGTTTTGGCTAGAGTTTCAAGATAATATTGAATACAAGTGGGGAAAGAGGGCATCCTTTTGTTGTTCCAATTCTTAGAGGGAATGTTTCAATTTTTCTCCATTAGAATGATGTTGGTCTTTTTTTAGCATACATAGCTTTTATAATGATGCGGGATGCTCCTACTTTCCTTAGTTTTTCTTGTGTTTTGAACATGAAGGAGTGCTGGATTTTGTCAAATTCTTTCTCTGTATCTATTGGGATGATCATGTGATTCCTGTCTGTAAGTCTATTGATGTGATAAATTATGTTTATTAATTGCCTTATATTAAACCAACCTTGCATCCCTGGTATGAACATCACTTGATCGTGGTGCACTGTGATTTTAATATGGTTTTGCATGTGATTTTCCAGGATTTTATTGATAATTTTTACATCTGTGTTCATCAGGGATATTGGTCTGAAGTTTTCATTCCTTCATGTGTCTTTGTTTGGTTTTGGTATCAGAGTGATACTAGCTTCATAGAACGATTTTGGAAGGTGTTAAGAATACTTGGTGTTATTTCTTGGAAGGTCTTATAGAACTCAGCTGAGACTCAATTTGGTCCTAGGCTTTACTTTGTTGGTAAGCTTTTGATGGCATCTTCTATTTCATTGCTTGAAATCACTCTGTTCATATTGTGTATATCCTCCTGATTCAGTTTGGGTAGATCATATGACTATAGAAATTTGTCAGTCTTCAATATTTTCTATTTTATTAGAGTATAAATTTTCAAAATAGTATCTAATTGTCTTCTGTATTTCAATAGTGTCCATCATGATATTTCCTTTTTCATTACAAATTTTAGTAATTTGAGTTTGCTGTTTCTCTTTATTAGTGTTGGTAAGGGTTTATCAGTTTTATTTATTTTTTTCAAAGAGCGAACTTTTTGTTTTGTCAGTTCATTGATTTTAGCTCTGGTTTTAATTATTTTTTATCTTCTGCTGTTTTTGGTGTTGATTTGGTCTTATTTTTCTAGGACTTTGAGGTACTGTTAAGTCTTTTATTGACTTTCTGTTTTTTTGATGAATGAGCTCAATGCCATGAACTTTCCTTTTAGCACTGCCTTCATGGTGTCCCAGAGATTTTTTTAAAAGTATTTTTATTAGTTTTTGATGGACCTTTATTTTATTTACTTATTTATATGTGGTGCTGAGAATCAAACCCAGTGCCTCATGCATGCTAGGCAAGCGCTCTACCACTGAGCCAAAACTCCAGCCCTGTCCCAGAGATTTTGATATGTTGTATCACTATTCTCATTTACCTCTAATTATTTTTTTATTTCATCCCTGATTTCTTTTCTTATCCATTCATCATTCAATAGCATATTATTTAGTCTCCAAGAATTAGTGTAGTGTCTGTTTTTCATTCTTTTGTGGATTTCTAATTTCATTCTATTATAATCTGATAAGATGCAGAGTATTAGCTCTCTTTTTTTGTATTTACTAAGAATTGCTTTATGTCATAAGATATGATCTGTTTAAGAGTAGGATCCATGTACTGCTGAAAAGAAAGTGTATTCACTCATTGATGGATGAAATATTATATATATATATATGTCTCTTAAATCTAAATTATTGATTATATTATTTTGTTCTATAGTTTTTTGTTTAGTTTTTTGTTTGGAAGATCTGTCTAGTAGTGAGAAAAGTGTGTTAAAGTCACCTGGCATTATTGTGTTTGGTCTATTTGTTTCTTGAAGTTGAGAACTGTTTGATGTACATGGATGTCCCATGGTTAGGGGCATAAATATTTATGATTGTTATATCTTGTTGATGTATGATTCCCATAAGTGGTATGAAATGTCTTTCTGTGTCCCTTCTGATTAACTTTGACTTGAGGTCCTCTTTATCTGATATGAGGATGGAAACCCCTGCTTATTTACAAGATCCATGTGAGTGATATATTTTTCCCATCCTTTTACATTCAGTCTTTGGATGTCTTTGCCTATGAGGTGAGTCTCTTAGAGACAGCATATTGTTGGGTCTTGTTTTTTAATCCAATTTTCCAGTATTTGTCTTTTGATTGATGAGTTGAGGCCATTAATATTTAAGGTTATTATTGAGATATGATTGTGTTCCCAGTCATTTTGGTTCATTTCTGATTTTTAATTTGAATTAGTTTTCTCCTTTGATTGACTATTACTTTTGCTGATTTTCACTTGTTTATTCCATTTCATCATAATGGAATATATTGTTGAGAATATTCTGAAGTGTAGGCTTTTTCATTGTGAATTCTTTTAATTTTTGTTTACCACAGAAGCTTTTTATTTCATCTTTAAATCTGAAGCTTTATTTTTCCAGATATAGGATTCTTGGTTGGCATTCATTTTCTTTCAGAGCTTGGTATATCTTCTTCTAAGACCTCCTAGCTTTGGTGGTCTGGGCTAAGAAATCAGCTGAGATCCGAATTGGTTTGCTCTCTTACATAATCTGATATTTTTCACTCACACCCTTTAAAATTCTCTCCTTATTCTAAATGCTAAGCATTTTCATTACAGCGTAGCTTGATGTGGGTCTGTTGTCATTTTGCACATTTCGGATCCTCTTGTATTTCATTTTCCATTTCATTCTTAGGATTTGGGAAATTTTCTGTTATTATTTTATTGAAAGGATTGTGCATTCCTTTGATTGTATCTCTACACCTTCAGCTGTCCTGTTAATCTCAAATTTGGTCTTTTCATGTTATCCTATAATTCTTGGAACTCAGAGGCACTTGACCAGTGAGCCACATCCCCAGCCCAATTTTGTATTTTATTTAGAGGCAGGTTCTCAGTGAATTGCACAGGGCCTTATTAAGTTGCTGAGGCTGGTTTTGAACTTACAATCCTCCTGCCTCAGCCTCCTGACCTGCTGGAGGCATGTGCCACCATGCCCAGCTTGAAATTCTTTCCATGATTTTTTAACATCTTCTCTGCATAATCAACTCTATTTTTAAGATTATAGATCTTTGGATTGGGTAAAGGGGAGGATTGTGAGACATTATGAGGATAGGAAAGATGGTAGAATGAGACGTACATCATTACTCTAGGTACATGTATGATTGCTGGAATGATGTGTCTCTACACGGTGTACCAACCAGAGAATTGAAATGTTGCACTCTATTTGTGTACCATGAATTGAAATGCATTCTGTTGTCATGTACAACTAAGTAGAACAAATTAAAAAAAAACTATAAAAAATATTATATATTTTGTCTTCATAGCCTGAAGTTCTGTCTTCCAGGTAGTCTAGTTTAGGACTGGCTCTAGCTCAGCGGTTCCTTCGACAGAGAACTTATAACCAAGTAGTCTAGTTTCTTGGTGATACTTTCTATTAAATTTTTAATTTGGTTTATTGTTTCCTTCATTTCAAGGATTTTCGTTTTGTTTTTTTTTTCAGAATCTCTATTTCTTCTACTGTGGTTAATGGATTTTGTTATTGGAGTATCTTTCTTTGCGTTTGCTTGAGGTTATTTATTCCCTTGTTTTTTCATGTTGTTTGTGTGTATACCCATCTAACAATATGGATCTGAGGCAGCAGAGTTTCTATCTTGTGGACCTATATTGTCCCTGAATGTTTCTAGTACCTCACTGTTAAGGGGAGACAAATAATAACAACAACCAATGCAAACAATTTATATCATTAAACCAAATAGTTCCTACTATTATGTCTACAATGTTAATTATAACAATAAACAAAAATGATATGATTAGTTATTTCCTGTAATAAAAACAGCAAGTTTGGAAAAGGGTTTACATTTTCAAATGGTGGACAGGGAGAGGACAGAAATGATATAGAATGTGTGATTATGAGAGAGGAGGAGAGAAGACAGCAGTTAAAGATGAAAGGAAGACTGAAAGAGAGAACAATAGAGATTGGCTGTTAGTAGAAGAAAAAAGAATAAAGGGAAATAGGAGAAAAATATATATAAAGCAAAAATTTAAAAAAATACAAAATTAAAATATACTAATTAAACATCTTTCTTCACAAAAACTAATCCATGTAAACTACCTTGCTTCAAATATGCTAGAGATGCAAATAAATAAAATAGGAAACTGTATAAATATTCATGTACCATGAAAGTCTTAATGAAAGAGTGAATAAGAATTTTTAAAAAAGTGGGAAAAGAAAAAAATAATCTTGATGAACAGTTAAAGAATTTTTTCTGTTGGAGTTCAAAATATTCTCAGATTCTCTTCTCAACAGTTTTAGGTGGGGATCTTCTGGAGTGTGATGCTCTACCCTCTGGATTGCTGGAGTGAACTCCTTAAGCAGAGTTCCTGGCAGCAGAGGTTTGGGTTTAGGCGGGCTCCAGGCTTTTCACTGAATGCTAATTGATCTGGAAATTTTAAGTCAGTGTAACTCTACTGACCAGTAGTTGTTAGTCCACACTGGAAGATGTTACTCTAGGGATGTCCCCTGGGTTCTACTTATGTATTGGTGTAGCCAATTCTTAGTCTCCTACATCACCTGCAGATCCCACATTTCCTGGTCTCTGGTTCAGTCTCCAAACAATTTCTCCCACTCTGGCCCTTCCAAGTTCCTGGCCAAGTATTCCCTCCCTCCCACCCCCGGGATCTGCAAGCATTTGGATTAGAGGGAGAGGCATAGAGCCAGGCTGGGTTTCAGCAACCAGTTGTGTCCCCTTTGTAAACCTCTCCAGGTTTGATTTTCTTCTCGTCACTTAAGCACACTCTATGTTGTGCAACCTGTGTTTACTGGTCCTGTAATTTTGGGCCAAACTGAAGTTTGCCAGGAATCAGCTTTCTCGGTTGCCAGCCCCCACATCACAGCTGCAAAATTATTCCTTTCTTTATCCTCCTCATGCCACCCAGAGAGATGGCAGCTTCTTTCCCCACACACAGATACCATGTAATGCATCATTCAGGTTTATTGGGCAAAGTCCTTGGTCTCTAAATGCTCAGTTCCCGGAAAAACTTTGGGCCTCCCCCAAATGTAGATTTCTTTAATTCACTTATCCCTCTGCTATACTCGTGGAGGGATGTTCCTGGCTAGAACTTCAGGCTGGGCTGTAGAAGTGGCTCTGCTGTGGGAGATTTTTTCCTTATTATATCCAACCTCCTGTGTCCTGGGTCTGCTTTGAATGTCCAGTTTTAGGTTCAAGTAACACCTACTGCCTTTTGTTCACCCACTTTGTGGAGAAACTGCCTTTCTGCTTTGCTGATTTCATGCCATGGAGCAGCCAAGAACATGACCTCCTCTATTTTACCATCTTGGATCTCACCAGGATAAATTTTTAGGTGATAAAGTAATAGAATGTATTTAGTATGATGTCAGAGATGGGGGGGTTATAAGAGTAGATTATGCAGCATAATATGTTTAGTATACTGTCTTTTTTGTGGAGGGAGGTGGTTCCCTCATGACTCCCATTCCCTGGGCTTGTCCAGGGGTTGGGGGGGGGGCGGGTGCAGAGTTTTTTCTTATAGACTATAATATCTAATACACATTGTTTTATTCACTATCCCCTTTTGCCCAGGAAATCTCACCTGCATAAGTATGCATATATAGTATATTGTCTGTCTTTTCAGTAAGAAAATACATATTATTTCTATTACATTGGCACAAATGAACACAGAACACTTGACTAAGATTGCTAATTTGGCAGGGGGGGGCAGAGTAAAGGGGAAATCAATGGAGGAAAACAGGGATTGGAGTGATACTTCTCATACATCTTGTATTTTCATTTTTAAATAATAGGAATTTATTTTGAAATACAATGATTAATGTTTGAAACTTTGTTTTTCTTATAGTTTTTCATAAATATGGATTATCATGTCTGAAACCACTACCAATTACATTTTTATACTTACTCATCATTTATGTATTAAGCATCAGCAGTGTGAAGGATACTGAGATAAAGTGGGATCTAATTTTTGTTCTTCAGGTACTTACATTTAGTAGGCAAATGAGAATATGAGATAATCATGATGAAATACTAAATGTTGTTGGAAAGGCACAAAGTTCATTGGCAAATTCAGTGAAAATATCAGGTAGGTGATAGCATTTGAATTGAATTTTGGGGAATTAATGAAAAGGGGGGAAGTTAAGAGAATTTTATATAAGTATTAACATAGGCACAAACAACAAAGTAGTCTTGACTTTGACAAGCAATAATGCTTGAAATTATCCCCAAATATAGTTGGAGTCTTGTAATGTTTCAAGAAATGAAAATGTTTTAATGCAAGCAAATTTTTACTACCCTATTTGTCATCTATCACATTTCCTTTGAATTAACCTGTGGAAAAATATACAATGTCAATAGCATCTAAACTAGGAATAAGAACATTTTGTGAAAATTTAAGATGGATTTTTATTTTGCTATATTTTCACAGTTATAAAAAAGTTGCATGATTACTTATATTACTTACTTAATCCTTTCTTTAATCATTTGAGTGGAAGTTGGAAGCATTGTGCTTCTTCAACAGAAATGCATTGTTGTGTATTTCTTAAGAACAAGAACATTCTCTTCATGACTGTGGTATAATTATCAGAACCAGGAAATTTTCATTTTTAAATGTTGATAATTATATAATAACACTTAAAAACTAGTTTCTCGTTAAGTCCAGGATCAATTCCACATTCACACATTTCATTTAGTTGTCTTGTATGTTTTTTTCTGAAACTATTCTTTATCCTCTCTTTATCTTTCTTGGTCTTAACCTTTTGTTGAGGAGTATAGAACATTTGTAGATGACCTTCAACTTGAAGTTGTCTGTTGTTTTCTCATGGTTATGTTCACATTATCATTGTTGACAGAAGTACTTTAGCTGTGATCCTCTATCCTCTAAGCATGATATCAAGTGTATGTGATTTGGGTTTATTTCTATGTTAGCTTTTGTCACTGTGATGAAAACATCTGACAAGAACAATTTAGACATATATAACAAATTAGAAAAAATAAAAGAGCAATTTAGAGGAGAAAAGTTTATTTGGGGCTCACAGTTTCAGAGATATCTGTTCATGGTTACTGGGCCCTGTTTTTTGCATCTGTGGCAGTGCAGTACATCATGGTGGGAATATGGGTCAGAATAGGTCTGTGTTCCTCATGGCAGCCAAGAGGTAAGGAGAGTGATAGAAAATGATCAGATTTTAGTATCTCCTTCTAGGTCATGACCTTAAGGACCTAACTTCCTTCAACTAGGCCCCACCTCCTTAAGGATCAACCACCACAGGCTAGGGACCAAGCCTTTAACACATGGGCCTTAGGGAGATATTCAGGATCCAAGCTATAACAGTAGCATATTTAAAAAGGTTAAAACAATTTTAAAAAGAAAGTAGTGTTTTTAAGTAACACCAAATGTGTAGAAGTCAAAGTATTGTCAATAAAGTTAAAACTGCAATAGGGTTTCTGAATAGATGATTAGATCCACTGAAGGGAGTATTAGACTACTAGAGCATAGACCTAAGAAAATTACTCAGTATGTAACCCTAAGAAACAAAAAGGGATGGAAAATATGAATAAGAGCTTATAACATGGATAGCAGAATAAGAACGATAATAGGAGTCCTGGAAGAATAGAATGTGAGTAAGGGATTTTTAAGCAGTGAATTACGCTCTTGAATTGTTTTGCATTGATCCAAGATTTAGGAAGTACATTGAGTCCTCAGAAGATGCAAAGTATACCTAATCAATCATTGTGAGACTGCTACACCTCGAGTTTATAGGGAAGATAATGAAAGAAACCAGACAGTGAAGCCTGAATACCTATAATCTCAACAACCTTGATAGCAGAAGTATTAATAACCATGGTAAACGGAAGACACCAGAGAAAATAACTGGATCTACAATTTTATGCCCAAACAAAATTATCATTCAAAATTTGGTCCAGTTAGATGTATTTTTAGACAAAGGCTGACAATTTGCCTTTTCTTAAAGAACTGATGGGGAAGAAACCTGATTTATTGGAAGAAAATGAGATGCAATGAAGAAGGAATGCTGAGCAAAGTAATTGATAAGCATTGAAACAATCTATATAAAACATATATAGATATAAAACATATATAGACCTATATAAAACATCCACAGTATTTATCACCCAATAGATGTACAGAAATAAGATGAAACAAATACACTATAAATAAGTACCATGGAAGAGGTAAGATGAGTTTAAAAGATGGAGTAATGATTTGTTTAAAGTCTTTATTCAAGAGGAGAAGAGAGACATTAATGTTAGGTATTTGTGTGCAAGATGGTCATAGTAAAACTGTAAGGCTGTCACCTGGGAAATAGAACTAGAATATGTAATTCATTCTAGAAAGGCCATAGAAGAAAAAGAAAAGATAGGAAAAGAACAAAGCATAGAAAAAGCATAGAAGAAAAAGAAAATATAGGAAAAGAACAAAGCATAGAAAAAGCAAGGTAAATAGAAGGTACAAAATAAAATGAAAAATAAAATCTGAATTCAATAATTACAATAAATTAGGGGTGCTTGCCAGCATGTATTAAATCAGCAAAACAAAGAGATTCTTGTATGTGATTTATAAAATAATTATCTAAAACATAAGAGCAGGGTAAAGTAGAAAGTAAAACTGATTATGCTTTCATTATTGTTTTCTGACAGTGATTATTTAATATTTGGTCATCTGTAATTGCTGTTTTTGTTAAGCTATAGTAGTTATAAATTTTTCTATTGTGTTTAAAAATGAAAAATAACATGTAATATTAAATTCATTATGTAAGCAACAATAAGTGTTGGTGAAGATGTGGGGGAAAAGGTACACTCATATATTCTGGTGGGACTGTGAATTGGTGCAACCACTGTGGAAAGCAATATGGAGATTCCTTAGAAAACTGGGAATGGAACCACCATTTGATCCAGCTATCCCATTCATCAGTCTAAATCCAAAGGACCTAAAATCAACATACTACAGTGATGCAGCCACATCAGTGTTTATAGCAGGTCAATTCACAATAGCTAAACTATGGAACCAACCTAGATACCCTTCAACAGATGAATGGATAAAAAAAAATGGAGTATTACAAAATGGAATATTACTCAGCCTTAAAAGAGAATAAAATTATGACATTTGCTGGTAAATGGATGAAATTGGAAAATATCATGCTAAGTGAAATAAGCCAATGCCCAATAACCAAAGGCCAAATGTTTTCTGATATGTGGATGCTGATCCATAATGGGTGGGGAGAAGGGAATAATGGAGGAACTTTGGATTGGGCAGAGAGGAGTGAGGGGAGGGAAAGAGCATGGAGGTGGGAAAGATGTTGGAGTGAGATGGACAACATTATCCTAGGTACATGTATGATTGCATGTACTGTGTGACTCTACATCATATACAACCGGAGAAATGACGAGTTGTGTTCTATTTGTGTACATTGTATCGAAATGCACTCTGCTTTCATGTATAACTAATTAGAATGAATGAAAATTTAAAAAAAAATTAAAAACATTGTGTAGATTACATCCACTTAATGTGTAATAGTTGTAGAAATACTACACTATCCTTCTGGTATAATACTGAATCTGATTTTATTGAGCCATAAACTGCTTGGTCCTGAAGGTACAAATGTGAATGTTACTAACGCCCTGCTTTAAGGATAAACTTGTTCTAAACACAGGCATTGGCCAAATCTAGAATCTCTTACCAATTACATTTTGTCTTTTAGAAATGAAATAAATAATACTGATTCCCTGAAAGCTGTAGGATTTTAAATGCTACAAGCAAAGTAAAAAATGAATAACACAGAATATATTCAATATTACTACACATTTTATTAAAAACAAAAGTCTTCCTCCAAAATATTATTAAAGTTTCAAAATAATAGGACCTCATTATATCAAGTTTTATTTTTCTGATACATTTGTGATTAAATGAGATTGCCTATATTGACTCTTTGGCTTGTGAAATCTGGGCTTTCTAAGCAAATAAATGAGTGATATAAAAAGAAGATGCTTATGCAAAACAAAACTTTTCAACTGTTTTTGAAAATCTAATGTAAACATCATATACATATTATTTTAAGCAGAGAACCCAGAGTACATTATACTAATTACCAGTCATTTAATTTCATTCCATCAATTAGAACTAGATTTCTACTAGGTAACAAACAATTAATCTAAGGTTCTTTAGATATTGTTACTTTTAAAATGTTTAACTTTTTTTTTAAAAAAATAGAAGTTTTAAAGTTTGTTCTTTTCAATGTTATATTTTATGTTTTACTAATTCAGGGAGTGTGTTGATTATCATTTCTGAGATTTTCTTTGCTTGCAAGAGGTATAGAATTTCATAGGTATATTTCAGCATGTTAGAGTATTTCTTTTAGCTTAGTTCATCTACTCTTAACGCCCAAAGTCATGGATCTAAGACTCCTCTCTGTCCAATCCAAAGTGTCTCCATTATTCCCTTCTCCCCCACCCATTATGGATCAGCATCCACATATCAGGCTTATTTCACTTAGCATGATATTTTGTTGATAGTGAGTTTGCTAAGCTTTTTTTTTCTTTTTTTTTAAGTCAGAAGTAACTATGTTCAATCTCTTTATACACTGGAATGGAAATTAGAAGTTGCTCTGTTTCTTAATTTTAGAGGGTGATTAATCTCTTTAGCCTTTTATTTTTCATCTTTGAACAGTTTTGGTGGCTATTTGAACACAGATGGCATTCTGATAAATGTATTTTCATCTCTTTTTGAAATTATCTTTTCACTCATTTATTTATTTTTATTTTTCTAAAAGCATACTGTAGTCTTATGCTATCTGGAAGGCATTGAAAGAATCCTTTATGCTTTCTTTCTAAGCCATGATTCAGCAGTTAGAAAAGATTTTTAAGCCATGCATATAGTCTATGCCTATAATCCCAGTGACTTGGGAAACTGAGGAAGGAGGATTGTAAGTTCAGAGCCAGCCTTATTATGTTGGGTTCTCAGATAATAAAGAATAACCTCTCTATTTTAGGGTGTTTAAACTTTATTGTATGTACAGGCCCATTTACCATGTAACATATTCACAAATTCCAGGAATTGGTACATGGATAGCCTTTAGGAGTTCATGTTTCTTTCTCCTTTAAATGTAATATTAACTGGTATCTGACTTTGCTGGATCAGTTTTCTTTTCCATTTATAATACCTCTGATATTTTCCTCTTTATGTAGTAAATACAAAAGAGATGTTAAGGTTCAGACTTCCTAAGAAATTATATTAGTATAATTCCTATGTAGACTGTATAAGGGAAACAGATTCTAGAAACATTGATAGAATATGCTTTTAGAGTATTCCTTTACAAAAAGAGATAGTATTGTATGTTTTTGTAATTTTATAATAACTGATCCTAATCCTTAGTACTGTTTCATTGTTATTAATAAAATCATAAGAAATAAACCATTATATGCAACAGGTCTCTTAATATGGTAGCAAAACATTCTGAAATGAAGAGATATTCATTTAGAGCAATAACTTTCAAATATTTACCAAAATTCACACCAATTTTGATAATGGATGACATTGCATCTTAATGTGTTATTTCTTTCCTACATAGATTATCACGAAGTATGTATATGAACTCCTGGAGAAGGACTGTAATTTGAAAAAAATCTCTATTCCAGTAAGTTCAATTTTTAAAAAGTATTAATATCTAATAACATGTTTGCTTCTAAATAAACTTGTTTTCAGTTTGGAAATGTTTTATGTTAATTGTGTTTAAATGTAAAGCTTCTATTGCATTGATACTAATAATTTTAAATTCCTGTCAGTATTTTTCATCTTATTATGTGCAGTAATTCTCTGAAAGTCAAACTCTTCAATGTAAAGGAAAAAAATACTGATTTACTTGTTTTGGGGAAATAGTGACACAATTAAAAGAATCATCCTTTCTTTTAACCTGTTCTGTTTCACTGGAATAATTGTTTGTTTGAAATACACTGGTACACTTTTTGTTGCATTAGACATTCATCAACTCTTTAAATATTTATTGATTTAAAAAATATAGTATGTTGTTTCTTTTATATGTTCCCAAATTCATCCCTGATGCTTCCTTTGTAATAATAACTGTGCCAACCCTTGGTTGATTTGGAAACTTTCCTTCCTCCAGAAATACATAAAAACTAAGGTTTTAGTACCTTTATGGGAATGAGAAAGCCATGTTTTTTGGATTCAAATTTCTTTATTTTTGACTTTAAGATCTACTGTCTTACTCTATAAAAACTGTATATTGAGCCAGGTGCGACCAACTCAGTGAAATCCTATCTCTAAATAAAATAGGGCTGGAGATGTAGCTCAGTGGTAGAGTGCCCCCTGAGTTCAATTCCTGGTTCCATTAAAAAAAAAAAAAAAAGGAAAAACAAAATGAAAGTACTTTGCATAAACCTATGATTTGACAGTAAAGATTATGATTATATTTTATGCTTGCTCCACACGTAACATAAATGGACACAAAATATTCTCATTTACAATATCCCATACTGTGTAGAATGTGGATAATTATCTTAATAACTTCACTACATATTTTTGTTCAGTTTACTGCACACATCATATCTAAGTGAAACTTCACAATTTGTAGTGTTCATGATTATCCCCAAATCAATTGTTAACTGCTAAAAATTGTGTAGTGTTGGGGCTGGGGATGTGGCTCAAGTGGTAGTGCGCTCACCTGGCATGTGTGCGGCCCAGGTTCGAACCTCAGCACCACATACAAATAAAGATGTTGTGTCCGCCGAAAACTAAAAAAAGTAAATATTAAAATTCTCTCTCTCTCTCTCTCTTTCTCTCAAAAAAAATTATGTAGTGTAGGGATTGGGGTTATGGCTCAGCGGTAAAGTGCTCGCCTTGCACGTGCAAGGCCCTGGGTTCAGCACCACATAAAAATAAATGAACAAAATAGAGGTATTGTGTCCAACTGAAACTTAAAAAAAAAATTTTTTTAAAAATTGTGTAGCGCAGGGATAAGAAAGACAGTGGAATGAGGCGGACAGGATTACCCTAAGTACATGTATGAAGAAACAAATGATGTGACTCTACTTTGTGTACCACAGACATGAAAAAATGTGCTCTATATGTGTACTATGAACTGAAATGCATTCTGCTGTCATGTGTAACAAATTAGAATAAATAAATAAATTAATTTTTAAAAATTGTGTAGGGCAGTTTCGTGGACCCAATGGTTGACAGACAAACCTATTTGAAGTTAGTTTGTCAATGAAATGAAGTGGTACAATTTGTGTCTATTACTTAATGAAAACTTAGCTTAATTTATCACCGATATTTGAAGATAAATGCCCCTGGAATAGCCATTTCCAAGGTTAATGGAGAAAATTTATTATATTTATTTGGATAATTCACTGTGTAAACTTAGCATTATTTTATACAGAATAAGTTTATATATACTATCTACAGAGTCTGAGTTTCTGTTAACTCAAGATGACTATAACCCAATGACTTGAACAAAGATTTCTCTTACCACTCAATCATAATTACATTCTTAATCTTCATTGTTGTCTTTTCTCATATTCTAATATTCTCATATTTTCAAAGTCAGCTTTTCTGAATGTTCAAGTAAAACTTTCTCTTTCTCTCTCTCTTTTTTACCAGAAGTAAACAATCACACATAAGAAGGAAATACAAATGTGATAAAAATAAAATGGAAGAATAACTATAACTTAATACATGTTAGGAAAGTGGGAAGATATTCTGTAGAAAATAATTTTCACACATTTCAGATGAGATGATGAGATTTTTTGGGGGGAAGGGGATACTAGAGATTGAACTCAGGTGCATTTGATCACTAAGCCATATCCCCAGCCCTGTTTTGTATTTTATTTAGAGACAGGATCTCACTGAGTTTCTTAGCGCCTCATATTTGCTAAGGCGCACTTTGAACTCAAGATCCTCCTGCCTCAGCCTCCTGAGCCAGAGATAAATTTTTTAAATATAAAAAGCTGACAAAATACTTTATTCATTTATTCATGGCTTACCTTAATTTGCAGTCCCTTAATTCTTGCAGTCCCTTAATTCTTGAGATAAATCCTCTTACAGTTTTAAAGTCATTGTTCAGATTTCAAAGTAGCAACATTCCACTGCTTAAAAAATTGTTTCCCTTGTGAACAGGGGAGTTAAGTTGAATAAAAATAGAGATAGTTATCAGCATCTACTAGAAATTCTGTAGCTGTGGACTTTCTTGTTAAGATAGATGGCCATTTCCATGCGCATTCCAGAATCCATATTGTTTTGGAAATACTTTGACCTATTTGTTATTGTATAGTGTTAGCTTTGTCTTTTAGTTTTTTTCTTCTGTTATCACCTTTTTCTTTTTGTTTCCTAATTTTAACTGAGTGATTCTTCTGTTTTCTTATAAAAATCCCAGATTAAAGGGAATTTTTTTTCTTGTTTTTTTTTTTTTTTCCTGTTTCTCATCCACTTCTCTTCCTGTGTGGTTCCAGTCATATTTTTTGTAATCATCCTAATTTATTTACTTTGGCCACAACATATAGGCTAAGTTAATGTGATTATTTCACTTCATACCTCGCTATCTCTATCTTATTTACTAATAACAAATTTATAGTTCCATATGTAATTTAATTCTTGATATTGTATAGCTCTTTTAAATGTCTTAATAGTATATTATTAATCTTCAGTATTTGCTCTCTGAACCAAGCAATGATTTAAAGTGGCTGCATTAGTTAAGTGTCTGTTATTGAAAGGAAGTTACTGATTATGCTTGATAAGATTCCTTATTTCAAAACTTTGTTCATTTATTGATTTTCTAAGTACTTGTAGCATGTCAGGCTCTGTTCTGGACACAAGCATGTAGCTGAATACAAAGTAGGGAACTTTTTGCTTTATTGAATTTCCATTCTACTGGAGAGAGCAGATGGTATAAATATACAAACAGCTGTAGAAAGTATACAGTAGGTTAGATTGTGGCATGTGCTGTAGAGGAAAATAAAACAGATATAGGGACTAGGGAATTATTAGGGAAGTGTTTGAAATTTTAAATGAGTAGACAGGGAAGGTTTAACTGAGATGATGGTGGTTTTTCTTAAGCCCTGTGGCTATTCTATTCTTCCTGAACTCATTGCCATTGTGCTCTTTTTACATAAAAAGTTGGTCATCTTATACTGAGACCAATCTTATTTTAGAAGTAGAGAAAATTGATTGTTCTCTCTCCATGCATAGTGATTAGGAACACTTTTCCATATGTCATTTTTGCATATTTCTTATTTTCATAATGGTGTGAACATATACTGTTGACAAAGTGAAGAGCATTACTCTGTGTGTGGATTGATCTTCTCTACGTAGGGTTCTGTATGTTCCTAGCTATCAGAACTCTTCAGCTTCTGGCTCTCACCTGGCTGCACAAAGGCTTCCATTCCCAATTACTGGCCACTGCTGGTATGGAGTACCACTCAGTGTGTCCTATGGCATTTGGAATGAAAGGTCAGAAAGGTATCCCTTCCTTAAAGTCTTTTTAAGACTTTGAAATTTAAATCATACATTATCTAAAGACCTAGATATTAAGCATAATCAATATGGATAAAAATGCTCACTCTTCATCCCATATGTAATTAGTACAGAAAGATTATTAGAATACACAAAGAATGTTGCTTTGTAAAGTATATACAGTGCTGTGTTCACAGTCTGCATGAAACTTTAAAATACATTTATATATAGTAGTATGTGTTTGAATTTTCAAATAGCTTCCTGTTTAAAAGTTTATAGTATTCCTGGCTGGTATGTGGTTTTTCAGTTGGTATTATCTTCTGATTAGGGTTTTCATTTTTCTGTTATAAAAGTGCAGTATACTGCAATTATAGGTTTTCTGGTTTTTGTTTTCTGTTACAGGTGTAGTATACTTAAATTATATTTATTGACCTTGGGCAACTTACTTAAACTAGGTTACAAAACTCGTCTATTAATGAATATTAGTACCATCTTAATAGGATTATGATTGAGAATTTTTTTAAGTTGCATTGTATTTGGGCCATAGGAAGCACTCAAATACTTTTTTCTTATTTATGATTCTAGGGAGGCATATTTTTCTCTGCTCTTTTTTATGTTTAAATTATTATCACATTTTGCTGATCCATCTAATATGTAATTGCTACTTTCTAATGAATATTTTAATGTTTTTTGTTACTAGAATTCTATAATAATCGTTTAGTAATTTATAAAAATCATTAGTTGTTTTCTCATCTGTTTGTATGCCTGATCAGAAAGCATTTAAATTTATTATTTATTTTTTTTTAATTACAGGTAGATGCCACTGAAAGTGAACCAAAGAGTTTTATCTTTATGAGTGATGATGCTTTGACAAATCCACAGAAACTGATGGTTTTAATTCATGGTAGTGGTGTTGTCAGGGCAGGTCAGTGGGCTAGAAGGCTTATTATAAATGAAGATCTGGACAGTGGCACACAGATACCTTTTATTAAGAGAGCTGTGGATGTAAGTGCAATTTCCTTTTATTTTTGGCATTTTACAGTTCTATTTTGTTGTGTGTTTGAAACTATTGTGTCATGTAACTTCAAAAAGTGTATACTAAGTGTAATATTATCTTCAAATTGTTATTTTTTTTCTTGTATGATGATTATTCTGTGTTATTTTGCAGTTAGAAGAAAAACAGTATGTTGGACACACATAGATTTAAGTGTCTTGGGAACGAATATTTTCTTATTCTAAATTTTAAAATTATATGGGCTATCAGTTAAACTATCAAATATTCATCTTTATTGAAAATACTTATGCAAAAAATGTCAAAATTGCTTTTGTAAATTTTTGTGTACCTAATTTAGTGAAGTGAAAAACTAAAGGAAATCTTCAATGTAGACTGACTTCTTGTTCTTTAAATGAAAAGTTGAAATAACTCAGGAATTTTTGTCCTTTATTTAACATAAGTCTTTGGAGACCATAAATAAAATGCTTTAAGCATAAAATGAATGTATAAAATGGTAAACTTTTATGTTTATTGAATATTTTATTCTTACTCAAATTCAAACTTTTAAAATTTGGCATATTAAAATTGTGTTCAAGATTTTCTTTCCTGTGATATAGTGAAATTTCTTTTTGAGCCAGCATTATTCAGCTACTCTTGTTTTACTTTTTCATTAAGTTCTGCAGTGAACGGCCAGATATAGCAAAGTATGGGTTTCTTTCACAGTGTGAATGAGAATTTTCCTTAGAAAAAACAAGTAAAGTGACATCTCGTATACAAATTTTAATATAAAATGGCAAAACTAAATGGGATAGTGTATGTGTTTATATATGCTTTATTTGCTTTATAATTAAAATCAAAAAGGCCCCTTGGATACATGAACAATTACAAAAATTAAATGTTCTATATTCTGTTGACTTTCAAATGATACTATCAAGTCTCAGTCCAACTCCTAAAGAATATTTTTCCTAATAAAATTGTTGGAACCCTTAAAATGCTGCAAGTTGAATTTCTTAGATTAATTGTATTTTTTTCCTGGTTTTCTTGAATATATGAAGAAAACAAAGATGTTACTTTTGGTTTGGTTGCTAATTTCAGTAGTATAGAATTGAAGTAACTATATTCAATTAATAAATTGAAATTTAGATTGAAGTAACTCACATAAAATGTTATATTTTAAGCTGTTTCATACTTTAGGTTATGAATAATGAAATGAACCTTTTCTCTGACATGTTAATTTGTGGTTTGAACAGATCTTGCTTATTATGTATTTTAGAAAGAATATTAAACTCAAAAATGTGTGCATAAGTAACTAAAAATAAAACTCAGTGAACAAAATCATATGCCTTTAACTAGTGAGCTCTTGGGAAAATAGTTTATGTAATTATGTTATCTCTGATATAGATCACCTAAGTTTTGCCCATTCTAGAATATCTTATTGTTTTTGTAAGTTTTTGAAGTAAACAAATATATGGTTAGCCATGTCAGTTATCTTTCTTTGCAAACTTATTGATATCCCCTACAGGACAGTGGAAGTTTGTCAGTAACATTAGAATACTAAGTCATTTTGTACTTAAAAGTAGGAATGGAGTTTTTAGGATAAAAATATTTTCTGCTTTTCTCAATTATGGCAACTCATGATTTCTTTAAAAAAAGCAGCTAGTTTGTAAATATTATATGCTTTTAAATTTTACTTTATTTGAAAAATAAATATGAATTTGATTGTGATAACTTCCTTTGTGGTAAATATGTAAAAACAGGTACTCTCTTAAATCCTTATAAAGTGATCTTTATTATTTTTTTGGAGTGGGGTTACTGGGGATTGAATTCAGGGACACTCAACCACTGAGCCACAACCCCAACCCTATTTTGTATTTTATTTAGAGGCAGGGTCTCACTGAGTTCCTTAGTGCCTTGCTATTGCTGAGGCTGGCTTTGAACCCGAAATCTTCCTGCCTCAGCCTCCCGAGCTGCTGGGATTAAAGGTGTGTGCCACTGCACCTGGCTCATTATTACTTTTTTTACTTTACCTTTGTATAGTGTTTTCTTCAGTAGTTATTAAGGACTGTTCTGTGTAAAGGAAGAGGCATTCTGGGAAAAATGACATTTTTGGGAGGAAGCTAGGGAAGACTTATAGGGAGAAAGATGCTGTCCTATTCTTTCTTTTTAACCAGATTAGCTCTGCTTTTGTTTTAAAAATGTATGGACTTTTTATAAAATTATACTTAAAGTTTCCATAGCTAGGAAAAATTTCAGAGCCCTTACTGTTATTCATGGTCTGTCAATTTTTATATTACAATAGAAGTAAATTCTGATATTTTTCAGGCCAATGTCATTTTTATTCAGTGCTGTTAATATATATTTATATATATTCTCTGCAGATTTTTGATATAAGATTGAAATTTTTAAAAATAGCTTCTTTGTCTTTGTAAGGTTAAATCTTTATTCCAACAGTGTTCCAACTATGTCTTTAAGTGGACTGTTTTTTTATTATTGTTTTTTATTAGCTACACATGCCATTACAATTATATTGGCAATTCATACATTTGAATCATTGGGGTATAATTTCTCATTTTTCTAATTGTACAGATTGCAGAATCACACTAGTCATAGAGTAAGTGGACTGTTTTATGAAAAATATTATGGTTAAATAAAAGTCTGGGGAACCATTGTAGTTGAAGTAGAGATAAGGATCAGAACCTGAGAACATTCAGGAGCCCATAGATTATAGTTGTAAAATCATATTCCAATTCTTGCATTTTTAGATGCTTGAGCAAAATATGCCAGATTCACAAAGTTAAGGGTCATTTTTTCCCCATATGTGGAAGCTAGAGAGAATAAAAGGAAAAAGAGAGATCATGGAAATAGAAGGGAGACTAGTATGGTAAGAAGGGGATGAAGGGGAGGGAGAAAGGAAGGTACTGGGGAATTAAATTGATCAAAATATGTGTATGTACAGATATATTACAACGAAACCCACTATTCCATATAATATGCTCCATGATATTAATTTTTTATGAATGGTGTATATCAGATAAATTCCCCAAAATGTTTCTGAAGTTGCTAACTAATATTTTACTTTTATAACAGTTTTCATTGTGTGATACATTACTTGGAATAAGAAAAAATATATCATATTATCAAAGCACTAATGATCCTGTGTCCAATTCTGTGGTTTGAGAATCACTCATATTTGTTTTTTCTTTAATTATTTCTTAAATACATCTTTAAGGCATTTCCATTTATATTTATTAAAGGGGCAAGGAAAGTAGGTGACACTTAAATGAAGACATTTAATACTAATTGCAGGGCCAGGACAAGGGTACAAAATTTAAGGAAGCACCTCACTGACTTCATCTTAGGAGCTTTGACTTATTGAAATGCATTGACAATAAGTGTTATGGAAAGCAGTTTGAGATCCAGTGTTCTATAGAGTTAAATTTAACAGAATATGTGGCAGGCTTGTTTTTTATGCATAAATAGCCTGCAACTCTTAATTTTTAAATCAAAAGGTCTGGTTGCGACTAAATCTACATTTCTGATAATATGCAAATAGTACTTATTCTACTAGTTCAGAAACTTCATTAAAATCACTGGTGTAGACTGTACTCTTTGGATTAGTTAAGAGCTTAATTACATAGTTGTCCCTTGGTGTCATTTCAGAATTGGTTCCAGTACCTCCCTTCCCCTCAGGATACCAAAGTCCATACATGCTCAAGTCCTTATATAAAATACCATAGTATGTGTATATAACCAACACATATCCTCCCTTATATTTTAAATCATCTCTAAATTCCTTATAGTACTTAATACGAGATAAATAGTTATAATACTATATTGTTTAGAAAGCAGCTACAAGGAAAAGGTCTTACAGGTGCAGTTTTTTCAATTATTTTTTACCCATGGTAATTGACTCCACAGATGAAGAATCCATGAATACAGAGGGCCAATTATACTTTTTAGTTGCTACATATAATGGATATAGTAGAACCTGATGGCAGTTTTACTTATTAAAACAATAATTGAGACATAATAAAAAAAGTTTTCTAACAGAATCAACAAAAAGTAAAAGTTTAAACTGTGAAGGATAGTTTCAAAATACAGTCTATAAAATTCATACCAAATATGATTTTAATAATTTTGAGAGGGGTCTCACTATATTGGCCAGGCTGTCCTTGAATTTTCATTCTCCTTCTTCAGTCTTCCAGTTCTCTGGGATTACAGTTACTGCACCTGACTAAAATTATTAATTTTACGAATTTCATAAAAAGTCAGATTACTTAAGACAATATTTTTCTAATTTCTCATAGTAGAATCCCTGAGAAGAACCTAGTTCCATAATTATTTGAGTATAAAATTCATGTTATGTGTGAGATTTAAAAATCAATACTATATTTATCAATGTAATTTATACATTTTGGATTCTGTAACATGGTGGACTGAGCTAATTAACATGAATCCTCCCATCTTCAGCACTGAATACACATAAAAATAATGGATGAAATATAGCAACAAAAACATTAAATGCCTAGATGTATATATTCAAAAGATAGAAAAGGTCTTACTAAATGCATGAGCATCAGAGAGAGCTTAAAGCCTCTATGTAAAGTTTCTGGAGGGTGTGACAACTCCAGGGGATATCAGGAAAGATATAAGCCCAAAGCCCCAGATTGTCTCTGTCTTGGGCCTTGGGTCTTAGACACAGGAGCTGAAACTTAAGATGCTTGGGTATAGTTAGGACCCTGGAAGTGGCCATCCTTTTAAATAAAAGGGGGGAAAATAGCTCATTGGTGAAAAGAGGGTTTCTTTCCACAGATGTCAGTCAGAAGAAACACAAGGTTCCTTAGGAGATAGTAACCCCACACCCTGAAGCACAGTTAGATTTGGAGTTGTAGTTTGAATTTAGATATTGAATTTAGTGTGAAAATCTCAAAAAGTGTAAGTTAATGTAAAAATGTTCTAGACAGATGAAACTCCTGGGGTATCTGGTAGAAGCAAATATACTGCCATATGTGATAGTTTGTAACAGAATAAATCCCTACAGGAGATGAATTCATAAGCAGAAACTATAAATTTTATGATACATCACAAAGAAAAGTCAAGTTATAGAACTATTGGAAATAGTTAAAAAGAGAATTAGTAAATAGAAATTTAGAGTTAACCTGGAAAGAGAAGAGGAATCATTAGTGTAGAGGGACAGGTCCAGGGAGAGAGAAGAGGGAAGGGAGAAGGGAAGTACTGGAGAATGAAATCCACCAAATTGTGCATGTGCATATACAAATATGTCACAGCAAATTCCATTATTATATAATAATAATTCACTAATAACAAGTTAAAAAGAGAACATGTTTTCATATCTGAATGTACATTTAATACTTTAAGTGTTTTTCAAATAAAATGTTTTTGCTGAATATATTGAATATTCTGTATATAAGTATGAATTGACTTCTGGAAAATCTATTTTTCCAGAAGATCTCTACTAGTTATCAAGGTAGAGACTGTTCATGAGTAAGGATAATTTTCTTTTATGATTCAGATTTGCTCAGAATTCAGGTAGAGAAGAGGACTTCAATTGATTGGCATAATGACATCTAGGGTAATTTATTATAAAAGGAAGCCAATAATTATATTTTATAATATTCTATGTAGTTTAATTAATTCTAATTATTATTGGAATTAATGGTGTTGTTATTATTATGTCAAAAAGTTCAAGAATCAACTGGGCATTGGGTACTGTGGCATTCACATGTAATACCAACCCAAGAAGCTGAGATGGAAGATAACAAGTATGAGGCCAGCCTGGGCAACTTAGTGAGACTGTCTCAAAATAAAAAATTAAAAGGGCTGGAGATGTAGCTCATTGGTAAAGCACCCAGTGTTGCCTCTAATATATATATAATACACACACACACACACACACACACACACACACACATAAAAGTCTAAATATTCATGATTGTAAATATTAAGTAATTACACACTGTCCTCTTTGTTAAATATTTTGTAGAGCTAGGAAAATATGTTTTTATAAAAAGGTTAAATAGAATCACTCTTTCTTTTTTGCATAAATAAATATATAATTTAATGCATTATTTCAAAATAAACAATTATATTCCCAGTATCTAAGTTGTGAAATAGAACCTTCTTAGTACGGGGGGGGGGGGGGGGGACGACTCTAGTTGCCTTTTTTCCAGTTTATAATTTAATCCCAAACTAAGTATCCTTAAATGTTATAAACTTGTGAAATAATAAAATAAATAAAGGTAGAATTAAAGATTATAGTATGCAGAATATACAAGGAACAATGAGTAAAAACTATGATAGATTAAAAAGTCATAGATAATAGAGTAAGGTGTAATATTCTTCTAATAGACATTCCAGAAAAGCAATAGAAAAATATGGGAGAAAAAGCACATGCAGTATTAGTGGTTCAATGTTTTTGAGAGTTAAGGACATGAATCATATTGTTGAAAAAGTATGGCATGTTTCCCAAAATTTAATATGCATACTAACTTGATCCTAATTTCCATTTGTAGGAATTTATACTAGAGCAATGCACAAATATGGACATAGAGGCTCATAACGGCAGTTTGTGTAATCACCTAAATGTTTACCAGTAGGGAACTTTTCAGTTAAATTGTAGTATATTCATATTATGGAAAACTATGTTATTAAACAAATGAATTTTATGTGTATGTGTTCATTCACATAGAATGATGTTTGAAAATTATCATATGAAACATAGATCATTTATTTTAAAAAGTATGCTCACACATATATTTACAAACATACATGGATATTCAGTATCATTCCTGGAAGTTTATTTAGTTTTCGTTTTCAAGTTTTTTTCATTCAATTTTACTTTAATTTTCACTCTGAACAACTTCCTTTATATTTAAATAATATTGTTTTTATAATTCAAAACTTTTTTTAAAAATTTAATGAACTATACTATTATAATAATATAGCAATTGATTTAATCACTTCCGAAAGAATTTGAACATTTAGTAAATGTCTGAATATAGAACTGTATATCCTTTAAATGATTATTTTTCCCCTAAACAGTAGTTGAACTTAAACCATTGAAATCTATACTTCCAAATTTTTTGTAAGTAAAGACTCCCCCATCATTTGAAATATGGGACTACTAAGCTACAGGTTGAAACTAAGATCACTAATTTCATATTTTAAAAGTAAACTTTGAGGGAAAATATACATTAGTTAAAGATAATATAAATTTTTATATTATTGACTTCAAAAAAGATTGTTGAAGCAAAAAATTCCAAAAAGGTTAAAAGCTTAGCACATTACCTAACTAACAGGGTATAGGAGACCACACCAGCCCCCATGCCAGCAAAAGAAAGCAATGAGATGACAGCTGTAGTGTTTGGGAGAGGTTGTTAAGGACAGCTTATTCCTTTATGATTTCAACTCTTGACAGAAGACAGGTCTGCTTGTTGCATCATGGCAGATATATCATTAGCTTCTGCCCCTGTCATGACTGAATTGGGAGGAAAAAAGCTGTGTTCAATTTTGAAAATCCAATTACCTTCTGAAATTTTGGTCTTTTTTTTTTTTTTTGCGACAGATACAATAAGTTATTCTGTGATAGCTTTTTTTTTTTTTTAATCTGGTTTGTTTCTGGTACTGAACTAATAAACTCATTAAGCAGGAATAATTCCAGTGAAGAGTTAGCTATAATCTTATGGAGCACTTCAGTATCCTGACATCATCCTAAGAAAAATATTACCAGGTCTTTTATGCCTAATATCTATTTCTCTACCTATGTCTATACCAGACATAGTTCTTTCAAAGCAGACATAGTCCTTTTCACTAAAAGCAAGAGGACAAATAATGGATATTAAAGTGATTATGCAACATTTTTACATGAAAAATAGTGGTTATAATTTGGTCATAATTTGGCCTATTTCTTAGTTACATACATTTTAAATTCTTTAGTTTTTTTCTTGGCTAAGAAGTGACTCTGGAGACTTGTAAAGAGAAGGAAAGGCTGTAGGTTTTTGAAAGTATGTCAGAAGCCTTGGGGTTTGGGTATGATCAGAATTTCAATGGAGATTGAGATGAGTTTAAATACATAGAAGGTGAACATAAAAAAAATCTTGTTTTAATTTCTGTCATGTTGTTCTTTTTCAAGTCACTGTGATGTCTTTTTCATATATGCTTTTCTCTTGAGCTGTATACACTACTGTCTCCATGATCTGAATTCTTTTTTTTTTTTTTATTTTAACTGCTCATAGCTGTTTTGTGATCCATTCTTAAATCAGCTGAAGTAGTCTAGTCTGAATTGCTGAGTCAGACAGTTTGGGGAGAATATTTAAGATTGTGAAGGTGAGATTCTCTGGTTAGAGGATAATACCTCCTGTTCTTATAAACAGTCCTCTAGACACTTTCAAAGATTATGGGTTTGCTCTTGGGTTAACCTGTTTTTTATTTTTATTTTTTCTCTTTGTGGTGCTGGGTATTGAACCCAGACCCTCGTGCATACCAGGCAAGCACTCTACCACTAAGCCACATCCTTAGCTTTGGGATTAAGCTTTTAATGTAAGTTTTCTGGAGGAAAATGTCATCAATAAAATGCAGTGATTAGTTGGACAATTTTTGAGTGCGTTGGTTTAACAAAAGGTTAAAGATAGGTCAGGTTTATATTTCTCATGGTAATTGTGGTTTCTTTGATTTTTTTTAGCCTTTATACTTTTATCTTGAAGATGATTTTTAAAACTTCCAATATTTAGCAGTTTTTCCTCTGAACTACTTTAATTTAAAGAGAAGAACTTAAATGGAAAGAATGTTCACTTTTATTAGTAGGAAATAGTAAAAAATTTGCCTGAAATAACTGAGACAGTATATTATGGAAATAGGTAGTTTGTTTATTAAAGAGTGCTTCACACTTGGTACTTAAATCAACAACGTTTTAGGCCAAATGTATTATTATTTACATGATCAATTAAATATGAGAAAGAAACATCATATTTTTCTGATATGTACCAAGCATATGAATTTAAGGGCAAATAATTATTAGCTTCTAGGGGAGTTTTTCAGTAGCATTTTATATTTCTGATATTCTGATATTACTTGATTTTATTCAACAGTTATCATGACAGAAAGCATTTTAAAATACTAATTCCAATATTAATGGGCTATTTCAGTATATATTAGAAATTCTAACTAATGCCTATTTATAATTAATAAATTGAATATGAAAAAGACATCTGTTAATTACTTAGTTCTTATTTGCAATGTGACTTCCTTAAAAATTTTGACTGCAGCAGTAATTCTGGATTTTAACATTATGGTGTTTTAACTCTATCATGAATATATAGGTTTTTTAAAATTCTTTTTGTGTGTGTGTGAGTAGAATAAAGGTTGATGGGGGACAAAGGATGTGGGAGGGAGAAATGCTGGTGACTGAATTGGAGCAAATTATATGCCATGCTTTTGTGATTATATCAAAATGTATCCTAATTTTATATATAACTAAAAAGAACCAATGCTAAATATACTATAAGAAATAATACATAGACTTTTGGCTTCTTGGAAAGAAAACAAATCACTACTTAAAGTTTATAGCAACTTATTGTTGGAATTAGATAGAGTATATTCTTATATTTTTCATAGTTACAATCTAGGACTTTTTTTTTTTTAGTACTAGGGATTAAACCCTGAGGCACTCCACCATTGAGCCATGTCACCACCCTTTTTATATTTTATATTTTATTTAGACATAGAATCTTGCTAAGTTGTTTAGGGCTTTGCTAAGTTGCTGAGGCTGGCTTTGAACTTGTGATTCTCCTGCCTCAGCCTCCCCAGCCATTGGGATTACAGGCATGCTTTTACATTTCAAAATAAATATAGTTTACTCCACATGTTAAAATAATCAGTAACCTCATACTGCCACATATACATTAAATGTGGTTTTAGTTACCTTCTGCATTGCTGTGACCAAAATATGCAACAAGAACAATTTAGAGGATGAAACATTTATTTGCAGCTCAAGAATTCAGCAGTCTTAGTCCAAGACAGCTGACTGTTTTGCTCTGGGAACAAGGTGAGGCAGCACATCATGGGGGAAGGATTCAGAATAAAAAAGCTGTTCCTTTCATGGTGGAGGTCAGGAAGCAGAGAGGGAGAGGGAGAGATGGGGGGGAGGGAGAGGAGAGAGAGAGAGAGAGAGAGAGAGAGAGAGAGAGAGAGAGAGAGAAAGGGAGGGATAGAGAGACACAGAGACAGAGACACACAAACAGAGACAAACAGACAAAAACACACAGCAGGGAAGATATAGCCTTCCAAGGAACACTCCCTGTGACCTGCCTGTTCTACCCATGACTCAACTGCCTGTAGTTACCACCAAGTTATTCCACTTAAAGGAAGATAGACTGATTAGGTTATAGCTCCCACAATCCAATCATTCACTTCCAAACATTCCTGCATTAATACAGGATATCTTGGGGGACTCCTTATATCCAAATCATAATATTCTATCTCTGGCCCCCCAAAACTCATGTCTTCCTCACAATGCAAAAATTTCTTTTTTAAAAAATTTTAATTTGTTTTAATTAGTTATACATAACACTAGGATGCACTTTGATACATTGTATAAAATGGAGTATAATTTCTCATTCTTCTGTTATATATGATGTAGACTCCTACCTGTTGTATAGTTATATATGTACATAGGGTTTCTATTGATTCTTTCTATTGTACTACCTACCCTATACGCCACCCCAGTCATTCCTCTCTACCTAATCTAAAGTAAATCTATTCTTCCCAACACCCCCTATTGTTATTTAACATCCACTATCAGAGAAAATATTCAGCCTTTGTTTTTTTGTAATTAGGCTTAGCAGGATATTCTCTAGTTATATCTATTTATGGGGAAATGCCACAATTTCATTCTTTAAGGCTGATTAATATTTCATCATACACATACACAAACACACACACCACTTTTTTTTTTATCTATTCATTTGTTCAAGGGTACCTAGGATGGTTCCATAGTTTAGATATTGTGAGTTGAGCTGCTATAAACATTGCTGTGGCTAAGTCATTGTAATATGCTGATTTTTAAGTCCTTTGGATATAAACCCAGAAGTGGGATAGCTGGGTCAAATGGTGGTTCCATTTCAAGTTTTCTGAGGAATCTCCCATAATGGTTGTACCAGTTTGCGTTCCCAAGAGCAAATGTATGAGTGTACCTTTCTCTCCATATCTTCACTGATGTTTATTGTTTGTATTCTTGATAATTGCCATTCTGACTGAGATGAGATGAAATCTTAGAGTAATTTTGATTTGCATTTCTATAATTGCCAGATTAGATTAGCCTGAGATGGAGAGCCCCAGACACTCAAAGCAGAAGCCACAGCATCCCAACAAGGTTCCAGTTGCCATTTTCATGAGTACCCTGAGGACACAGCACTTCCCACCTCACAACCCCAGGGACTGTGGACTAGGCACTGACATTGAGTTGGAAAGCCAACTGAGGTATTCACTATGGTGACAGGGTTAGGGGCAGGAAACAGTGTCCCTGAAGCTGTTGGGAGCGAGAGTTTGGGTGTGACCAGACTAGGTTTTTCGACCAGCATTCAGGCCTGTGAAAGAAGGCAGCAGGGCCTGTAGAAGTAGAGATTCTCAGGTGATAGAGTGGATCCTTTCTCCTTCATGGTATGAGTCATGGGGTATTGAAGGTTGGGAAGCAACCTTCATATATTTGTTGATCACTTGTATTTCTTCTTCTGTGAAGTGTCTGTTCACTTTCTTTGCCCACTTATTGATTGGGTTATTTGGGGGTTTGGGTGTTAAGTTTTTTGAGTTCTTTATATATCCTGGGGATAATGCTCTATCTGAGGTGCATGTGGTAAAGGCTTTATTGCATTCCATAGGCTCTCTCTTCACATTATTGATAATTTCCTTTGCTGAGAAATTTTTTAGTTTGAGTCCATCTCATTTATTGATTCTTGATTTTACTTCTTGCACTTTAGTAGTCTTATTCATTTAGTTTATGTCTAAGAGTCTCGTAGTCTTAACAGTTTCAGCATTGTCAAGCTGCTTAGTTCATGGTGGGGGTCAAGAAACAGAAAAAGAGGGAAGGGGCAACAGGGAAGATACTTCTCTCAGGAAAGGCCCCTGGTTTAAAATCTCCTCTGAGTCAAAGCAAACTCTTTTGATTATGAGTACCTATAAAGATGAAATAGTGGCATCTAGTAAACCTTTTCTTTCCAAAAGGGAAGAATAGGACATAAGAAGATGGGACAGATCTAAAGCAAGACCAAAACTCAGCTAGGCACACAGGTCCTTTCCCTTCATGCCATCTGTAACTGCTTATACAACATTAAGGAAACATGGGGGTGAGATATGTTCTCCAGAAGGCTTAGGAAGCTATAACCCTTGGGTCTTGCCAGTTGCTGTGCACATGCTATCTTGTTTAGCTTGTTTCTCTCCACAGCAGCCCACATGTCCACTGACATGTCTTAATTCCTGGGGTCTCCTTTTCAACTTTGGCTTCACCTTTACAGTATTAGGCATTGCTTTCTCTGGGACAGACTTCAGGGATTCTGACCCTGCTACACTTTGCTTGGCTCCCCAGGCCTTTTTCTGAAATCTTGGTGGAAGCCTCCCTAATGTGTTAACCTTAATATTCTGTATTTCTGCAGAACCAGCATTATATTGATTATGCCATGGTCTGCCACCAGCTTATGCAGTACCTGGGCCCTTTGGAATCATGCCTGCTGAAGCATCTGAATCCTGTGTGGCTCAGCATGGTGAAAGAATTTTCTAGTCGCCCTTGTTGAAACAGGTTACCTAGCATGATTTCTTTTTACAGGAATGTTTTTGTATCCTAGACAATGTGGTGGGTGTGGTCTTGCAAATTTTTGAGATGCATGTGAGACCTCTTTTTTATTGCTTCTGTACAAAGTACTTAGCATCTCTTTAGGGACTATAATCTCTTTTACAGTTATGCCTTCTTTGGCCTCAACTTTATATGCATTTTCTGGCCAAACTTCAAGTTTTTAAAACCATTTAGCCACAGGGAAGATACTTCCTTTCAGGGAAGCCCCCTGGTGACCCACCTCTTCTAGCCATGCCTCACCTGCCTACAGTTACCACCCATTCATTCCACACAACTAGGATGGACTCTCATCATTCAATCATTTTACCTCTAAACCTTTCTGCATTAATACACTTAATATCCAAACCTAATAGAAATCAACCATCTTAAGACAGTTACTATTGCTTTGTGTTCATAATTCTTTTTTTAAACTAATCTATCACATTTCTTGTGTATGTGTTTATAATTCTTTATTTTTTAAAGTTGTTCAATTTAATTTTGTTTAATTTTTTTAATTGATCTTATTTTTTAATATACATGACAGCGGAATGCATTATAATTCTTATTATACGTATAGAGCACAACTTTTCATATCTTTGTATATAAAGTATGTTCACGCCAATTCATGTCTTTATATATGTACTTTTTTGCATTGCAATTCTTATTGCACATACATACCACAATTTTCATATCTCTGTGTATAAAGTATGTTGACGCCCAATTTGTGTCTTCATAAATGTACTTTGGATAATTATGTCTATCACATTCCACCAACCTTGCTAATCCCCTGCCCCTCCTTTTCCCTCCCACCTCTCTTCCTTATCTAGAATTCCTCTATTCCTCCCATGCTCCCCCTCCCTACCCCACTATGAGTCAGCCTCTTTATATTAGAGAAAACATTGGGCATTTGTTTTGGGGGGATTGGCTAACTTCACTTAGCATTATCTTCTCCAACGCTATCCATTTACCTGCAAATACCATGATTTTATTCTCTTTTTATTGCTGAGTAAAATCCCATTGTGTACATATGCCACTTTTTTTTTTATCCATTCATCCACTGAAGGGAATCTTGGTTGGCTCCACAGTTTAGCTATTGTGAATTGTGCTGCTATAAACATTGATGTGGCTATGTCCCTGTTTTTCAGTCCTTTGGGTATAGTCGAAGGAGAGGGATAGCTGGGTCAAATAGTGGTTCCATTCCCAGATTTCCAAGGAACCTCCATACTGCTTTCCATATTGGCTGCAGCAATTTGCCATCCCACCATTCTTTTTTTTTTATTTACTTTTCTTTAGTTCAGATCTTTTTTTTTTTTTGGTTGTTCAAAACATTACATAGTTCTTGATATATCATATTTCACACTTTGATTCAAGTGGGTTATGAACTCCCATTTTTACCCCGTATACAGATTACAGAGTCACATCAGTTACACTTCCACTGATTTACATATTGACATACTCATGTCTGTTGTATTCTGCTGCCTCTCCTATCCTCTACTATCCCCCCTCCCCTCCCCTCCCCTCCCCTCTTCTCTTCTCTCTCTACCCCCTCTACTGTAATTCATTTCTCCCCCTTGTATTATTTTTCCCTTTCCCCTCACTTCCTCTTGTATGTAATTTTTTATAACCCTAAGGGTCTCCTTCCATTTCCAAGCAATTTCCCTTCTCTCTCCCTGTCCCTCCCACCTCTCATCCCTGTTTAATGTTAGTCATCTTCTCACGCTCTTCTTCCCTACTCTGTTCTTAGTTACTCTCCTTATATCAAAGAAGACATTGGGCATTTGTTTTTTAGGGATTGGCTAGCTTCACTTAGCATAATCTGCTCTAATGCCATCCATTTCCCTCCAAATTCTATAATTTTGTCATTTTTTAATGCAGAGTAATACTCCATTGTGTATAAATGCCACATTTTTTTATCCATTCGTCTATTGAAGGGCATCTAGGTTGCTTCCACAGTCTTGCTATTGTGAATTGTGCTGCTATCAACGTCGATGTAGCAGTGTCCCTGTAGCATGCTCTTTTTAGGTCTTTAGGGAATAGACCCAGAAGGGGAATAGCTGGATCAAATGGTGGTTCCATTCCCAGCTTTCCAAGAAATCTCCATACTGCTTTCCAAATTGGTTGCACCAATTTGCAGTCCCACCAACAATGTACAAGTGTACCCTTTTCCCCACATCCTCGCCAGCACTTGTTGTTGTTTGACTTCATAATGGCTGCCAGTCTTACTGGAGTGAGATGATATCTTAGGGTGGTTTTGATTTGCATTTCTCTAACTGCTAGAGATGGTGAGCATTTTTCCATGTACTTGTTGATTGATTGTATGTCCTCCTCTGAGAAGTGTCTGTTCAGGTCCTTGGCCCATTTGTTGATTGGGTTATTTGTTGTCTTATTGTCTAATTTTTTGAGTTCTTTGTATACTCTGGATATTAGGGCTCTATCTGATGTGTGAGGAGTAAAGATTTGTTCCCATGATGTAGGCTCCCTATTTAACAGGGTCTACAAAGAAACTATTAGAGCTAATAAATGAATTCAGCAAAGTGGCAGGATATAAAATCAACACGCATAAATCAAAGGCATTCCTGTATATCAGCGACAAACCCTCTGAAATGGAAATGAGGACAACCACTCCATTCACAATATCCTCAAAAATAATAGAATACTTGGGAATCAACCTAACAAAAGGGGTAAAAGACTTATACAATGAAAACTACAGAACCCTAAAGAGAGAAATTGAAGAAGATCTTAGAAGATGGAAAAAAATACCCTGTTCATGGATAGGCAGAACTAACATCATCAAAATGGCCATATTACCAAAAGTTCTCTATAGGTTTAATGCAATGCCAATCAAAATCCCAATGGCATTTCTTGTAGAAATAGAGAAAGCAATCATGAAATTCATATGGAAAAATAAAAGACCCAGAATAGCAAAAACAATGCTAAGCAGGAAGTGTGAATCAGGTGGTATAGCGATACCAGACTTCAAACTATACTACAGAGCAATAGTAACAAAAACAGCATGGTATTGGTACCAAAACAGGCGGGTGGACCAATGGTACAGAATAGAGGACACAGAAACTAACCCACAAAACTACAACTTTCTTATATTTGATAAAGGGGCTAAAAGCATGCAATGGAGGAAGGATAGTATCTTCAACAAATGGTGCTGGGAAAACTGGAAATCCATATGCAACAAAATGAAACTGAAACCCTTTCTCTCGCCATGCACAAAAGTTAACTCAAAATGGATCAAGGAGCTTGATATCAAACCAGAGACAAGGCATCTGATAGAAGAAAAAGTTGGCTACGACCTACATACTGTGGGGTCGGGCTCCAAATTCCTCAATAGGACACCCATAGCACAAGAATTAATATCTAGAATCAACAACTGGGACTTGCTCAAACTGAAAAGTTTTTTCTCATCCCACCATTCTTATTGGAAAAGAGATGGTACTGTATTTATGAAACGGATATGCATGGATGCATTTACCTCAGTGAAGTTTGAAGCTTTTAGAAGAAGTCATTTATGTATTAGGTATACATTCTGCAAAATTTTTCAAAACTGCTACATTTTCAAGGTCACATATTTATATATTTATAAAATCATAGAGTTTAAGCCATCTCAGGTTAGGAATACCATGTAGAAATGATACAGCATAGCAAACTTTTCTTTTTACCTAGAATTTAAGTTAAAATGAACATACATTATAACTCTAATTCTAAAAGAAAATAAGTTATTTCATAATGTATTATTTTATAAGTAAACACTACAGAATGAAAGAGCAACTTAATATTGTTTGAAAAAATAGAATTTGTAAGGAGCTCTCCTTTGGTTTGTTATTTCTGAAGTAATAATGCAGTTAAAATGATAGATGATATAAGTTTATCTCCAAAAATAACTTATACGAAATTAGGGGAAATACTGTCAAGTAATAAATTCAACTTTGCTTTACCTTTTAATAATGAAAATCATCACGTTTGTTATTCTTTTCAGCTTTCCTATATTTAATAATGTTACTAAAGCTTAGTTATTTAAAATTCTTTTACATCGTTATCTCTATGACTACATATATAGATTGGAAACTTAGTTTAATAATAAAATACACAATTTAGTTATATGAAGTTCCAAATGTATGTATTGATGTGTTTGTGCTTGAACAAAATACTATTTCACTAATAGGGATCAACTTATTTTTTATTGTTAAAAATTGTATGTTTTGGGGCTGCAGTTGTGGCTTAGCGGTAGAGTGCTTGCCTAGCATATGCAAGGCCCTGGGTTCAATCCTCAGCACCACATAAAAATAAAATAAAAGTATTGTGTCCAATTACCACTAAAACACAAAAATATTTTTTAAATTGGTATGTTTTGAAATATTTTCATGATATATACACAGACACAGATGTCTGCATACATACAAATATCTCTGTATGTTAAAACTTCAGATTGCTAACTACATATTGTTGACTTTAAGAAAAATATTTGAAAGACTTTTGAATTCTGTTGGGAAATGAGTACTTCCTTATTCTATACCATGAGCTTCATGTTTGAAGAAAATGAATTTTCCTTCTAATGAATTGGTCTTGAAAATATTTTAAAAGCAGATGTCAAGAATGATTTTAAACTTTCCTAAGGAAAAACTAATTTTTAGCAATTTGCATTTTCTGATAGGAAGAATTGTTTTTTTCATTGAATGTTTTAGGCACACTTACTTGATGTTATAATGAAGTGTACTGTTCTTTTGACCAGAGTGTATTGTTTGTGATCAAAAACTTAAAATAAGTTTAATACCTCTTTCAGAACAGAACTAAGCTATTGATAATTGTCTTTTTTTCCCCTGAAAGTTAATGAATTATAACATCAAAATCTATATATGGAGGTATGCAATGGGTCATTTGCTGATGTAGGGATTGTCTGTCTTCAGGATACATGTATTTTCTCTCACTTTCTGTCTGTAACACTGTATGGTTAAAATCAAACTTACTTTTTTTCTCTAAGGAATCTCATGGGTGGAGGACAACTTATACAAAATTTTTAATAAATGGTGATGCTTTTTCATTATTGTCCATCCAACACAATTTGCAGTGGTTACTTGAGAAAAAAATTTGGTTGCATAGTAAGCACTTAACTATAATATATTTAGTAGTTTAAAGCCATGAGTCACTTTTACAAAGGAAATTATTTTGAGATGATCAATACTATAATAACAATTAAAATTATTGAACCAATAATTTATCAGTTCTTCGATTTATTATTTTGATGTAATAATATGAGATATTTAATCTTGAAATGAAAAACAGGTACCATGTCATTTATGAATAAATTAAATTATTTCATTAAACCAGAGATTTTTAGTTATTTGAGTTTGTATATTAGAAATCCAGAGACACTTTACCACTAAGCTATATTAACACTCTTTTTTAAAAAATTTGAAGACTGGATCTCACTATGTTGCTTAGAACTTTGCTTAGTTGCTGAATTAAAACTTCAACCCTACTGGCTCAGCCTCTTGAGCAGCTAGGATTACAGGTGTGTGCCTCTGCGCCCAGCTAGAACAATGATTTTAATTTTTCTGTCAGCTTAACTTTTTGTTACTATTTATAAACATGCTTTTAGTATACCATGTTCAAGCATGATAAATATACTGAAATTATTCAAAAGAAGTGCCAGTTTAAGGAATTATAAATACATATTATCTTAATATCATTGTACTTCACATGAAAATTTATGGACTAGCCCTTGTTTTTCCTGTGTATGAATTTGCTGACATTTTCCCCTTCACTGTTTTATTTTTCTGACACATTAATCTAAATCAGTAGACTTTTAGAAAAAAAAAAGTAGCATATCAGGGGATTGACATTGTCAGTTGTGATTTGATGTGAATAATGTTTGGTATTTCCATTTATGTTTAAGTAATACAAAAGTTAAACAATACAGATGCATTTTTTCTTTCACTTGTTCAACAGTTAGTAGTTTCTTTGCTGATTTGCATTACAGTTTTCAAGTGCTAGGAGCTCTTATTCATAGTGTAGGTCATTTTACACTGCTTAAATATTCCCAGCATTGCTGATTTCAGGCTGTCAATGTGATGTCCCTGAATATGGAGTTGTGAAGAGATGAATAGTATTTCACCATTTTTTAATATCTTCACCATACAAATAAAATAGGTATAAATAACTCAACAGCATAGATAGAAGTAAATGTAGTAAAATAACTAGGAAGTGAGAAGTACCAAATTCATTTAAATATACTTATTTGTACGATTATATAATTTAATTTTAATAATTGTTTTAACACCTGATTTACAAAATTCCAAATAAGATAGCTCCAGTACCTCAGTGCTTTTAACAAATTGGTACACTATTTTCATGTAGCTAAAAAACTAAAGCAATCTCTATGCCTATCAATATTAGAATGGCAATTCTAATTATTGTTCAATTATTATAATTATTATCTAGATCCAGTTTTTAATTATAATTTCAAATTGTGCTATATTTATTCAATAGCATATTTTATTGCAGTAACAATGAACAAACTTACAAGTACATGCAGCAACATGGATGAACTTCTCAAACTTACTGTTGAGTTAAAGGAGCCAATCACAAAGAATACAGACTGTATGATTTCATTTACATAAGTCCAAAAACATACAAAACTGATTTATGGTGTTAGAAATCAGGATAGAGTTTATGCTTCTTGTGCTTTAGGAGTCTTGTTGAGGAATTTGGTTCCTAAGCCAACATGGTGGAAAGTTGGGCCTACTTTTTCTTCTAGTAGCTCAGGTCTCTAGTCTTATACTTAGGTCCCTGATCCACTTTGAGCTGAGTTTTGTGTAGGGTGAGAGATAGGGGTCTAATTTCATTTTGTTACCTATGGATTTCCAGTTTTCCTAGCACCATTTTTTGAAGAGGCTCTCTTTTTTCCAAAGTATGTTCATGGCACCTTTGTTATGTGGGTTTGTTTCTGTGTCTTCTCTTCTCTACCATTGGTCTTCATGTCTGTTTTGATGCCAATACCATGCTTTTTTTGTTACTATAACTCTGTAGTATAGTTTAAGTTCTGGTATTGTGATGCCTCCTGCTTCACTTTTCTCACTGAGAATTTCTTTGGCTATTCTGGGCCTCTTATTTTTCCAAATGAATTTCATGACTGTTTTTTCTATTTCCATGAAGAACATTATCAGAACCTTAATAGGAATTGCATTAAATTGCATTAAATCTATATAGTGCTTTTGGTAGTATGGCTATTTTGGCAATATTAATTCTGTCTATGCAAGAACACAGGAGATTTTTCTATCACCTAAGGTCTTTTTTAACTTTTTTCTTTGGAGTTCTATAGTTTTCATTGTAGAGGTCTTTCACCTCTTTTGTTAGATTGATTCCCAAATATATCATTTTCTTTGAGGTTATTGTGAATGGGATAGTTTTCCTAATTTCTCTTTTAGTTGATTCATCAATGATGTGTAGGAATGCAGTTGATTTATGGGTGTTAATTTTATATCCTGCTACTTTGCTGAGTTCACTTATATGAGTTCTAGAAGTTTTCCAGTGGAGTTTTATTGGTCTATTACCTGCCTGGTTTTATGTGAGCATCATAACCTGCAGATTAACAAAGATTAGGTTGAGACTGCTGGTGTCTGTGACAGGGTGATGATGTTTCCTTGTAATATTTGCCAGACTTATTTGGATATTTTACAACTGATAGGTTCATGCAAAAGTGTTTATGTCAAGTGGCTTATAACTGCTAACTGCCATTTTGAAGAGAAAGTTCTTTTAATAATATTTTATACTTACTTTGGCATGAAAAATCCAACAGTTCTACTTTCCTAGAGGAAGTTGTTTTCCTTATATACTCCATGCTTCTGGTGTTGTCATTCTTGTTTTTACTAGTCTCTCTTGCATACAGAATTTTAGATTTTTATAGTATAAAGATTATAGGCAAATAGCCAGCTGTCATATTCTTGAGGTCACATACAACAACCATATATGAGATGCACTATTTTGGCTTCAAACTACTTGCCAGATTGCTAAGCAGATGTTCTAGGCTATAATTTGGGAAACTGGGACCTCTTGAAACATTCCCTGAGAGTCACTTTTGACATCTCTGAATCATTTATTTAAAGGTAATTAGTGTTAGTAAAAAATGAAAATGCATTGATATGAAAAGAATTTTTTACAGGAGTTAGGAGTTGTAGCATGATTAGAAACTTGACTCTGGATGTGTATCTAATAGTAGAAATGTATTTATTTTAATATAGGCTTGGAATTACAATTAGACACTTTTGCACTATTGTTTGCTTTTTAAATTTGGAGACCTGTTAACAAGACTGTTATTTTAAAAATACCTTTTTTTATAGACTAGAGTATCAGTTGACTTTGCATTATATTGAAGAACTACATTATATTGAAGAATTTAAAAGCTTTCTGTGTTTAAATAGACAATATATTTAAGAAAGCCACAGGTATTATTTCTTCCCTAATATATACCAGTACATGTTGTGGTAGTTTTCCATATAGCCCTTAGTATTTATTTACTGGTTTCACAATGTTTGATAATTATTTCAAAATTTCCTAAATTTGGAACCTTTATAACATATTGTTTTAAATCTGTAGTTCTTTTGTTCCTATGTGTTTATCATTAACGTATCAATGGCACAAAAGTTAAAAATTCAAACAACATTCTTAAGTTTTTTTCACCATCCAAAAATAGGAAAAAATGTTATTAAAACTCCATTAAGATCATTTAGATCTCTTTTTCCATACTTAGACAATAAAGGAACCATATACTTTCTGTTTATATAAATGTATTATAAGCATTATATTTTTCAGAGAAGTGCTTTACAAAAAAATCATGTAAAATTCAATATCTTGTTATTGGGAAAATCCTTAGGCCACCATATTTTAAAGAAGGTTAGAACAAATAGTAGGAATAAACATCTAAATCTCATTTATATTTGCCTATGGATGAATTTGAATTTCAAGTTAATGTGGGTCCATTGGACATTTAGAATACTCATAACAAACACTTCAATCAAACTAATGAAGTCTCAGTGTGAAAATCAAACTCTAAAATCACCTCTGTTCTTTCCCCTTAAACAATTCTTCCATTTTCTCCATTTCATATTTTGGATGAATAGCATAACAATGAGATTGATACAAAAGATGGACCTCAGTATTTCTTTCAGAGTTGTAGAAAATTAATCAAGTGTGTTAGCTTATAAAAGTTATTCTGGTATGAGCAAAGTATATTATATACATATATGAATATGCTACAATGAAATCCATTATTCTGTATAATTAAATGCACTAATATTAAATGTCATCTTAGTTTTTAAGTGTAAGTGGATAAATATCCTTAACTCTAATTCATGAAAGACCAAAGGTTATATTTCAATAAGAGAAAAACAAGGAGATGGGTAATACTTAGTACCACATAAAAATAAACAAAGTCATCTTGTCCATAACTACAAAAAATTTTTTAAAAGAAAATTAATGACTTCTCTAGATAAGCCCTTATTTGAATAACTGATGGTTGCACATTCGTGATCTGTGTCCCTCCCTTTTTTCTCTCCACTTCTTCATTCTTTCACCCCTTTTCCCCTCTCTTTCTTACATATATATTTTTCACACATTAGCAAGTCATAATACTAAGGTATCAAATCACTGTTTTGTTAATTCTAAAATCCACATGTTCTTCATACTTTTACACCTCAAATCAGATGCAGCTGTCTCTTCTTCATCCAAATGTAGAACCCAGAGAAAAAAGAAAGGATAAAGATTAGGATAAAGATAGGGCTTTTATCCAAATGGTGTAGCTAATTTATCACCCTAGAAATAGGCAGACTTACCTTCAGACTGCTCCATGTGACACCGAGGAGCAGAGAAGAATGTATGTTTTATTTAAGGGCATCAGGTTGCCAAGACAGGAGAAAAAAAGAGGATGAGCCACAGATAGCAGTTTACCACTCAAAAAGGTCATCCCTACACTGGGGAAGAAAGAGCAAGGAGGAGGAGCAAAGCAATCACTTGGTCTCAAGTAGAGATGAGCAGAGAGGGGGCTGTTTCTTCCTAACACATTGAAGCCTGGGTCTAGAATTAAGATCTCACTTCGATTTGTCAAGATGCTTATCATCTCCTCCAAATTTTCCTTATTCTCCACGGTTACTTAAAAATTACAGATTCCCAGCCTTCTCCCTAAGAACGTACTCATCGTGTATTGTCTTCTTTCCATCACTAGGCTCCTTTCTGCCTCATTTTTCTCCTTCATATGTAGCACCTCTTTAGTTCTGTTGTTCACTTTGTTTCTTGGAGAAATAGATCCTCTAGGGGAAGACTCTACACAGTTGTCTTCATTTTGAGATGAGCCTTTTTCTCTCAATGACATAATGCCAACACAATTGAATCTCCTACATTATTTCCTTTATCTTTGTTTATGTTGTCCTGCTCAATTTCTTTGAGAAAAGTTTGACCTCACTGTTGTCTTCACACCGTGCCTTCTACATTTATTCTGCAGTACAGATTCTTCCCTGCCTATCACAGGCCCACCTGGGCTAATTAGGATTTACTTGTACTTAAGAAACAAACAAACAAAAAAAAAAAAGCAAAAAACTTCAGTCTAGTCACATGGTATTAATAACCTGATTTGGTCCACCTATCCTGCCACAGGACTTTTTTTTTTTTAATAATCAGCATTCAAGAAACCCACATTTGGATTTTATCACATCTGCCATAGCCCTCTGGATTAAACCATCATTCCATGGTGAGTTTTGCAGAAGAATATTGTACTACATGCAGCACCTAGATAAACACACAAGAATGATAGTGAAAAAAAAAATTCTTAATTTTTTCAGAATGAAAGTTAAAGTATGCCATATTTGCCAGTGTATAGGGCATATGAAATGTCTAAAGCAGGAAAAAGTTCTTATATCTGCTCATGGAGTATACAGGCAACACCAGGAAAATGGAGGACATCATCAATGTATTGCATTTGATATTTTGTACTGTGATTTAAATCTTATTATAAAGCTGTACTTATTTAGAAATTTGACATCTTCACTGAGATAATCTGTCACTGATTCTGTGACAGGGGGACAGTAAAGATACTTAGTAAATCAAAAAAGCTCATCTGAAGTAGAGAAAGCCCTTTGTTAGTAAAACAGAAGGTTAGGACTCTTCTTCAAATTTTACTTGGTCCTGTTTGAGATTATTTTTCCCATTAGCTTTATTTCTAATGCTCTTTTGTAGAATATTTGTACAATTATTTAAGAAATATTAGTAGCTGGCTTCCCAGAGGAAGGAAGAGAAAGAAGATGAACCACAAATAATACACTAATCATAGAGCTAACAGAGGTCACAGAGGCACGGTGTCTAATGGGTGTAATCAGAGAATAGACAAATGTTCCGGCTTTCATGGAGCTTTCAGTTTTTCTGACTATTATAAGAGAAGTATTTTAGCCGTGATATTGTTTAATGGATAGAAAATTGGTTCTGTAACTATTATAGCAGTAAGTATATAGTATTAAGTAAGATATTTTAATATTTCATGGCATGGCAAGCTCATCTCGATCTTCATACATAACTGTTCATATAAGAAATAATGCAGAAACTGCCAGTCCTCTTCAAAGTTAGGCCTGAAACTAATATAACTTTTTTCATACTTTGTTTGTCAAAGTAGTCACAGATCAGCCAAATTCCAGAAGAGAGTTTCCGGACCCTACATCTCAATGGGAGGAGTAACAGAGATTTTATAACCGTCCTTAATATGTCGCAGATACCACTTAACTAGCTGTTATGGTTTCAGTGTAATTCTTGTGGGTCCCCCAATGATTTCTATGCTGAAAGCTTGTTTCCAAGTATTGTGGCGTGTTAGGAGGTGGTGGAACATTTTAGAGGTAGGGCTTATTGGGAGGTAATTAGACCCCACCTTCATGAATAGATTAATGCTATCTTCCGGAAGTTCTAGCCTTCATAGGACCAGGTTAATACTGAAAGAGTAGGTTCTTTAAAAATGAGACCGCCCCATATATTTGGCCAATTCTACAAGCAACTTTTCCCCCTTTCACTTCCCTGTGCAGTGACATTGCCAAGAGGGCCCTCAAAAGAAGCAAAACGGTTAGAGCCACTCAGTCCTATGTTTTCAGCCTCTAAAACTGTGAGCTAAATAAATTCCTTTATAAAATTTCTAGCATTATGTATTTTTAATAGCAATACAAAATGGAATAAGATATTAGCTGTTTGTTACTTCATACTAGACAAAGGCACCAGTAACATAAGTTAGAGAAAAGATAGCCTCTTCAACAAATGGTGCTGGGAAAACTGGAGCTCCATATGTAATAGGATGAAATTTAACCCCTGTCTTTCACCTTGCACAAAACTCAGCTCAAAATGGACCAGAAACCTATTAGACCAGAAACCCTACACATACTAGAACAAAAGGTAGGCCCAACACTCCAACGTATTGGCTTAAGAGCTGACTTCCTTAATAAGACTCCTAAAGTAAAAGAAGTAAAATTAATAATCAATAAATAGGATGGTATCAAATTAAAAAGATTCTTCACAGCAAAGGAAACAATGAGGAACATGAAGACAGAGCCTACAGAATGGGACAAAATTTTTGCCTCCTGTACCTTAGATAGAGCATTAATCTCCAGGATACATAAAGAACTCAAAAACCTTAACACCAAAAAAAAAAAAAACCCTACAAATAACCCAATCAATAAATGGGCAAAGGAACTGAACAAATACTTTACCGAGTAAGAAATAAAGTTTGTTAACAAATATATTAAAAAAAAAAGTTCAACATCATTAGCAACTAGAGAAAGGCAAATTAAAGTGATACTGAGATTCCTTCTCATTCCAGTCAGAACGGCAATTATGAAGAATACAAGTAATGATAAATGTTAACAAGGGTGTGAAGGGAAAGGTTACATTCATACATTGCTGTGGGACTGTAAATTGGTGCAGCTACTCCAGAAAGCAGTATGGAGATTCCTTAGAAAACTGGATATGGAACCACCATTTGACCCAGTTATTCCCACTCAGTGTATACCCAAAGGACTTAAAATCAGCATACTGCAGTGACACAGCTACATCAATGTTTATAGCAGCCCAATTCACAATAGCTAAGCTATGGAAACAACCCAGATGTCCTTCAGCAGATTAATGGATAAAAAAAAATGTGATACACACACACACACACACACACACACACACACACACACACACACATTCTTCTCAGCCATAAAGAAGAATGAATTTGTGACATTTTCCAGTAAATGGATGGATCTGGAGACTATTGTGTTAAGTGAAATAAGACAGTCTTAAAAAAGAAAAAGTTGAGTGTTTTCTCTCATCTGTGGAAACTATCCCACAATAAGGGGTGGAGAGAGGGAAGAACAGAAGTGCAGTAGATTATACAACAGGGAGTGGACGGAAGGGAGAGGGACTAGCAAAAGGAAAGACAGTGGAATAAATTTGACATAAATTTCCCATGTACATATATGAAAACAACATAGTGAATCCCAGTATCATATACATCCGTAAGAGTGAGATCCTAACTAGAAAAAGATATATTCAAAATATATTCTGCTATCATATATAACTAAAAAGAACAACAACAACAACAAAGACAGCTGTTTGACTTAGAAAAGGCACAACTGCTGCCTGAATCCAGAACCCTAAAATTAATCTGTCATAGTGTATCATGGGGAATGTGAAAACATTTTGAAAGACAATGGTACTGGGCAAGTAATTGTCTGCCCAATCTAGTGATCTATTCTTATATGTTTTGTTTACTACAGTTTTAATTTTGATATTTTTAATAAAATTGGAAGTTCTCATTTGTCATGATTTTTAAGACCGTTTCTTCTGGTCACAGTCTAGTACAGTACTATGTGTATATGGCATATTAAGGAAGTAGCAATTACTCTATTAAGTAGGATTTTCTTTTTTTTATATCAGATATCTTCTATGACCTAATTGTGTCTTTGTCACTATTGTTGTAAGAATAAATACAAATAGAATAAAACACTTATAGCTTATAGCAATTTAAAACTTAACATTCTATGGGGAAATGCCTTCTAAGAAGTATTATTTTAAATAACTATACCTTTTGAAAAATTTATAAAATATATGAGAAAATTGTTAGTATTTTAAAATGATCTATGAGAGCACATTTTATTGTGTAGCAACAAGTAAAATATCTAAATTTGTGTGAAGAACTCACCTCACATCTATCTAAATACCATTCTTTCTAGTGTCTGTGCCTTCAAATAGTCATACTCAGTCCTCAATGATTAAATTTCCTAAGAAAACACAAATTGGATAATGTACTTCATTGTTCAAAAACTTTCCAGTTTTTGTCTCCCTTTCCACTCTTGCTCTCTCCCTTTTTACTAACATTGGAACATAAGCTTCTGAATATGTGCCTATGTGTTATACATATAAACATGTACAACATTTGTATTTCATTTGAAAGATGCATATATGTACATTGAGATGGAATAAGCTTATTCTTTTTTAAAAAAAATTATTTGGAAAACACTGAAAAATGGGAATGGGGCAGGGGTTTTAGCTCAGTACTATAGTGCTTGCCTAGCACGTATGAGGCACTGGGTTTGATCCTCAGCACCAAATAAAAGTAAATAAGTAAAATAAAGGTATTTTGTCCACCTACAAGTAAAAAAATAGTTTTAAAAATGGAGGGTGGGACTTAACTAAAATTCTTACAATTAAAAAAAATGAGAAATCTAAACTACCCAAACACATATACCATGCCAGATGTAATCTTTATATCTATTTGAATAGATGTTTTTCCAATTATGTAAAAGCTATGTGGATGTGTGTGTGTGTATACTTATGTATTTATACATATATTTATTATTCAACCATGCAAAATTATGATTTGTGTATATTTTCACTCATATATAAATCATTTCTGTTAAACCTCCGTGTCCTCATCTGAAAAGGGAAATGGCAGTAATACCAGTCCTCCGGTCCTAAAATAACTCATGTAAATCATTTAAGACATACCTGACACAGGGTCAGTTGTCAGTCTTTGTTTCTGCACTATCTGTGAAAACAGTGTGCCACTCATCCAAAAGTGATCCAGGCACAGTCCTTCAAGAAATCTATACTGTAGTGATGTATTTTATTCATCAACAAAATAATAGGAAATCCTGTGGATTTTTATGCTAATTGATCTAATGTATTGTAGGCCATATACATTTATATTTCTTTTTTTCTGTAAAGTCTCAGAAAAAATATAAAAGCCAATTTTATTATCTGGAGTGGAGGTGTCTGAGAATTAAGTAAACACATCATCAATTTGTGAATGCATTCAATTTGGGCCTTGTTTATTTTATCCAGAAAAAGGTCTTTCTAAGTAAAGAACTTTTTAATTGTTATTTGACTTTCTAAGGAAAGAAACTACATTTAAAAGTTACAGTCTTTACTCACCTCCCTCTAATCCACATGCTCACAAATGAAAAGGGGGAAAAGGACAGAAGTGTATATTCTTAAGTTATTGTTTGCATCCCAGTAGTTTGTGCTACTTGATGTAAATTGGAATTCTCTGAGCTGAATATATATTAAAATATTAGCAAAGATTAGAAATCATACTGATGTTCCAACTACATTGAACTTACAAAGATAGACCACTAGTTGGATTATAAATGATCACCAATCACAATTGCCTCGAATATGTTACTGTACTCTCCAGCTTTCATGGTAAATGGCACATTTTCCTTCACAGTCTCTTAGCATCTTCTATAGTGAAATTAAAAGAAAAACTTGCAGTACTACTTTATAGGACCAAAATTTTTATTGAGCCACCTTAACAAAATATGCTAAAATAATAATATCCTTTTAAAATTGTCTGCCTTTTTTCTACAATTTAACAGTAAGTCTAATTAAATAAACTATTTTCATGCCATTACAAGTAAGGCAAAACATTGAGTAGATAATTACTAACTCTTTATGAAAATTTTGAATTTTTATGTAAATATATAAAAGTACTTTCAATTCTAAATTTAACTCCCTCTTTCTTATCCCAATAATAGATGTGATTAAATTCTGACTCAGCTTAATTAAATATCTTACATATGGTTGCTTCCTCAGATTTTTGTTGTTGTTTTCTTCCAAACTTAGCTGATATTGGAATTATTGGGGGAATCTTCAAAAATCATGATGACATTGAGATTTAATTTGGAATGTTAAATATTCCTCAAGTGATTCTAATGTATAGCAAAATTTGTGCCCATTGCCCACAGATCAGATTGAACCTTAGACTAATTACACCAAAATCTCTGAAGAAGGAGAGGTGACCAAGGCATTAGTATATTTAAAAGCATCCCAGGTGACTACTGTGTGCAGTCAACATTAAGAATCCCTATTTTAGAAAATCAGAAAAGAATCCAGCGATATTAGGAAAGAATCAAATCTTTAGTACTAAGTGACTGCAAATAGGAAGCAATAGGGGATTCAAAAAGCGTAAGAGTTTTAAATTTTGAAGGAAACTAATATTTAATATAACCCCCTCATTTTCTGAATGTAAAGTAAGTGACTTACTTAATGTCCCACATCTGCTAAGTGAAAACTTATCCATTATTTCCATCACACCTGCTTATATATGAGGACATTAAAATATCTCTATTACTTTCTTTCTATAGTTCTAATATATTTTGCTGGGAGATGAGTGTAGAGCAGGACACTCATATTCGCTGTCACGCAACTTGGAAAGATGGATTTTTGTTTTAGATATATGTAGATGTTTTTTAACTGGTGATTGGTATGGTTTGAGTAAACCAAGAGGTATCCAAAAAAGATATTAATTTTAGATACTTAGGAATGATAAAGTAGTATTCAAATGTGAAACTGGGACTAGATTGACTTGGAGTCATTAACAAAATGAACAAATTAAATAAATGTGGCTGAAGAGAGAATATGCAGAGAGGACATCAGAGGAGTAAGTTCTGAATCTTAAAAGACAGCCATATTCAGAGAGGTGGAGGGAAATGAGACACGGAAAGAGATAGTCAAATGTCTAAAAATTTTTATGATATTGAACACAAGATGATATAGTAATCACTCAAATATTTGTTATTTGGTCAAGTGACTAAATGAAACAAAATATGATATATAGTGTTTTAAACTTTTTCTTGAAAAACAGATTCACTGTGAAGTACCAGAAAAGGCACTGAACTTGTCTGGTTTTGGGCTTCTTCTGTCTCCTAATAGCTATGTGAACTGTGGTAAATAGCTTCTTCTTCCTGAGGCTATTTTCTCGTTTGTAAAATGGGGCTATTCTTCCTTCAAGAGATATTCAGAGGGTTAAGTGAGATAGAATATGCCAAACCATAATGCACTGCAGTAATCTCATGTCAGTCGGAGTGAAAATTTGGATTTGGACAAACTCATGTTCAAATGCTGGCCTTAATTACTGTACCTCTGGAATAGATTACTCGAGATGTATGAGGTAATGGAAATAATATGAATACCTTTATCATAATTTTTGGTGTCTTACAAGAATTAAGATAATGAAGAAGGGAAAATCCAAAACATTTATAAATTTTATTTCTCTATTTTCATTCATGCTACAAATGCAGTAGTCAAAATGTTTATGGTTTTATCTTTCTTTTACTCTGCATTCCCATAGTTTCTTTTCCTTCCTATACTTTTCTTTGTAAAATTTTCTTTTCTCCTATTACTTGATCTCATTGCTTCCTATATATATCTTGAAAGACCTTTGCCACGATTATGATACTATAGTAAAAACATTTGTTTTGCATTAATGTTTCCTTGGTATCTGCTCAGAGAGTCCATACAAACATCCTTTATTTGGAGTGTTTCCTTCAGTTTGCTCTTGCTAACGGAGGTCAGGAAAGTATATCTGTTAGGAAGTTCTGGGGACTGGTAATTTGTGATCCATCTGATACACAAATAGGACAGAGAGTTAGAATTATGAACTGATGGAATAAAACAAAACAACAATGCTAATCTAATATGTGTTCCCACTTTCACTTCACATCACTCTTTACATAGGTTATATTTTTAAAACAAATAAAAACAAGTGCAAATATTTTAATTGCCTTATTAAACTTGGTAGAACATTAGATAACACATAATATTAGTCACTTAATATATTACAAATATATTTTCATGTCATTTTTTCTTAAAATTTAAATGTATGTTTGATGATAGTAAATTTGCTTTTTATTTGCCATGTAACTAAATGCTAAAAGGCATTTAAATAGTAATTCTTAGTTTTGTATTTCTCGCTTCGTTATTGCCCTGATAAAATTCTTCTGGTTGACAGTTTGCTTCTGCCTGTTTCTCACATTTATATACTATCCGGTTTTTTTTTCACACAATTTGCCAAGATAGAAATTATACCTGCATTATAGAATTTAATACTCTTACTTGCAAGAGTAAATTAAATTACTTTTAATAATATGTGGTATTACCTGTAGTGAAGACTGTTTCTTATGTACAAAATAGAGATAACACCTATACTTCAACTGTACTGTAATATATAAAAGTATCGAGAACAATAGCCCATACTTGGGAACACTAAATATCTTGAGAATACTGGTAAAGACATATGTATACCATGGCAGATCTTTTTCTTCATACTGGTTTCCTTAATCTCCCTTCTGGAATGTTTCCCCATAGAATCCTATCATGATCTTCTATACAGAATGAAGTGGTTTTCTTCCATATCATCTTTATTCTCTTTTAAAGTCTATACTTAGCAAACCTAACATGCACATATTAATTGAGGGTTTGAGGGAATGTAGTAGAAAAATAGTAAAATCATAAAGATAGCTAGTTCTTCAAGATAGCTTATTCCACATGACTATATTCCTTGCTTCTGTTAGTGGTTCTGAGATGTTTGGTTTTCATAGATTTATGTGAATATATGTGAAAACCATTACATTTTTTGGTCATTTATTCATGATTCTCATAAAATACACAGGTTTTGAACCTGTGTTCAGGACCTGCTAGATTATACCTTTGTGATTACTATTTGGTTCAACCAAGAATATGATCATGAATAGATTAATTATTTGATGAGGTGAAATTCCTTGTTCAGTGTAAGGTAAAATCTTGATAATCTGGAATGCTCAAGTGCCCCACACTGCGTTATACTAAGAAGTAAATGAAAGCCAGGATATAACATATGTATTTATGCCTGTAGTTAGAAAAATGCAACTTGGCTTTGATGTCCTTTACCAGAAATATTTTTAAGTCCACAAGATGGCAGTATTACCTTATATAGGTAAACAAGCCAATGAAATGCATGGTTGCTTGGTTTTCTAGCACTAATCAAAGAAGCTTTTTGAGTGCAACTGAAAAACTCATGGTCCTTGATAAAGAATGGAAGACAGTGTGAAAGGCAAGAGAACATCTCAGGAGAAAATTATTATTCAATAACAATTTAATAAAAGCAGTAATTATTGTGGATCTTTTTACTCCCCCCTGCACTTTCTACATTTATAAAGAACTAATTTTGTAAGATGCTCTTGGTCTTTACCATATTTAGTCCAGTATTCTATACCATTCACAGTTATAGCCTAAAACAATGGATTAATTATTCAGTGTTCAGAAATGATGAACCCTATTATCTAAGCAACATTAACTTATTTACTCATTTTAGGATTTTTACAAGTTAAACTAAGTTTGCATTTAAAAGGTTAACCGTAAACCCTCAGTTATTCAGAATACCACCAGCTTTGTTGTATCAATGAGTTTCTATTTAGATCTAGTTTAGGTGGAAATTATGAAATTAATTTAATTTGTGAATTAGGGTACAAATTTAGTATTCCAGAGATAAAATAAGTTATGATTCATTTTTCATCCTCTGCATATTTCTGATAAGGTGTTATCTTATTCTAATTGTTTAACAATTTAGCTAGTCCACTATCCAAATGTATTCTTAAATTATTTCAAATTTATTTTTTTGTTACTCATTATTTTTTAATGAGTAAGCATTCAACAAAATTTTCTATTTTAAATGAGGCAGTTGCTATTTTGGATACTTATTTCAAAGTATAACAATAATAAGAAATATGGATTGTTACTGGTGTTTTCGACATTGCTAAACTGTATCAATATTGCATTGCACCATAGACTACAAGTATTTAAGGACAAATTTAGTATCTTATTTTCCAGTTCTCTTCCACAATGTTATTTTTCATAACTAGTACTTATAGCTCTTTCTTAGTCATGGTAACAGAATTTAAAGTGGTACCAACAAGGAAAAATGTATGGATTTTCAAACCTGACCTGATGACTATACCTTTTAGTACAGCTGTTTAGACATATCAGTTTTATCGGATTTTAGGTTATTTACTTTGTCTGTGTATATTATCTTGAGTAGAAAGAGTAGTGTAAATTATTGGGCTTATTGCATGGTAATAGTAACTGTCTTTGGAGGGATATACTTGTTTAGAGAGAGAGAGAGTTTTTTTATGCAGACTGATCTTGAGGATTTGATTTGGTGTTAATGTTATACTCTGAAACCAGGCTCCTTTCTTGTTTATCAATAATTAAGTTAGATTTCCGTTCAATTGGTGGGATTGAAATTATTCAGCATTATAATATTTTAATCACTGTAATAATTTTAAGGATTATGATTTGTTCATATTTAGCTTTAATATAAAATTTGTAGAATATGAAACCAGCAATCATGAATTTTAGTTTATTGTATAAACGTAAGCGTAAATATTAAGAAACTGGTATGTATTAACCAAAAGAAAATTAATATATATATATATGTGTGTGTGTATATATATATATATATATATATATATATATATATATACACATATATACACACACACACATATATATATATGTTGTGTTATCTGGAAATTTTGTAAGACCATCATGCTATAACTCATATGAGTCTGATTGGGTTAGTTCTCAAGTAACCCAGGCTGTCTTTTATTCATTCCTAAGGAGAAAGGCAGTAGGGCAGCAAAACTGACTTGGAATCAGTTTTTCATTCAACTCATGCTCCAAGTTATTCTCTTGTGCAGATGCTGTCTTTATTGGCTCTAGTATCTGAGGAGGACAAAGTAATGAAGGAAAGTGACAAGGTCATCCAGGTAGAAAAGAAGCTTGCAAGAATATAGAAGTAGGAGGTTATATTAGTTTACTTGAACATGACCCCTTGCTCCCTGTCCTTGATGCTGATAGTTCTGTGAAGACAGTTCATAGCTCTGGAAGAGTAAGAGCATCATAACTGGCTTTTCTCCTGACTGTTGAAGAATTCTGTTTAGTTTAAACATAGAGGTAGCTGTTCCACCCATTTTGACTATAGAAACTCTACATACGGAACCCTTTTTGATAAAATATGGAGAATCAGAGCTCTCACCATACTTAGAATTAGGGCAAGTTAAAAGCACTGAGGAAGTACAGAGAAGGAAAGTTAAGGAAAGAGTGCAGATGGAAAGATGTTATTAGAAAAATGATCTAAATCCAAACTCTAGAGGGGAAAAATTATTTTTAAAAGAACTTTGGTGTAGTTTTGAAACCCTGGCTATACATACAAACACACACACACACACATATACACAAAGCTAATGTGCATACCATCTTTTATTTTTAAAAACTCTTACTTTACATGAAAAATTAATGCATAAAAGATGTTACAGTGGTGGCAGATTACCTTTGGAAAACACAACTGCATTCTAAAATGTTATATTGAGTTAAGTAAGAAATAATGAAGAATTATTTGCTTCTCTTTATCCTTGTGAAGTACTTGAAAACATTCAGTGAAATTTTAAAACTTTTTTTAAGTTAATTTTTTGATCAATAACATGTATGTACTCTTTCTTTGAAAGTATTTTATTTAGGATTTTTGCCTACTGTAGGAGTATTACTTTGGGGGGAAAACCACTATAAGATTTTCATAATTTTTGTGTCTAGATTCATGCTGTCAGGTTATTAGTATGGTATGTTTGCAGGTTATGATATTTGTTTTGCAGAAAATTTTTAGGCATATTGTAGAGATTTAGATAGCAGTGAAATGAATAGTCAAAATGAACAAGTTGAATCAGATTTAATATCTTTCAAAAAGTAAATTCATTGTTAAAATCCAAGTTACACTAATCTTATAACCTAGAAATACAGAGATATTCACCATACTAATTACTTTTTATTTTGGTTTGGAGCCTTATTCTGAACAGTTTGGGAACAAGTAAATTATGATATAATATCAAAATTGATGAGTTTATTGCAAAATGTGAAGAACTAGAGTAAATTAGAATTCTGCGCACTAAGTGCCTCAGAGCTTATTCCACCTGACTCATCAAATGAAAAATTCATCAATTAATCCTCTGACAATAACGATATATACACAAAAATCAATCTGGAATTGATTTTTTTAGTCTGAACATGAAAACTAAGCTCTGACTTAAACATAATGTGAAATTTCTCTTCATTTCGACTTTATTATTGAACATTACAGCTGAAGTGTTCATATAATTATTTGTTCTGAGTCAACTACAAAAGTGTGATTGTTTGAAAAAGGGTATGTGTGCTGTGGAAATGTTCTGAAGCACAATCCGAGTGAGCTAATAAAGTTGTCAGATGCATGTAAGAACACAGCTGATAGGAATCCCTAGAAGGCAGCCAATAGAGAGGGACACTGATCACTAAGCCCTGACGGGAGACCACCCAAGACAGTTAACAGTGAGCTGAGTACTGAGGAAGATCAAAGAAAGAGAAGAGTAACATACAATAACCCACATCTCAGATGTGGATTAAAAAGACATTGTTAGGGGTGTGATTCTATGAAATGTATTTGTGTGCCTGTGCGTGTGTGTTTGCATGTTTGTGTGTGACTCAGTAAACAACAGAGTGTAGAAAGATGAATCTTTTCCTATTTTGTTTTATCTACTTTCTAGATAAAAATATATTTCAAAATACATTAAGCATTCAAATATCTTTTTGCTTTAATCCAGTAATTCTATATAAATCTTAACAGATTTCCAAAGACATCCTCTTTCAAACTCCCTTCTAGTTATTTTTTTTTCTTCCATAAGGTCAGTACCACAAGAACATATATAAAACATCTCAAGGAAATAATCCAAGCAAACTATTAGTGGTTTTTCTTTTGTTTTCGATTAAAGAAAATCTTAGCCAAATGTTTTCAGGTATATAACTGTAAAGGAAAAGAATTGTAAGGATAAAATTTAATTTTTTGGTGTTTTGAGTCCTTTTATTTTTTTTCAAATTGGGTAGCCCAAATCTGTATTATTCATTCTAGACAATTTCTATAATTCAGATTTTACTTTGAATTTTATATAACTGCATTGGAAAGCTCTCTGTGTTCCTACAGACAATATTGTTCTAAATACTGTAAGATGGCATGCTATAACAAAATAGCAAAAAGAAATGTATTCTTCCAGGATACAGTAATGTTAAACAACAATGAGAAGATTCTGGGGAAATGTTAAGTTAGAGAACTGTGTCAGTATTACTTATCTCATGTGTAGTAAATTTCGATGACTCTCTTCTGAATATGAATTCTTGTAGGAAATGAACAGTAAACTGTGTCTATGTTTTATAGATGTTACAAAAAACTGAATACATGTTTTCAAGGCTATTAGAATTTTTTCCCTGTCCCAGTAGGAGTAAGAAAATTGCAATAGAAATGTCTTCTTGAATGTATAGTATATGAAATAATGTATTTTTCCCTGTAGTTTAAAATGTTAACAGTAGTTTAAGTCTCATTCTTCACATATGCCTTGACAAGTATGATTGCTTGATTAAAAGAAGAGCTTTTTTGCTAGTTATGTCACGATACTAAATAGATTATGTCTGAGCAGTATTTACAATGTTATATTTCTGATCAGGTCAGATATGTAAGGTGAAAAACCAAGGTAGGATAATATTTATTATTAAGGTCTTTTATTCTTAAAATATGTTTGGTTTTTTATTTATTTCTTGGTCTCTTTTTAAAAATGGACAGGAAAAATGCTTATCTCTACCTAGATTATATGCTCAAGTATATACTTTATATATTATCTTGAAACACTTTAGTTAGTTCAGAAATTATTTTTATGAACATTTTACAGTCATACTGTAAAAAGACATATTGTTGAATTTTTAAAAAAATACTGATATATACTTTTTTCAGCATTTCAGGAGAATATTTCAAGGCCTTTAAATGATTATATAGTTATGTAATTGCCACCCCTGGGAAATACACTTTATTACAGAATAGATAATAAAGAATAACTTGTAAGTTATAAGTATGTCAGTTTATTTTTTTCTCTTTATGTATACTAAGTTATGTTTTGTCCTCTAGTCTTATATGGATAAGTGTGTAATATATGAATGAAATTGATACACATTATTAGTTGTAGAATATATATAACTGTATTGGCTGAGAGCTTTATCAGTGTCGTTATAAATATCTGAATATATTTAAAGGAAAAGTGGTCCCATTTTCTTGCAATTTATATAGTTGTTGTTTTCTTTCTGTGCATTTTTTTTAAAGAGAGAGTGAGAGAGGAGAGAGAGTGAGAGAGAGAGAGAGAATTTTTTTTAATATTTATTTTTTTTTAGTTCTCGGCGGACACAACATCTTTGTTGGTATGTGGTGCTGAGGATCGAACCCGGGCCGGACGCATGCCAGGCGAGCGCGCTACTGCTTGAGCCACATCCCCAGCCCTCTGTGCATTTTTTTTAATCACACAGACTTAAGTAGTTAAGAATTAGTCATTTTGTTAATCATAGATAATTATCTTCCTTTGCAAAAAATTTAAATGCCTTTTCTTAAGACTTAAGAAATGACCATACAAGTAGAAAAAGAATGAGATTGCTTTTGTTCTTTCCTGTTCTCGTCCTGTTATATTTTTTACTATTTATTTCACAGGAAATACAAATAAAAATATAGGTAGGAAAGTGAAAATTTAAATGTCTTTAAGAAGATCACTTGAGACATTTGAAAATAGTAACATACCTCCTAGAGGTTTTGCTAATAAATTTTAAAATGCTAGGCTATAACTAATTTATGGGCAGCAGGGGGCAGAGGTGGTCATAGGGAAGTGACAAGGTTTGTTTTGGAGTTTGGCACAAGAACTTGATCTTAGAGATCATAATTTTAGATATAAAAATGTATAGAGGATCCATAATTTATGTTTCTCGTTTTTCCAGGTATCTATTTTTACGATTATTAATTCTGTTTCATTCATAATAATATAAAACCATTGATGGGTTAATTATATATTTTAATCTAATATTATATATTTAATGCAGTTATTATTTAAGTTAACTTTTTATGCATACTTTTACATTAATCATCTTTTAATATCAGTAACTGGTATTCTCCACTGAAGTGGCACATTAGGAAAGAGACACTGGCATGTCCATTAAATATTTTTCATGGCAAATTACTTCCTGTACGATATCATTAAGTAATAATTTCTTTCAGTATTCAATTGTTTTATTATATAACTAAAATTATCTTTAAAAGTTATATGCAATTTTTCAGAGCAACACTCTTTTAATGAGATCAAAATTCCTTTGGCACTTTATCAGAAAAAAATTAAGAATCTTAAAAAAATCTTGATTTTTTTTTTTTTGCTTTGTTTTGTTTTGTTTTAAAGAACAGTGTAAAGTTGGCTTTTTAGAATGACAACCCTATACAGTCTGAAGATTATTCTTGTAAGGTTGCATCTCACATTCATTATAATTCTCCTTTCAGTTTATTAATTTGCCTAAAATTGAGATTTATTAGGTAACATTCTCTCATTAATGTTCAGTAGAAAATAGCCTATTAGAACTTCTTCTACAAAAACTTTATCATTAAATTTGAATGGAAAAAAGCATATTAAATATAGTAGAGTTAACACATGATTGTATTATCAATGCTTTTCAGATAATACCTCAAAGCAGTATATACTTAGAAAAATGATTTAATTAACTTCAAGGGTCAGTAAGTACAAAAGATTTAATTGTATTAAATAATATTGTTATCAGTTTAAGTTTAATTTTCTTGAAATGGGATTTGTATTTCACAATTATATATATTATAATTTAAAATTTAAAGTCATATACTAATGTTTTCATTTTAGCTTATTGTATTTGGAAAATGACAATAAAAATAAACTAATTGGGCTGTTTTCTGTTTAGACAAAGCTTAATCTTTCATTTTCTTATGCAATTTGGGAGTTTTTATGTCCATCAGAACATTTATCGAGAGCTGTTAATGTGCATAGAATTCTTCTAGAATCTACATAAGCAGTTTTAAATTTTTTTTTATTGGTTGTTCAAAACATTACAAAGCTCTTGACATATCATATTTCATACATTAGATTCAAGTGGGTTATGAACTCCCATTTTTACCCCAATTACAGATTGTAGAATCACATCGGTTACTAAAATTTGACTCATATAAATATGGTAATGAATTTTCTCTCTGCTATTGAATGGATGCTCATGGCAAAACATAGTATTTCTGGAATATTAATATGATAAGATGAATTAACCTGTCAAATTCTTTTGCTTTTTCAAAAATTATTCTCAATTCTAGTATGTATCTGAGTAGTTTATCCTACTAAAGAAGAAATGTTTAAAATGAGTATTTTGAGTGTAAATCAAAAACTAAAACAAACAAATTATAGCATGCAGTTAAAAGTACCATGATAAATATCTTTTCCCAAGAATTCCAAAGAGAAGAAATGTCATTAAAAAGAAATGTAAACTGCTTTCTCCCTTATCACAATCAGGAGGTTTTAATGTTATTTGTAAAAATGTGCAAAAGGAATTTTTCTTAAAAACAATCTTAACAATTTTGACTTTCCTTGTGACAAGACATGTTCAAACTATAAATAATATTCCAGTGTAAATAACAGTCTTTTGTCTAGGGAACATTAAGTGGTTTGCTCACATAATTTTAAAATTGTGGGAGTCTGAATTTCATCTTTATAAACTCAGACCTCCAAATTCCATTGTCCTATAGTTGATAGAATCTCAGGAAAAAATAATAGAGCATTTTAGGTATTATGCTACCACAATGGAAAGATTTTAAGGATTATATTTAAGGGATGGTGCTTTGAATATGAATATTAGCATGTGAAAATAGGAATTCTTGAGCATATGATTGAAAAGATATAAATTTTTTTGTTTTGTTTTATCCTGAAGGCTTTTTGTAAGTATGCAGATTTCTTGGATTTCTGTAACTCATAATATATGATGAGAAACAAACAAACAGTAGTTTGTTTTGCAGAAACAAACTCATCATACACTGGAATATCTCTTTGGGGGAGTACTTTCACAGCAGGGAATCATAAAGAGAACACTACTTCATTACTTTGACTCTTTGGCTGACTCCCAGAATCACTGGCAAGGCCATAGTTAAGCAACCGATTTGTTGCCTTTTACAAAGCTCAGTAGCACCCTAAACTATACTTTGAATTTGGGGTTACTCTTAGATGTGTGGGCATGAATGTTTGTATGCATGCCCATGTGTTTACACGTAATATATAAAGAATGAGAGAGCAAGTGCCCCAAATGAAACAGTATTTGCTGATAATTTTCAAGCGTAGGCAGGTAGAATTATCCAAACATAAGTACTTGAAGTAAGGGACAGGTAGAGCACTTCATAGCTCTCCCTCTTTTGCATAATGAAGATCCATTTTTCCTTGAAAATTTTGCTCACATTTCTGGCTTACTCACAATGCTTTGTTTAATCAGTTAGCAAACTTAGCCATCTTGTTGGGTTATAGAGATAGTAGGGTACCAGATTATCTTTTCAGTAATTACATTGTCTAATGTAAGTAAGTCATATGTGTGTGTGTGTGTGTGTGTGTGTAAATATATATCATTACGTAAATATTTATTTATATAATTGTTATGACAATAATTAATTTAAACCAGGGGAATTTTACCACTGAGCTACATCCACAGTTTTTTCCATTTTTTATTTTGAGACAAGGGTCTAAGTTGCTGAGTCTGGCTTAGAACTTGTGTTTCCCCCGCCTCAACCTCTTTTAGTAAATCTTAATATAATGAACATATAAATAATTTTAAGTCATTTGCATTTCAGCTTAATATTAGTATGTACTAAATTTTTTCTTATAATTTTTTTTGTTTTGACCTCTTATTGGGATAGAATATATCATATTTATGGAACTCAACATTTTTACAAAATGCTACTTAGATTTTTCTATTTTTATTTGATACAGAGTATTTATCATTGTCATGAACCCCATTATGCAGGTGTGGAAACTGAGGCTTAGTGGTTTTAAGGGATTTGCCTAAGATGTCATAGTTCATAAATTAAAGGCAAAGACAAAAATAAAAACCAAATATTCTGAATCCAGATTCAGTTCATCTCCTTTCAATCATCATATGGCTTCTACTCTTTATTTTGGTAATTTAAAAATTTATTGGTGGTTTATTGGTTCAAATATATGAGAGGAAAAACAAAAATGCAAAATTCATATGAAAAGGAAAGTGGAATGCTTCACTTTTATTGCAATCTTATAATCTATGCTTTGTTGATTCAAGTGGCAAACATATACCTTTTTAAAAAATATCTTTTTTTGTTTTAGGTGTACATAATATCTTTATTTTTTATTTTTATGTGGTGCTGAGGATCAAATCCAGTGCTTCATGCATGCCAGGCGAGCACTCTACCACTGAGCCACAACCCCAACCCCATATATCTGTCTTTTAAGAGATAAAATATTAAATTTTATTAATATTTAATTAAAAATTAAATTTAAGAGAGAAACATTAAACAGAAAAGATTGGCTTTATCAGCTCATTCCTCTATTGATTGACTACTTTTAGAGCAAACATTTTAGTATTGTCTTTTTACTAGCTTATTTTAATTTAAACAACATAATAATTAAATATAATGCTACAGAAAGCTTTTTAATGCAGATAACTAAAGTTGCCCTTAAAGAGCATTTGGCAAATAACATCCTAGAAAGTCCTATTTTCTTTCATTCTGAACTAAACAAAGAAAACTGTATCAATGTGTATGTGTGTGTGTGTGTGTGTGTGTGTGTGGTGTACATATATATATATATATATATATATATATATATAGAGAGAGAGAGAGAGAGAGAGAGAGAGAGAGAGAGAGATCCTGCAAAAGATTTTGCTTCTGCTTTGCAAAGTTATTGAAATCTACAAGAAAGGAATTGAATTTGTTTAACCAGGATGATTTAAAGAAATATTGGTATTGGTATTGGATTTTTGGTAGTATGAATCCAAGTGATTGAAATTTAAATGTAGCATAATACCTGAGATTGAGGAGAAATAGACAAAACAATCTCCTAGAGCCTAAAAAATACTAATATTATTAGCATTTATTTAATTGCTCTTAATTTGGTGGTCAAGCTAACTAGAGTAGACTTATTTTTAAGTTTCATATTCCATAGTTCTATGTGCTAAACATTTTATTTAAGTGATATTTAATTTTTTCTGGAGATGTTAACATTAATATCTCCCACTTTCCCAGTTGTTATTTTACTAGAACCTGTTCTTTCATGTTGGAGAGATTATAGACATTTGCTTCTGTAACCTGTACTACCATGCTAGAATGAATGGAGGTTAGGAATCATAATAAAGTTTTAAGTGCTTAATAAGTCCATTTTGTCAACTCTTAATGGCTGCCTTCTAATTCCTATCTAATTTTATACATCTGTTTTTCATATATACATATGTATAGGTATGGATGTTGTAAAGAGACTTTCTGATATATTTTCTATGTCTTCTTAATCCCAAATAAGTACTTCATTTAAACTATTCAAGTATGCTTGTCTTCCATAGAGTTGGGACAGAGACCATTAGTAGGTCAGAGCTTGGGTAGATTGCTGAACAAAAGTGCAAAATAGCATGAAATTAAGTTAGAGCTAGAATTGAGAAGATAGTTTCTGTTTTTGTCCTTCTGTATTTTTCTTACCTGATATATTTAGTTCTTTAGTCCTGTGTTTCAAACCCATGCCCATTTGAGTCTTTAACTCTTTCACTGAAAAATTTTGTCAGGGGTGTTAATAGTTTACCTGCAAAAATGTGGTTTTCCTTTAGACATCCAGAGATTTTTGAACTTTGCTTTTAAAATTCTGGCTAAAGAAAAGTCATTATGTTTGCAACTTTAGTTTTCCTATTTGTGAATGGGAGTGAGATAAAAGATAAATTGGGGGAGACTAGATTCCATTCTTGTCCACTTGAATCTTTTTGTAAATGTCTGCACTGTACGCGAGATGCGTGATATATGTATTTTCAAGATTTAAAAGAATAAATGTAAGGTCTGTAGTTACACAAAAAGACAGGGTTTTTGATTTAAGCAGTTTCATTTTCAAATTTCAAAAACATATTTTAACCCATTTCTTAACGTTAGCTGTGTTTCCCACATGACATAAAAGGAACAACTTTCAGGGGGTTGGGGTTGTAGCTGTGGTAGAGCACTTGCCTAGCATATGTGAGGCACTGGATATAAATAAATAAAATAAAGGTCCATTGACAACTAAAAAATATTTGGGGAAAAAAGGAACAACTCTTCAAACATTCCACAATAAAGAACATCACCTGAGGAAGGTATACCTTTCCCTTTTCCTTTTTTTCTAAGGAGTAAGGGAGGTTTCTTTCTAATCAAGTCATCTTTCTTTAAGGTATATTGGGTGTGGTTAGCCAATGTTAACTGGAAGATAGAATTTGTTCCCCATTAGCTAATAATTTGGGAGCATGGTTTTTACTTGTATAATGTTTGATGTAAAAAGCATAATCTACTCTATCCAGGTTATCATTAGCCATTAGCCCTGACATATAAATGAATGTGATGCTTACCAACTGTTCTTCCCTTTAATCTCAGTAGTACAGTTATGTGGCTGGCACCTACAAGCTTTTCCTTTTCTGTCTTACAAATGCTAAATTATCTTCCATGTTTTCACCTCTCCAAACTCCTGACTAGTTGTTCAATAAGCATCCATTAAAAAGCCAGGACCAAAAAGGAAGGAAGGAAGGAAGGGAGGGAGGGAGGGAGGGAGGAAGGGAATGATAAACCAGAAAGAAAGAGAGAGAGAGAGAGAGAGAGAGAGAGAGAGAGAGAGAGAGAGAGAGAGAGAGAGAGAGAGAGAATGCTAAACCTAGGGTGATTGTGCTTGGGAAAGGAAGAGGTTAAGTGTTCTTTACTAATTTTTGCTCTTTGTTAATCTTAAATCACTGAACTAACCATATCAAGCATTATGCCAAGTCATTGCTTTAAAAAAATCTGCCATGTGAATAGGACTGTATATACACTAACTTAATATAGAATTTTCAACTTAATTTAAATTTAATGGTTGATGGCTTGTTCATTTGTACAGTATGTACTTTGAATCAGTTATACTGTACACCATGATTTGTTCCCATTCATTCTGCATAACTTTTAATAGAGAACCAATAACTGAAATGTAATTGTGCACTGCATTTATTGAAAAATACATAGCAGAAAAATGAGCTCATTTTAGTGTGTTCTTCTTTTGATAGTTCATATTTTTTTTGGTTTCTGTCATGTTTAAGTTATGTGTTTTTGTGTTTAAACATTTCACTTCATTCTAATGCTGATATCTGATAATATTAATTACATCTTAGGTAATATTAGCAGTTTTTTAGAAAATTTTCTTTAATAATCATATAACAAAATTCTTCTCCCAATTACTATAGTAAAAATGCATGAAGTGTGTGTAAAATGTGCCAGTTCTTTGTGGGCTAGTTCACAAAATAGGAAGTCACTTAGATCCAGATACCTTTTCTAGAGTATACAGAAAATTATCTGAATGTGTGAACACCCCTCAAAACTACTGGGAGTTACTTTGAACATACATCTTACCAAATTATAAATTATAAGATACTGCTTAGCCCTACTTGAATTTTCAAAGTGTACTAAATGGCTATAAGAATACTTCACTCCTACTAAATGGCTATAAGAATAATTGGTGTATGACAAAGTTCTTGCTTGGCTAGCACTTGTGTGGGAATAGTCCTTTAACTGTCCTTTTGAAGGGTCCATGTTTGAGACTAGATATGATGGAGTGACATCGCAAGATTGGGCAGGTGGTGAAGCTGATGCTTCTAGCTTCATGGCAAATAATGGCTCTTCTTAATAGACTCGGTGGACACTGGATTGAGGTGTCTTTGTGGAAATGAAGAAAAGAGTAGTGAATCATACATTTTGAGAGACTTTTATGAGCCACATCTGAAGAAAAAATGATCTTTTTATAAGATGACATCTGATACTCTTGACTAATCTGCTAGTCTCCTGATGCCGCTTTCTTCACCCAACTTTTTCTCAACAGACTTTGCAGCATATATTTAGATTTCAAACTCCTAGCCTTCTATTCTTTTTATGGCCTATGTAGGCTGTCAACAAACCTCTTGTACACAAATTCTGCTCTAATTTGATATGGGAAAGCATGTAACCATGGAAACGTTCTTTGTACCCTATCTCAAGCCCTGGCTGCTTTATTTACCCTTTATAGAGTAGAACAAATAATCTACATACTTACTATTCACTTTTTTACTAATTCTCAGCTAGACAGCAAATATATGACTAAAATATTGCTTCACAAAGGTGACATTATTAATCACATAACTGTTACTAATGTAACTTTATTTGGAATTTTTTAAAAAATGAATATCATTGAGAGTGAACTTTCTTTTACCATGGTAATTGTATGTGGCTTATAAGAAGGATTTTGATGATGACATATTTAGAATATTCCTTATTTGAATAAAATAGAAATGTATGTTTTATTGAAGTCCTAATATGTAATAATAATACATGCTAGTATATTTAATATCTTATCTACTGTCTAGAACATTTGAAGTTCTGCAGATTGCCATTCTTTATTTCCTGTGAAATAATTCTCAGTAATATGCTTTTCTACAGATATCTTAGTTGCTGCAAATTAAAAGTTAAAAGACACTAATTAATCTTGTTAATTCCTATGTATATATATTACTCCAAATATCTTTTAACTCTTGGGCAGAACTGTCATCTTTCGTAATATTCATTTCAGTCATTTTCTTACCATCAGAAGTCCTGCTCACTGGAAAATATTAAACAAGTACAGCTTTTTGCAGAATTGTTAATTCTTAATAGCTTGAATTAAGGTGTCTTTGTGGAAATGAAGAAAAGAGTAGTGAATCAGACATTTTGAGAGACTTTTATAAGCCACATCTGAAGATAAAAGCTTATCTACAATTTTACATTGATCATGTCAGAACTAAAAATTACCTATCATACACCTCTTCCAACTACTGGGACAGTGACTGTCTGTTTCTTTATGTTATTGTACACACTTATGGGTGAACCTACAAGGAATGAACTAGGTAGTTGATACTCATGGACAAGGCATTAACTTCTGGAAGACCATTGCAGTTCAAAACTTTATAAGCACCCTTCAAAGTTTTTGAGGAGGTACAGAATTTTTATAAGTGATTATTTAAAATATACTATACTGTAGTCTTTATAGTAATAATTGCCATGTTGACAACTGTACAGAGAATGACTGTAAAAGGAGTTTATTAGGTTGAAGAAATTTAAGTCATATATCGATTTTCATGGGGTTGCCCTTTGGTTTAACCTTATGCTGCTTCTACTATCTACCTGTCTAACCCTCCCTCTTTTTTTTGCATTCTCAAGTTTCTCTGAGGAAGATGGATAGTTCACTTTATTTTCTTTTATACTTTGCAGATTTCATTTTTGCAATCATTGGATTTATAGAATATCATATTTTTTGAGTATACATCATGTAAAAAAATGCATTCCTATTTATTAGAAACTCATATGTAACTTAAACAAAAGGGAATAATTACTGTTTTCAAGTATGATTGCATATTTGTAAAAGTTTAGTTAGCAATCATTATACCTTTACATCTCAGTAATCAGTTCTACTGCATCAAACTAGAGAAGGAATGGGGAAGCAACAAGGCTAATAAAACTATAGAGAAAAAGGTAAACTGGAGAGAATGCCAGAAACTTTGGAATATCATAAGCCAAGAGTTGTTCTCAGACCAGAGCATGCTAGTCAGTTTCAGATCATGTGACCAATCCTACCACTATCATTGTGACATTTCTTAAAATAACTTAGTAAACCCTAGAATTTCACAATCAAAACCAACTCTTTTAAAGACAGAATTTAATCTTACATGCTATTGCTCCATTTCTCTTTTTTGTTTTTACTGGCTTATTTTGGTTTCTTGACTGTCAAACTTACATAAACATTATTGTCTACACATTTATTTCACTCCTAGTTTTCTCATGATTTGGATCCAACCTTTAAAACTATTAGGTACTATTTTTATTATAGTAAGAATGTGTATTGCATTCTTATTTTTTAATTTAAAGCTTACTTAGTAGTTTACTTTTTATTTTCACCATAAGATAAAATATATTAGATATCTCAGCAAACCACTTTCCCCAAATAAAAATAAAACACAAATTAGCTTTATTATATTTCAAAATAATACTCTTTGAAAATGTATTATTATGTTATGTTCACACTTTTTACCATGTATCTCATGTCATAGCAATTCAGACTACTTGGTTAATTGATTAATGGATCCCTGAAAGAAACTTCATATTGGTTTGATTTTTAAAAATCACTACACACACACACACACACACACACACACACACAAACACACACACCATCAATTATCTAGCCTTCATTAAAATAATCATGTTATGTTTTTGTCAATAACTTGTGTTCTTACTTGAATGGTTTCTTTTGATTTGAGCCAATTAGCATATCCAAGTAGTGTTTATTGGATATAGAAAAAATGTTTATGCTGGTATTTACTTTTTTTCAAAATAGTTTGTTTTAAAGGCACCAATAAGGACAAGTCAAGAATTATACCCATGTAATTAATATTAAGACTATTCATACTGGCATAATCTACTATGTGGCATTTAACTGATTTTTTTCTATTAAACCTAATAATAATTTAACTATCCTAATCTGCCATCCACATGAATATACTTCAGTGTTGAACTAACAGTTGAAGTGTAAAATATATATATTGTCCTGAACTCTTAAATAATTTTATAGAAATATAAAGCTGATGTCCTCCAATTCATATCTTTTACTTTATACCTCTTCCTTTAAATGTCAGAGTAACTACTTTTGCTAGTAACACTTTCAAATTAAACCCAAGAAAACAAGGACTAAATAATCAAAATATTTTTGCAGAAATCTAAACCCTTGCTGTTTTTTTTCTTTAAAGCTAGATCAGCAGAATCAAAAAGAACTTTACAGACAGGTTTTTCTTGTTTGATGAATCTTCTTAAAAGCCTTAGTGAAGAACACCTCATGCTTTAACCTGATATTTTAGCAATGTGACAGAATTTGTAAGTAGATATTTGTTGTTTCTATATGATCTGCTTTTTCAGCTGAGGTAAAATTTGGATACCAAATGTTTCTGATTTCACCTTTAAAAAATTATCTGACCCCTGGGGGTGACATGAGGTCATTACAGACTAATGCCATAAGTGCCACCAATCTGTAATATAAGATGTAGAATCATGATATTTGTCACTTAATAATTTAAAAGCAGCAAAAAGATCATCATAATAAAAATTAGTAACTACTTAACACATGCTGAAAGTAATAATCATTGTATAGCAAATTATATTGGTCAACAATATGAGGTGTTGTGTCCAACCAGACTGATTCCAGTTTTACTACTTCTTGCTGTGTTAACAATGATAAGATAAGGGTACCAACAATATCTCTACCTCCAAGGGTTTTAGAAATTATTATATGACATAATGCATGTAAATTGCTTAATGTACCTTTCACATAGTGAGAAATCAATAAATACAAGCTGATGTTATTTATAATTTTTCATTCTTGAGCCATGTATTAGACTTTCTAATGGTTATATAGTGGCTTCAAGCATTTTTGTATATGTGCATGTGTGGTTAAAATTACTTGAGATACATTCTCATATTGCCTCAGAAAGAATAAGACAAAATGAATATGTTTTACTTGGCAATTTGATTGACTTGGAGCTTTACTTACTATATATATACATGGACCACTGCTCATTTGCATTCTGCATACCACTAAGGAGGTTTGTCACTCCTAAGAGCGTCTACTAGCCAAAACAAAGATAAGTTCCAAGAAAGAAGGATGTGAAATAAAGGGGATAGAAATAAGTACATAAAACAAAAGATCAAGAAGAAAAGTCCATGAGAAGAACAGGCAATTATCATAAACATATGTCACCTTTGTTATGAGTAATCAAAATAGTCATGGTTAAGTTCTGGTAACCCCACAGTGCCCAGCTGAGTACCTTTAAATAAATCACTTACACAGATAAAACAAAAACAAAATACAATAAAAAGATCAGAAGGAAAATCCATGAAGATCATGTGCAAAAGAGAATAATTATAATAATAATGAAAGCAAGAAGTATGTACAATAATATACAGAGATAGTAAGAAATCATACGTTTCTCATTTTGGTCATACCAATATTCATCTCGTGATGAGATTCAAAACACTGTGAAGAGGCAGGGAACAGGAAGATGTGTATTCATCACTGGAGGCATAGATTCCAAGGTACTCAAGTCACTGAGGTTTCCTAATTGTTAGAATGACTCAAAAATTACACATTAATTCGAATCTGGGAACATGAAGCAGCAAGAGATTAAGAAATGGAGAAGAGGAAATTTTTTCACAATTTGAAGTTATAAAAATGGAGATTCTGAATATCCCTGGTAACCTCTGAACCTTTCTTAGGCTAACGCATGCCTTAAACATTTTGGCTGTTTTGTGTTTTCTTGACTCTCTAATTAAGATTTTTGATAACCAGTGGTAGTAATAAAATCTGAAAAGTATCTGTATTCATAGGAAAGCAAGTGTCTCTGCCCCAAATATTTTTAGCATGAGGATCTGGCAGTACCCCAATAAAGGGACTCTACAGAATTAGTACAGAATTACTTTTCCATTGAACAAAATGGAAGCTACTATCCTTTTATAATATGTAGGGAATCTTATTTTCTTCTATACTAATTTACCATTCTTTGAGGGGATTTTCATAACTTTAAACTGCTTCTTTTAAAATTTAAAATTGTGTAGAATAAAAGTACTTTAGCAAATAATTGTGGTCTCATCGGCATTTTCAATTTATTAGGAACATCATTCTTTTTTTTAATAGAGAAAGAGGCAGGGTAGGAAAATGAAAAAAACAGTTATACTTTCTCCTATAAGTTTTCCATAAATTGAGTGTTTTTAATCCTCTTAAGTTTTACTCTATGTATCATGGCACTTTGAACTCTGGCTTTAGAAAGTCCACATTTGTCTATTAATAGCTTAAGGAAACACATTTTAGTATAAAGTCACTTTGATTAAAAAGTTTCTACATTGTACCAGTTACTTTCAATGAGGCTTACGTGGTAAAAACATAGGGAACAATTTGTTTTTTAAAAAGACAGTATTTTTTGTTTGTTTTGTATCCAGAGTGTTAGGGACACTCCTTACCCATTGATATTTGGGAGAAAAATCAAGTCTTTCAATTAATTTATATGGCTTGATTTTTTTTTACAGTAAATGATTTTACCTATCAACTTACACTTCGTTTTATGTGTTACAGATGTGATATAAAATGAAAAAGGTTTTATAGTATAGAAGTTCCAGAAGTCCTAAGATCTAATGATCTAATAACATCTTAGAATTTTATTTAATTAATATTCTGTGGAATATGGAAGTTTACACTTTCTCAGAAAGATAACTTATCTTTTATTACTTACTGTTGTGTTCAATAGAAGAGGGACTGTGTAAGCATGATATAGTAGTTGTAGGGAGCTGCTAATGATATTACCTTTTGAACTCCTCATTTTTCATTGGGAACCATGAATAGTTGAGATTTTACATTCAAATAAATTTTAAAATTTAAAGCCATTTTACTCATTGAATTACTAGTTAACATAATTTTATTTTCCTTTTCCTTAAAATGAATTAACTTTTCTTGAAATTATTAAGATTATTATTAGATTGTTGGCATGCAAATCACAAATACCTCTTCTGCTTCTGTCTTAATAGTTAACAATTGATTTTTTTTTTATTTAAAGGCAAGGTCAAATATTCTTAGGGTAGCCATAATCATGTCTTCTTCAGTTATCTACTGAAGTAAATTTCTTAGGCACAGATTTCTTCTTGAATAGTGTTGACATTATGGCATATTCTTCAAATATTTAAGATATTTTCCTTTATAAAAAGATATTGAGAAAAATACTGATGAATCCTGTTTTGTCTTTGCTTATTATAGCTGATCTTTAAAATGTTTCTTTTCTGCCTGATAAAATTCCATGATTTCTTTATTATTTTATTTATTAAAATTCTGATATTAAAAATAAATATCCTATTAAAATTTAGGGGGATTTATATACTTAAAATTTTATTTATCACTTAGTGTTTATAGAATGACTTAATATTTGCACCAAATTTTGTGGGAACTAGTACTTTCTCCGTATTTCATAAGGATAGAAAAGTAATTTCTCTCTATATATTTATTTTATCATTCTGTTTTAATGATTTCTCTGACTAGTAATTAGATATTTCAGTGAATGATGTTTGTTCCTGACTGTAGTTTTGCATAAAAGCACATCATGATATAAAGTAAACAAATATAAACAAATATCTTAAAAAGTTATTATTTAGCTTATGAATTTTATGCTATAAAGTCTCTGTATTTCCATTGAAATAGCCAATGTATATATTCTAGTGTAAATATTTAAACAAATTTTATGCCTTTGAAGTCAGAGTACCAGTGGAAGTAATTAAATCTAATTTAAAATTGGGGCAAATTAAAATTCCCAAATAGTTATCAGGTAAACAAGTATTTCTAATAATTGATAGAGCAATTCATATTTTTATAATGCAGAGTCTTCAAGTTCTTTTCAAATGGTTACTGCTTTTCTTATTTTTACCATTCTATTGATATCCACTTGGAAGACTTGGAAAGCAGAAAACATCTCTTACATATCCATGATCAAAAATGAATGCCTGATGGCCTGAAGGTTGAAATAATTATCTCTGGTGGCCGTGCAGATCTCAATGTCAAAGCTAAGAACCACAGGGCAGCTGAATTAAAGCATGAAAACTGGCATGAGCACAGACAACTGCTTGAGGCTCTTTATTACTGTTTGATACAGCAGCCCTTTGTTGAGAATCTTGTTTTTTTGGTTCGAAAGCAACTGTGTGTGTCTAATCTCGCATTCGCCTTTATCATCAATTCCATTCCTGTGATATTTACAAAACTAAGCAACATCACATGTATTTATCCCG
>NC_138182.1:211515164-211572097 GCF_964194105.1 Spermophilus citellus
TTAAACATTTTTCACTTAATTTATGCCATTAAATGAAAAGATTTGTGATGAATTATTAAAAACTTAATAATTATTTTAAGGGTATAGGTAATGCCTTCAGTTTAAATATGTTTACTATTGGATATTCTAAAATATATTTTTAAAACACACAGAATATTAAAATGCCAGAATTAAAACTCTGTGGTAAACTTAAGGCAATACAGTATTAAGTAGTGTTATTACACTGCCAGCACCCAGAAGGCCTCCATAATGATTCTTTAATCGACAATCATGATAATGTTGATGATGAGGATTTTTCCCTTTAACCTTACAAAGGTTGGTTTCCATGTGAAATACCAAGAAAATATTCCCCGGGTTTTCTTTAGATATTTCTATTTCTACTTAGAATGAGTTAAAATTCAGATTCTTCTTTTATCCTGAAGGCAGGCTTATGTTTAAAAAATTATATACTTTCTTGGGGGCTGGGGATGTGCTCAAGCAGCGCTCGCCTGGCATGTGCGGTGCGCTGGGTTGGATCCTCAGCACCACATAAAAATAAAATAAAGATGTTGTGTCCACTGAAAACTGAAAAATAAATATTAAAAAAATCCTCTCTCTCTCTTTCTCAAAAAAATAATGTACTCTCAAATATTTTCAATTAAAATATATATGACATAAATAATAAAGCAATGAAGATGGATTAATTACACTGAGACAGAGAAGGAGTATCAAGAGAGTTGACAGAATGGTGATAGTTCTCATGTTTCTGTAACTATGGTAGAGAAATAATCATCATAGTTTTTATTAACATTGTAATAATTACTCACCTTAATATTGAAAACAAGCTGAATTGACCCATTCACTGCCCAAAGGAAGAATGCACTCCCTGAGATGTATTTACCTCATGGGAGCAGAAGTTCACCACTTAAAATTTTACCAGGTTCTTCTCTCTGTGGTTCATGAAGACTTGGGCACAATGAGAGCAGTAATACTTTTGACTGTGTTAACTTGAGGTAAGCTATAAACACTAGGCCAGGATAATAAAATCTATATAATTTTTTTTCTCTTAGGATTTAGACAAATAAAACTAATCAAAGAAAGCTGAATCAGTCTAGAAATCAATTGGATGAATCAAATTTAATTGCCCTTTTCCTTAATGAAAATAATAATGGTTTCTGTGAACTATCTGGTTATGCTACTGTTAGTTTTTCTTGCTGTGACCTCACAGGAACAATTTAGAAGAGAAAAAGCTTATTTTGGGCTCATAATTTCAGAGGTCTCAGTCCATGATGAGTCAACTCTACTCCTCTGGGAATGAGTTGAGCAGAACAATAAAATGTAAGAGCATGGCAGAGGAAAGCTTCTAAGTTCATGGCAGCCAGGAGTCGAGAGAGAGAGAGAGAGAGAGAGAGAGAGAGAGAGAGAGAGAGAGAGAGAGATTTCATCTCATCATTTTCTGAAAGCCTCAACTCTGAATAATTTTGCATTGGGGATTATGATTTCACCACAGAAATGTTTCAAGGGATATTTCTCTTTTTTTGAGGATTTTTAAGATTTTTGTATTCTAATCTGTTATATATGACAGCAGAATGCATTACAATTTATATTACACATATAGAGCACAATTTTTCATGTCTCTGGTTGTAGACAATGTATATTCACACCATTCATGTCCTCATATATATGTAGTTAGGGAAATGATGTCCATCTCATTCCACCATCTTTTTTTACACCCCTTGCCTCCTCCCTCCCCCTCCCTTCCCTTTGCCCTGTCTAGAGTTCATCTAATATTCACAGGCTTCCTTTCCCAACTCCACTATGAATCAACTTCCTTATATCAGAGAAAACATTTGGCATTTGTTTTTCTGGAATTGGCTAACTTCACTTAGCATTATATTTTCCAACTCCATCCATTTACTTGCAAATGTCATGATGTTATTCTCTTTTATCGACGGGTAATATTCCATTGTGTATATATACCACATTTTCTTTAGCCATTCATCTACTGATGGGCATCTAGGTTGATGGCAGCTATTAAGAATACAAACAACAATAAGTGTTGGTGAGGATGTGGGGAAAAAATGTACACTCGTACATTGCTAGTGAGACTGCAAAATGGTGCAGCCAATATGGAAAACAGTATGGAGATTCCTCAGGAAACTTGGAAATGAACCACCATTTAACCCACCGTTTAACCCAGCTATCTATACCCAAAGGACTTAAAATAGCATACTACAGGGACACAGCCACAACAATGTTTATTGCAGCACAATTCAAGGGATATTTCTAGATATAGATTCAAACCATTCCTGTCTCTGGTTCTCCAAAGCTCATGCCCATCTCAAAATGCAAAATGCATTCAGTTCATTTCCAAAAGTCTCCATAATTTTAACAATTTCAGCATATCTCTGAGTCCAAAGTCTCCTTCAAGACCTGGGGCAAATTGTGAGCCCCTACAAAAATTAAAAGCAGCATCTCATAAATTTACTCATTCCAAAAAGAAGAAATAGGGCTATAGAAAGAAGGGATGGGACCAAAGCAAAACCAAAACCAACCCAAACAAACATGAAATATGCTTCATGTCCAACGTACAGGGAAGATGGTGTTGAGTTGTGAGCCCCAAAGGGCTTAGGCAGCTCTTCCCCTGTGGCCTGACTAGTTGTAGCTTTCTCTTGACCTCACTTTGCTCACATCCTGCAGCTTTTTGTTAGTAGACATTACACATTCCTGGCATCTCTTAATTCAGTGTGTCTCCATTGAAACTTCAACTTCACTCTCACAGTTTCATGTATCATCTACTCAGAGACTGTCCATAAGGATTCCAACACTGCCATACCTTGTCTGGTCTCTCAGACCTTACTCTGAATTATCAGCAGAAGCCTCCATAACTCTGTAATTTCAGCATCCTGCATTCCTGCATAACCTGTACCACATGAACAATGCCAAGTTCTCACACAAGCTCTGGGAGTAGCCTGGCTCACTTGGACCATGGCTTCAGGGGCCTTTTAGTGACTGAGCAGCTGAACACAGTAAATATCCTAGGGAAACAACTTCCTAGGTACCCCTGTGCTAGCAGGGTGCGTCTAAGATGTCTTGAAGTAATTTGTATTTTTACACTTGAGCCTGCCATGGTTGTGATCATGCTGATTCATGAAATGCTATTAAGGCATTTTCCTGTGGTCTCTGTGTAAGGTACTTGGCTTCTCTCTATTGGTAGTAACCTCTTCAGAAATGACATTTCCCTCAGCCCCAATTTTACAAATGCTTCTCCTGCCAAATTGCAAACCAAAGAATATTCCCCCTCTCTGTCTTTTCCTCCTTATTTTCATGTAAACATGGCTAAAAGCTGCAAGCCATATCCATGCCATGACTGAATGTTGTGCTGACTTACAATTGTCTCCTTATAAGCCTATCACCTTTAAATTCAGGCTCACAGAGAGCCTCAGAACATGTACCAAACATAAGCAAGTTCTTTATCTGAATGTGACATATATAGCTTGTAGTCCAATTCCTGGTAGAACTTACTATTCACATTCTTATTAACATTTTAGTCTTTTGAGATCACACCAGAATTGTTCATTAAGCTCTGCTTACAGGCTCCCCTATCCTGCAGCTACAGTCTTTTCCAAACTCCTTCCACAGACCACTTTCAAAGACTGCTGAACCACCTGGTCAGTTGATTCCATTTCTCAGAACTAGTTTCTTTGTTAGTCAACTTTTTATCACTGTGACCAGAATACCTGGCAAGAACAACTTAGAGTATGAAAAGTTTATTTATGACTCACTGTTTCAAAGGTCTCAGTCCATGGTTGGCCAATCCGATGGAACTGGTACTGAGGTGAAGCAGAACATCATGGCAGAAGGATGTTGTGGATAAAAATTGGTCTCTGGAGGAATAACTTGGACTAAATTTGCCCACAGCCCCAACTTCTTCTTATGTGCTTCCTGTTTGCCACGAGCTGAACACCTTTCCTCCATCACACCCTTCTTCCTCCATCAGACCCTGCTTCACTTCATGTCCAGAGCAATGGCCAAACACAGACTGAAACCTCTGAAAATCTCAGCCCCAAATAAACTTGTCATGTCTAAGTTGTTCTTGTCAGGTGCTATGACCACAGTAATGAAAAGCTAACTGACTCAACAATCTTCTTTATCTTTACAAAATATTTTCCTGATCTCTATATACCATACTATTCTTGAAAACTAATATCCATTTTATTAAATCTCTTTTAAAGGCAGGCTACTTTGTACATAAGCAGATCATAGTGGATAGTCTGGAGCCATGTGTGTGACTGAGTACTACCTCTTATGCTGTCTGGTATTATGTCAATTTTTTTCTCCTCTGTGAGATCCTGTTTCCTCATCTGAAATTAGTTACTTATGCCTGTTTTGAAAAATAATTGGGAAGACAAAACAATGTACTGTCAATTACTGTGATGTATCACAATTCATGATAGCCACTAAAGTATTAACTTGTATAAACAATACTAGGATTTTTATCAATGACATCTTCTACTAGAATGAAACTAGAAAGCAGGTCCACATTTTATATTTCTTTGCATTTCACACAACCTCTACCTCAATGCCTGTACAAGAAGACATACAATAAACACAATTTGCATGTGTATGTAAACAAATAAAGCATGAAATATTGGCATAAATGTTCTGCTTTACTTTACCTTTTGATACCTGGAGATTATTATAGCAGGCCAATGTGTCATCAGGGTGTAAGCAGGCAGAGAAATGACATTGTTCATGAGGATTTTGACTTGTTTTAGATATTCATGTACCCAGTGCACAATATTCCAGTATAAAAGACATCTTATTTGAATAATCTCATTGGCTTTAAAAAAATGATATAACTTCCTAGCATATAACTATTTGAACAAAATTTCTAAAATTGGTTTTACTAAAACTTTCTGTAAGGAAAGAAGTTTTAGTTAATCTCTACTTTAATTTTGGGATGAATCTTATAGGATATTTTTTATTAAAGTTTTATTGTATTGAATATTTCTTATAATATGAAGTAAAATTATGACATGTACAATGTCTTGGGAAAGTGGAATTGTCTCTTCTTTTCAAGATAAAAAGGCTGTACTTTTCTTCTCCTCCCTTACTACTTTTCCATTTGTGAAGGGGCTAGCTCAGTGAGAGAGGAGGAGCTGTCTCTAGTGGAGAAAAGAGAGCAGGCACAAAAGCAACAAGACTTTCCCCTGACTTCTGTCTCAGCAGGCCTGAATTTGGGAGTGATAGAAGGAGAGAAAAGCAGAACTTCCAAGTAGATGCAGACATTTAATTTCTATACAACACTGGAAATCAAAAATATCAGTTGTGTTTTGGTTACTGAGACTATAGGGTTTTAATTATGTAACCATGATAAGAAGAGATGTGAGGCCTCGGATTCCAACCAGCCAACAGGAAAGGGCCAGCCTCAAGACAAAAATTTAGAGTGTGATGGGAAATAAAAATAATGTTCCCTTTGTGGTTATACCTAGAATCATTCTGTTGGTGTAATACGTGTGCTGTTTACCCAGACTTGATATAAGTGTAAATATTCATATCACAAATGATGGTTTTGATCTTGTACCGTTATTCTTATGTAATGAATATTTTCTCTATTCTCATTTAGGTTTGTGGTAAATTAAGAGCCATGCTTATTTAGTTTTAGAAATAGGTAACCTGATATAATACACAAACAAAATTGCACTATTGATTGGGCTCTTGGCTAGAAATGAACTGATAAACTATCCTTAGGGATGATACTATCTGATGAGTTAATGGATGATATGCTAATTTTAAATTGCTTTTTTTTTCTCCCCTGTTATTTTAAAATTAAAGCTTTTGGGGTGAAAGTCTTAGACTTGAGAATGTGCTTTTGTGAATACTATTCCTAAGATAATATAAGTATTCTGTTAACAACATAGCAAAATTAAACCAAAACATTTAACTATAATAAATAATTTTTTAAAAATACTGGACATTGAACCCATGTTCCAATGCATGCTAGTCAAGGGCTTTATTTCTGAGCTGCATCCCCAGCCCAGTAAATATAAATTAATTTTTGTATCTTGTTCCTGGTGATACTGGTTCTATCTTTCAATAAAAATAGAATCTATTCCCTTTTCATGGGAAAGCATTTTATAACTTAATGAAGAATCATCCTATTCTTGTCTGCTTATCTAAGTATCATATCAAGTTCTCCTACTTCTGGTATGAATTCAGTTTTTTCAAGATTTACTTAATCTTAAGTGCTTCCTGTGTACACTGAATGTATCAGCTACAATTTAAGTATGATACTAGGTTTAAGATTATTGAGTTTTCTTTTTGATATATGTATTTAATAAATTTAAAATACATGTTCAATAAAAATATTGATTTGTGATTCTCAATGTATTAAAATAATTGCATTTAAAAATTGTATAGTTATTTGATAAACAGATTAAAAAATCAAGAACTTGGGAAAGAATTTAGGAAGCTATATGTTCACCTACATGGAGGCATTGCTAGTCTAGCCAGGAAACTGGGAAATCATTAAAGAAATCATAGGCTTTTTATATCCATGGGTATGTATAACTGGAACTCAGAATAATCACCTGCTTTCTAATTGCAAGAAAATCTCCTCTATGCTGGAGAGACAGATACACACCAGAGCCTGATTCAGTAACTGCCCCCTCCCCCCCACTAAAAAAAAGACAGAATTGAGAAATATGAAGAAAGTTATTTTGAGGAGCTTCCTTCATTCCAGAATGTGTCCACTTTTCAGGAACACATTAGCAGATGCAGAGTTTCTGTGGCAATATGTGGCATAGGTAACAGTTGCTGTTGCAATTAAGTGCAGATTCGGACACTTCAAGCTTTGTGGTGACAGTACCTGTGGCAACAGCATTATATCAGGCCAGTTCTCAGTGTGGTTGAGGTATTGTTCCTAGAAGATCATTCTCAAATTCAATCCTGAGGCTGTTTGATCTATTTATTCCCATAACCTGTATAGCATTGGAAATTGGAGTCTATTTATTTATTTATTTTTGCAATATGATTCTTAATACACCATTATACCATAATTTATCATATCTCTGATTATATATAAGGTATGTTGACACTGAATTCATATCTTCATACATGTATTTTGTATAATGATGAGGGTCTCCTTTCACCATCCATGCTATTCAATGGGTTACACAATGAGCTAGAGGGAACTTTGTGCCATTTGTCTTGTAGAATTCTGTCTTATTTGGCTTTATCTGCATGAATAAAAATAAAATAATATCTATTTATACCACATTCATTTTAGAATTAAATATTGACCCAGAATTATTTTTATAATTGCGTGTGAATATATGTCTGCATATGTATTAGGTAAATAAAACATATTCACCAAGATCTCATGTCACTGGGGGTGAGTTTTTCTTTTGAATATCTGGGGTTTTTTTCCCCAATACTATTGGAAATCTCCTATCCAAAACATCGAAACTTCAAAATCTCTCAGTCCCAAAATTTTTGAGTACTTACATGATACCACAAGTATCTATCTCTTGAAACTTTGTTTCATGAACAAAAATTTTAAAAATATCATACAAAGTTATCTTCAGGCTATGTATCTAAGGTGTATATGAAACATAAGAGAATTTTATGTTTAGGCTTGCATCCCAACCCCAGTATGTGTATTGTATTTATGCACATATTCTAAAATTTAAAAGAAATCTGAAATACATGACACTTCATGCTCTAAATCATTTCGGATATAGGATATTAAACCTGGAAATCAGTATCAATTAATTTTTTTAAGAGAGAGTGAGAGAGGAGAGTGAGAGAGAATTTTTTAATATTTATTTTTTAGTTCTCGGCGGACACAACATCTTTGTTGGTATGTGGTGCTGAGGATCGAACCCTGGCCGCATGCATGCCAGACGAGCGCGCTACCGCTTGAGCCACATCCCCAGCCCCTCAATTAATTTTTTAAAAATGAAAGTTTGGCTATAAGTATTAAATTCAGAAAAAGTTTTGCAAACATTCTCAAAAAATAGGTTTATTTAAAATAATAAACTATTAAAACATAGTTTATTTAAAAGCTTATCTGCAATGTCAATGTCATTGTTAACAAACAATTGTTTATAGAAGGATAGAACAAAATAATAGAGTTTTGAAAGCATTTCAGTATTTAATAAAATTTACCTAATTTTTGTTAAATTAATTTCTTTTAAAAAGTCCTCAATCATGTAAAACCCTGTAATTCTACTTGAACCCTGTGTTTTCTTATTCTGAGAGGAAGAAGGGTTCAAAATAGAAATTATTGACTAAAAATCATAACGTTAATATACAGAATATATTATATTTTTTCTTTAGAGAAGAAAGCCACTGAAAAGCTACATAAGTATTAATAAAATGTCTGAATTCAAAAGCAATGCTGTATTGAACAATTAATGGGTGTTTATAAAATTTCATGTTTGGAGAAAGTTTGCTTTTTCTGCATAGTAAAATTTATAACCAGATATATTCAGCACTGTAATAAACCTGCTTTAAAATTTCTGCACAAAATTGACATTCAACCGTGTTCTAACAGTTCAGATACTGGCAAGGTCTACAAAGATGCCACTGGAAAATATATATAGTGCATAATTTTCATTTCTTTGCTGTCAGGGTAACATGTGTGCTTCATATGCTTTAGTGAAGTCTAGCAGTACAAATGTGTCAAAAAATCATAAAAATTTGTCTTCTATGACTAACATACAGGATTTAGGACCCTAGTATTTGGGATATTTATCTCTAAGGAGGAAAAAAGAATTTATTCTTGGACAAATATATATACCTTGTGTTTAACACATTTCCCCTATAGGATTTAACGTAACAAGCTGAAGTTACCACATTTCTTGCATTGTGTATTTTTTTTTTTATTTTCCCCACAGTAATAGCCTGAAATTTAATATACGATTTTAGGCTCGGGGACTTCAAGAATGATATCAAGTAGGGAAAAAATATATTAATTAAACTTGTGAGCCAGGAAAGGAAATTATCATCTTCTAAATTTGCCTTGTAACAACTAAGGTGTTTGCCACAGGAGATAAATGCAATGAATTGCTATATTAGTCTGGATTATTTTATTGCAGGTGACAAAAACAAACTGCATTTAGTTGAAGTAGAAATTAAGGAACTCCCATAATGGGAAGTTGAGGATCGAGGCTGGTAGGGACCAGACTTCAAGCTGATGGGACCAGAGTTCTCTCTATTCCTATCCCTCCTGTGCTTGACTCTCCTTTTCTCTCTCTGCCAGACTTTTATATTTCACACTTACTTTTCATATGGTATGCAGAAAGCTATGGCCATAAAGTCAGGTCATCACCTTGGAATTCCAGTAGAAAGAGTCTATACTAATAAATGATGTAGTTTCACTGTTTTCTGAATTACAAAGGCATTCACAGTCCTGATTTGTGATCTATTAGAGTATGCTACCTTTGCAATTTAGACCTCCTTCTAAAACTGTGGCAGAAATAACACTGATACCCTTATACTGCTGGTTACAGGACAGATACTTATGAAAGATGGGCATAGTGGTTATTCTCAGTTTTATATTCAATAACTTCTTGATCTAATAATATTTTGCTGTGGCTCAGAACTCTTACCAATTTTCTCATATATTTTGCTGTGCTATTAAAGGTATGACTAGCAATAAACTATTATTAGAAATAAATGTTATCATTAAATACATCTTCTTTTGAAATGTTTGCCTAGATAGTCTTTATAAAAATATCATATGGGTTATGAAAAAATATTTCTTTTTGTTTTTCTTTGATTTCTTTTCCTTCACAATTTTATTATCATTCTTTTCCTTTGCTCACTTTTTTTCTTTTATCACTTTTTTATTAAGTCAGGTAATTATTCCTTTTTGAAATACATTTTTTTCAACAATCTCAATGTGAAACATACGTCTATGAAATGAATAGTAATTATAGCCTTGTTTTATTTTTTGTTACACGATTAAAGATGCTCTAATCTGGAGAAAAAATGTCACCTATGCTAAAATTGAAATATGAAACATGTTTTAATACATATAATTAAAATAGCTGCAAATTCAAATAGGTTATTTCCAATCCTTTATATTTGCATACTTACAAGTTCATTTTGCATCACTGAATGATTTCCTTTAATGAACTGAGTGTAGAAATATCAAATAATCTCAAGGTAGTTTTTTTTTTTATTTTTTTAAACGTAATATATAAGTAAGGGCTGAAATAAAAGATTATAAGAAATACAATTCTATTTTCTAGTGAATCATTCCATTCAAATAATGTTTTCAGAAACTGAGTCCAAGAACCATGTGTGGTGGCTCACCTGTAATCCCAGAAAGACAGAGACAAAAGCATTGCAAATTCAAGGTCACTTAGCAAGACTTTGTATTCCAATTTAAAAAGAGAATAAAGACATTTTCAGGGATCCTCAAGGTCAAAGTGTTTTTGTGTTATCGGGATGTTATTTGCCTGTTACATGAGTGTCATTCTGCTACATGGTTGAGGATGACATCATTGCTCTGAGGCATAGATGTGTACTAGTACACTCTTGTGTTTATAAATTTTTCTGAAGTAGTTAGATTGAGGCAGTACTTTAGATGTAAATCAAGGTAGGTGTGTTTTCAGAGATTAACTGAATTTATTCTTTTTTAATATTTATTTTTTAGTTGTGCTTGGACACAATATCTTTATTTATTTATTTTTATGTGGTGCTGAGAATCGAACCCAGGGTCCTGCATTTGGTAGGTAGGCGAGCACTCTACCACTGAGCCACAACCCCGGCCCTGGATTTATTCTTGATAATCATATTTTAATTTTACTAGTCAGCTTTGATTATACCTGCTTTAACTTCTGTATCTTCATGTTCTCTTTCCCTAATAATAATTTGGAATTCTTGTAGTTTTTCTTGTACATATGTAAAAACACTATAAGTATACTTTGTTATCTTATTTTGAAGTAATATAAAAACTTTAAATTTTTTTATAAATTTATCTAAAACAGCTCTAACTTTAGAACTTGTAATATTGTGCTTAAAATAAAATATTGCAGTATGTTTGTCTTATATTTAAAATTTGATCATTTATTTAACATGAGAGGTTGGAAGATACACTTTATTAATACTTGCTATCTCTACAGATGTTGAAAAGGTTGAAACTTACACACCAGAGAGTTATCTTAACTCATGGAGGAAGAAAAAAAATCAGAAGAAACTAGTGAAATTATACACAAGAAACAGAAATTTGATGGAATTTGTATTTTGGGGGGTATTATAGATACCAATACTTTAATGTATTGTTTCTCATACAACAGAATGTTTTTTGAATAGTACTATGGTATCAGTTATCAGTGCAATATTGAGATCAATTATTCAGAATTAAAAAATAAATTTAATCTTTTGAACATAGATATAATAAGGTCTTCTTACAGCCTTCAAACTGTAAATTAAATACTAAGGCATTTTAGTGGCTTAGTTATTATACCCTTTTGGCTGAAGAACTGTATGCAGTATTTCAAAAACAAAAACAAAAAATAAATAAATCTTGTAGAGTTGACATTGCTCAATACCTGCTAGATGAGGAGTCAGTAAAAGAAATCATGGCAGTGCAAGACCACTTTCATGAAAATGTTTGGCAGCAAACATTAAAGGAACTAATAGGTCAAAATTCAACTAATAGGTTAAATAAGCTTTGTGAATCTCATGGTTGATCTGGAACAACAGTGCAAGTGCAATGGTAGGTGAACTGCTGTTGCTTCAGTGGAATTCAAGGTGGAAGCCACACACTGTACATACTGTGTTCTCTTCATTAATCACAGAAAAACAAATTCTGTTTCTCTTAAGAATTTCCCTCATAAAGCAGTAAAATAATTATTTTTTTTAACATCTAAATCCTTGATAACAGATCTTTATATGTTTGACAACATGGGGCTATATACCAAAGTGCAATACATGTGTCTCAGACAAACCTTCATTTAATTGAGGTGTGAAATATTGTTGCAGATGCTTTTATCATGAAACACCTTTTTTTATTAAAAGAATGGTTGACAGAGGAACTATGGTTATTCAAATTTAGGCATTTAGCAGATGCTTTCTCAAAAATAAATTGTCACTTTGTTAAGAGTGTAAAAATATTTTTATACCCAAAGGACAGAATATCTACATTAGATCTACTGATGACTTCTCAATTTTTTTATGGTTTGTAAATTTTACCACACGCAGATGAAAAGTTTCATCCTTCCATTTGGGATTTCCTTCATGCACCATTCATCACCACAATCACCTTTCCCCACCAATGATCACTTCCTCAAGTTCTTATAGATTTCAGACTTAGAAAAAGGCACATCCCATCAATAACTTAATCTTTCAGCTTTAATAAAATGGTCAATAATACATGCATGAAAACACAATGACAGTTTTATTCATTATCAACTATAGTCATGAAATGAGAAAAAGAACAGTAACATTCCTCTGCAGGTAAGCAAGTAAGTGGATCAATATTTGTTTAAATAGGATTTTATACCCTTCAACTATTTTCTCAAACAATTCTCTAAATCCTAACAATAAAAAGAACAATAATGATCTTCTTGTTGTCATTATTGGTGGATAAAGCATTTACTTATGAAATAAAATGCTTTATGATGTATTTTATGAAAGTACAAACAAGACAAATGACTTATTAGTCATTCTTCAATTAGTTTTTTTCACATCACTGACTCTAAAATCATCCGGGGTGGCAGTCACCCAACAGGCATGTGAGCAAAAGTAGTCTCTTCTATCCCCTACCCCTATCCCAGTTAAGTCACAGTAGCCACAAAACAAACAAACAAACAAACAAAAAACCAAGGACAAAACTAAACAAACCAACAAAACAAAAAATGTTGAGGTTAGAAAGCCATAAAAATGTGAACTTTTGTGTGATTGGTTTAGGAGATGAAGAATATATTCACTATGACTTTTAAGATAAATACCAAAAAAATGGCCAAGTTGACCTGAGATTTATTTGGCTTCTAGCATTATTTTTACACAGGAAATTACCAAATCCACATATTCCAATTAAACCAGATCTACATTTTTTCAGTCAATAGAAACTTCACTAATTAACTGAATATAGATGGTTGAAAAATTTTCCTTTTTCATATTACTTTAGAATAGCATTTCATTACAGTCACATCTAAAAACTATTTGTTGCTCTTAAGGAAACCTGGAACAGAGTTCTAGTTGAGGCTTTAATAATATTCATTCATAGGACTAAAAAAACATTTATTCTACATGTTTTTAATAGTAGTTATGAGCAAGGATTGCAAGTAGATTGTTATATTTCACATAAAATATTCCCATTAACTTTAATAATGCTCTAATGCCTTAAAAACCATCACTTTTAGCCATGTAGACTGAATTTTTTATGAGAAATCACCTGTGAGATTTCAGAGAAAAAATAACCTACATAATTTAATTATATGTTAAATTATACAGTAGTCTTGTCTTTTTACAGTAAAACAATATGTTTGTGGTTGACTAGAATGGTGGGATATAGAAGTCATTAGCCAACAATTATGGACATGTTTTATGTGTCTAAAATTTTTTCACTAAATTTCATTAAATTTTCACTCAGTTGGGATACTTTGGACATCACACCTTCCTTAACTCATCCATTATTAATCATCCTCAATCCAGAGTTTATTTGTTTAAAATCTGCAGTAATTTAGAATCATCAGGAAATGCAATATTGTAATAAATCAGATTAAAGAGTCAGATTAAAGAATCATAATCAAAATAGTAATTATGGAGCAATCTAAAAATAATTTTTAAAAGCAAGTTTTGTAGGGGGAAGAAGGCAGTGAGAATGATGAGAAATTTGTAAGAGATGAAACAGAACCTAGGTACCCCAAATGAAATAGGATATTATTAAACATGATCATTAAATGAAAATTAGGAAATTTTGAGAAAAACAAACAGGTAATAAAAATCTTACCAACACACACAAACTATAACAAATAGGATCTATAATCATAGTAAAATCCATAGAGAATACTGGCAACAATAAATGTTGGTGAGGATGTGGGGGGAAAGGTTCACTCATACATTGCTTGTGGGCCTGAAAATTGGTGCAACCCATATGGAAAGCAGTATGCAGATTCCTCAGAAAACTTGGAATGGAACCACCATTTGACACAGCTATATCACTCCTCAATTTATACTCAAAGGACTTAAAATCAGCTACTACTTGACACAGCCACATCAATGTTTATAGCATCTCAATTCACAGTAGCTAAACTATAGAACCAACCTAGGTGTACTTCAATAGATAAATAGATAAAGAAAATACATTCAATGGAATATTACTCAGTATTAAAGAAGAATGAAATATGGCATTTACAAGTAAATGGGTGAAGTTGGAGAATATCATGCTAAATATCATGCGAAATAAGCCAATCTCAAAAAATCAAAGCTGAAATGTTTTCTCTGATATATGGTTGCTAATTCACAATAAGGGGTGGGGGGGCAAGAAAAGAATAGAGTTATTTTAGATTAGGTAGAGGAGAGTGAAGGGAGAGGAGAGGAGGAGATATGTGGATATAAAATATAGTAGAATGAAACAGACATTTTATGTTACATTGAAACAGACATTATTATCTTACATGACCAATGTGATTCTATAACATGTACAGTCAGAAAAATGAGAATTCATACCCCATCTATGTATGATATATCAAAGTGCATAAATGTATTCTATTGTCATGTATAACTAACACATTTTTGCAAGTAGATTGTTATAGCTGTTCACATAAAATGTTCACATGTATAACTAATACATTGTATTGTCATGTATAACTAAATAATTTTTTAAAAAGCCACAAAAAAGCATCAGAAATAGGATGCAAAAGATGGAAAACAACCCAGTTATATCATAAATCATCATAAAATGGTATTAATTAGAATATTGAAAGTCATAAATCCTAAAATTTTCCCAAAGATTATACATCATACTGAAAAAGTAGAACATATGGAAAACAAAACCAGCATCAAAATGACTCTTATGAGTCAAGTTAGTGAGGATAATAATTCCAATTGAAAAATAAACGAAGGGCAATGAGTAACAGAAAGAACAAGTTATCTTTAATAAATCATTGGCAACTTTATCAATTTTCAAAAAATAAATAATTATCAAGGTATTTTATCAATTACTTGAAACACAAAAATATAATTTTAACATACAGTATTTGTAAGTGTATTGGAACTGTAATTTTTATTGAATATAAACTTTGTTATTTCATTCTATTTAATAAAATCTTTGTAAAAATTCATATAGAAAAAAATCTGAAATATTTAACAATATGTATACATATACATATATATACATTATATACATGCAGTTATGAGTTGCTTTATGATGGGAAACATTCTGAGAAATGATAGATAGTTTTGTCATTGCGCAAATAGGTTTGACAAATAATGAATATTTTCTCTGGTAAGTAATTTTTCTCTACAATCAACTTATCTATAGTTTCTAAAATTTCTTCAGCAACCATTAGATTAGCACTCTGAGACTTATCACTCACTTTCACATTATATAATAATAATGATTCTTGAATCACTGAAATCACCTGGAGTTTGCCTTAAGTTCAACATCCACTCAGAAGTGCAGTTTTTTTTTCTTTTTTAAAAATTTATTTATTTATTCTAATTTGTTATTCATAAAAGCAGAATGCATTTTAATTCCTAGTACACATATAGAGCATAATTTTTCATGTCTCTGGTTGTACACACAGTAGAGTCACACCTTATGTACTAAGGGTAATGATGTTCATCTCATTCAACCATCATGTCCCCCTCCTTCAATTCCCTTCACTTTGCCCTATCTATAGTTCCTCCATTCCTATCATGCTCCCCACCCCCAAACCCCATTATGGATTAGCATCCATATATCAGACAAAACATTTGGCCTTTGGCTTTTTGGGATTGGCTTACTTCACTTAGCATGATATTCTCCAACTCCATCCATTTACCTGCAAATGCCATGATTTTATTCTCTTTTAATGCTGAGTAATATTCCATTGTGTATATATACGACATTTTCTTTATCCATTCATCTATGGAAGGGCATCTTGATTGGTTCCACATTTTAGCTATTGTGAATTGTGCTGCTATAGACATTGATGTTGCTGCATCACTGAAGTATTCTGTTTTTAAGTCCTTTGGGTATAAAGCAAGAAGTGGGATAGCTGGATCAAATGGTAGTTCCATTCCCAGTTTTCTAAGGAATCTCCATACTGTGTTCCATATTGGCTGCATCAATTTGCAGTCCCACCAGCAATGTATGAGTGCATGTTTCTCCCCACATCCTCACCAACATTTATTGTTGTTTGTATTCTTAATAGCTGCCAATGTGAATGGAGTTAGATGAAATATTATAGTAGTTTTGATTTGCATTTCTCTAATTGCTAGATGTTGAACATTTTTTCGTATATTCGTTGATTGTATATCATCTTCTGAGAAGTGTTTATTCAGGTATTTGGCTCACTTTTGATTGGTTGTTATTATTATTATTATTATTATTTGCTGTTAAGTTTTTTGAGTTCTTTATATACCTTAGAGATTCATGCTCTAGCTAATGTGTGTGTGATAAAAATTTGCTCCCAAGTATTTTATTTTTTTGAGAATATTGTGAATGGGGTAGTTATCCTCATTTCCATTTCAGAGGATTTGTCACTGACATACAGTAATGCTTTTGATTTATGGGTGTTGATTTTATATCCTGCCACTTTGCTGAATTCATTTACTAGTTTTAGGAGTTTCTTGGTAGAACCTTTTGGGTCTGCTAGGTATAGGATCATGTCATCAGCAAATAGTCAAGTAGGAATGACGCATGGCATTTTGGTAGAAAGGTGACCCTGCTCAGGGATTAGGGTGGCTCCAGGTTTAGGGTGGATCCTGCTGGATTAGGGTGGCTCCAGGTTTAGGGTGGATCCTGCTGGGAATAGGGCATGTCCTGCTGCCTCAGGCGCCCACTCCTTGAGTTCCCGTGGAGTTCTCACGGGGTTCTGAGAGTATTGGTACGCAGAGCCCGGTGGAGGGAGTGTATTTTCCCAGAACGTGCGTGTAGAGTGTTGGTGAGAGTTCGGGAATAAAGAGTTGCTGTTGGAATCTACAAGTTTTTGTGGTGGCTTGGTTATTGTGTGCCCAGACAGGCTGCGGCAAAATAGTGCTAATTTAAATTCTTCTTTTCCTGTATTTATGCCTTTAATTTCTTTCATCTGTTTAATTGCTCTGGCCAGTGTTTTGAGAACTATGTTGAACAGAAGTGGTGAGAGAGGGCATCCCTGTCTTGTTCCAGATTTTAGAGGGAATGCCTTCAATTTTTCTCCATTTAGAATGATGCTGGCCTGAGGCTTAGCATAAATAGCTTTTACAATGTTTAGATAAGTTCCTGTTATCCCTAGTTTTCTAGTGTTTTGAACATAAGGGGATGCTGTATTTTGTCGAACACTTTTTCTGCGTCTATCGAGATGATCATATGGTTCTTATCTTTAAGTCTATTGATGTGGTGAATTACATTTATTGATTTCTGTATATTGAACTAGTCTTGCATCCCGGGGATGAATCCTACTTGATCATGGTGCATGATCTTTTTGATATGTTTTTGTATCTGATTTGCCAGAATTTTACTTGGGAATCAACCTAACAAAAGAGGTGAAAGATCTATACAACAAAAACTACAGAACCCTAAAGAGAGAAATAGAAGAAGACCTTAGAAGACGGAAAATTATACCTTGCTCATGGATAGGCAGAATTAATATTATTAAAATGGCCTAATTACCAAAAGCACTTTACAGATTCAATGCAATTCCAATCAAATTCCTAACAGCATTCCTTGCAGAAATATAAAAAGCAATCATGAAATTCATTTGGAAAAATAAGAGACCCAGAATAGCTAAAGCAATTCTAAGCAGGAAGAGTGAAACAGGTGGTATTGCAATACCAGATTTTAAACTATAATACAGGGCAATAGTAACAAAAATGAAATGTCCTTCTTTATTCCTTTTGATTGACTTTAAGTCTACTTTATTTGATAAGAGGTTTGAAACCCCTTCTTGTTTCTTTAGTTAATATGAGTGGAATGTTTTTTCCCAAATGCCGCAGTCCGGCTGCAGCAAAATAACCAGGGGGGTGACAGGAGTGGGAGCCGTTTATTGTAGGACCGAAGTGGTATATATACATTACACACAGCTTATCTTAATTAACATAAACTAGATACAGCAGTCAACCAATAAGGAATCTCCACACTTAATGGCTCGCTGGCATTACTTCACAAACCACTCCCTCTGGCAAAATGCCAGGCGCCATCCAGACTTGTTTACAGACCCTAACACCTAAACTTTCACCTTCAGTCTGTGGATTTCTTTTTCTATGAGATGATGAGTCTCTTGAAGGCAGCATATTGTCGGGTCTTTTTTTTTTAATCCAATCTGCCAGCCTATGTTTTTTGATTGGTGAATTTAGACCATTACCATTCAGGGTTTTTATTGAGACATGATTTGTATTTCTGGTCATTTTTATTTATTTTTGGTATTTAACAAAATTAAAATTTTGTTTATTTTGGTATTTTTGGTTTCTCCTTTGATTGATTTTTCCTTTAATATAATACTTCCCTTTGCTGACTTTCGTTGTTGTTTTTCATTTCTTCCTCATTGAATATGTCTTGTAGTGCAGGCTTTCTAGTTATAAATTCTTTTAACTTTTGTTTATCATGGAAGGTTTTTTCTTTTGTCATCAAATGTAAAGCTTAATTTTGCTGAATATAAGATTCTTGGTTAGAGCTTGTTATATGTTGTTTCAGGATAGTCTAGCTCTCAGGGTCTGGGTCAAAAAAATATGCAAAGAACCTAACTGGTTTCCCCTATATGTAATCTGATTCCTTTCTCTTGTGTTTTTTAAAATTCTCTCCTTATTCTGTATGTTAAGCATTTTCATTATAATTTGCGTTGATGTGACTCTGTTGTGATTTTGGACATTTGGTGTCCTATAAACCTCTTGAAATGGTTTCCCAACTCATTCTTCATGTTTGGAATTTTTCTGATATTATTTCAGTGAATATATTGTTCATTCCTTTGGTTTGAAACTCTATGCCTTCCTCTATCCCAATAATTCTTAAATGAGATCTTTTTATTTACCCCATAATTCTTGAATGTTCTGCTCATTTTCTCTTACCATCTTCACTGTGTAGTCACCATTATTTTTAAGATTATATATTTTGTCTTGGTTGTCTGAGGTCCTGTCTTTCATGAGTTTTAGTCTGTTGGCACTACTTTCTATTGAAGTTTTTAAATTTTGTTTATTATTTCCTTCATTTCAAGGATTTCTGTTTTTTTTTTTTCCAGAACATCTGTCTACTTATTGAAGTAATCTTTTGCTGCCTGTATTTGCTCTCTTATATCATCCTTTAATTCACAGAGCATTTTAATTATGTACATCCTGAACTCCTTGTCTGTAATTTCTTCTGGTATGTTGGCCATGGAGTCTAATAATGTAGTCTCCTGGTTTGTTTGGGGAAATTTCTTTCCTTTTTTTTTCATGTTGTTCATGCATCTTCCCTTATAGCACTGCAGAACTGAGGCATTACAGTTTTTACATTGTAGGCTTATAGTGTCACTTCAGGATTCTAATACCTCTCCTTTAAGGGGGAGAACAATATTAACAGATTCCAATACAAACAATAACAAACTTAAACCAAATAACTGCTATTAAGACATTTATGGTTTAGTCACAATATACAGAAATGGTGTGTTCAATTGTTATCTACAATATAAAGAGTAGTTTTGCAAAAGGATCTACAGTTTCTGATGGTGGACATAGAGCCAGGAGTGAGGTGTAGTTTGAGATGTTTGGGGGGGAGGTGAGGCTATAGAGTTATTAGATCTTAGAAAGTGTGAAAGAAGAATCTAAAGAAGTTGGTTAATAGCAGGAGAAGAGCAAGAAAGTAATTTTGGGAAGACAAGTAATTGGTGAGACAATAGAATACAAAAAGCAAACAAAATTAATATTAAGAAAAATTTAAAAAGTAAAAATTGGAGATAAAAGAATATACAACACAACTATAATGTACTACTCAGACAACCCAGTCCTCAATAGCCTAATTCACAAAAATTATTTGTTTTCACAAGGATTGTTTTTATTGGAGATCAGTATGTTTCCTGATTCCCTTCTCATCCAAGAGGTGAGGTTGTCTGTTGTTTGCTGGTAACTCCACCCTCAGGATGGTGAAGGTTATTAGGGTGGGAGGGTTAGTCTTAGAGGCAGAGCTCCTAAAGATGGGGTATAGCCCTTGCTGGTCCCTGATGGAAAAGTGCACCCCAAGGATCTCCTGTGGGGCCTGCTCTTGTGATGTGGGTGCCTCTTCTTATCTCCTTATATCACCTGTAAACCTCACAATTCCTGGTCTCTAATTTAGTCTCTAAACTCTATATCTTCACCCCTCATTTTCTACTTCCCAACCAGGAACCTTTCTCTCTGGAGAAAGGTTTCTTTCAACTTATTTTCTTTGCTCCTGTGGCAGAGAACTGTTTTGTATTGAGAAGTTCAGGTCTAGGTTTTGGTAGCTATAGCCAGCCGTGTAGTTGCAAACAGTGTACCGGGTTAGTGGCTACCTGAGGGAAGGGGAAATTAGGGATTAATTTTACCTTGATATTGCTTCTAAGCACCAGCCAGTGTTCCAAGCTGGGGGTTGCCCAGCTATAGATAGAGAGAAAGGTGTCCCAAGATGGAGGCGGCTGCTTTCAGAAATGGGGTGTTGGATGGGGTGGGGCTGGGCAGTAGTGGTTGGTGGCATGTTCAGATATGAAGCTCTGTGGTATGCAGTGTTATGGCTGGTGGCTATCTTTAGACCCTGTGTGGTGTTCCCAGGTGTAGGCTAACACATGTAGTGGACTATGGCAGTGGTTGCAGTGTCCCAAGGTAGAGTCCACGGGAGAGGCCCACATTGGTAGATGGGGGTACAAGCGGCAAAATGGTGGCTGGAATTTTCTGTGTTGGCAGAGGCCAGGATTCCTGCTCGGGTGGGTAGCTAGGAGTCCTGTGTGGGTGGTGCTGATGCCATTGGTCCTGCTTGGGCACCCAGAGGTCCTTCGTGGGAGAGTGTCAAGGAGTCCTGCACTGATGCTGAGGCCTGGAAACCTGTGTGGCTTGGTGGCCCTGTTTTCTGCGTGGGAGCTTTCAGGGGGTCCTCTAATCATCCCTAGAGAAACAGTATTTCCACTACTTGAATCCCAGGTCACAGAGCGACACAGAATGAAACCTCCCTCTAGTCTGCCTATTGGATCCTCAAAGTCTTTCCTTTCAGCACTACAAACACCCATTTAGCTTTGACTACGTCCTTGTGGTGCTAATATGGATACATTTCAGAGCCTACTCTTCAATCCAGGTCATTAAATGTTTTTCCATATCTGACATAGGCCCTCCTTAATTTTGTTTTAGTCTCATCAGCTTCATTTAAGCAGATCCTTTAACAACTGTGTGACTTTGCCCTTGTTCTTCAACAGAGTAGCTATGGAGGAATGGGGCATGCCTGACTATGAACAATAGCCGTCACTGAGTTTCCACCATCATAGTTTTTTGATCAATTTAGTTTCATTTCCTGGGTAATCGGTTGACATGGCCTCTTACCAGCAACATTAGCAATGAATTTTTGTATGCATGATGAAGAAAACAATGCTTGTTTAAGCACAAGAAAAATGCAATCAATATATAGTAAATGCAAAATATGTGAGGCTGCTGATGGTGTATCATGGCATATTGTTTTACATTAAACTTTTTCTAGCAAGGAGTTCATTCTAAAATAATGGTAAAAAGTATAGTATAGTAAATACAAAAATTAGTCATGTAGTCATTTATTATTATTACCAAGTATTATGTACTGTGCATAATTTAGATGTGTTGTACCTTTTTATGACTGGCAGCACAGTAGATTTGTTTACGTCAGTGCTACCATAGACAAGCACATAATGTGTTACATTAATATTATAATGCAATGATAGGTGACAGAAATTTCTCATCTCCTTTATAATCTTATCAAATTAGCATCATCTGTATCGTCTATTATTGACCATAAACAACATTATTAAGTGGAGTATTACTGTGTGTATGTGTGTGTACATTCACTATATTTGTACAATAAGGGAATTGGTTAAATAAGTAAATGCTGGTACACTATATCTACAAAACAGAATCAACAGTAGTGAGGCACAGTGGCACATGCCTTGGAAGGCAGAGCCAGGATGATTGCAAGTTCCTAGCCAGCCTCAGCCCTAAGCAATTTGATGAGTTGCTAATGAATGTGGCTCAGTGCTTCAATCCCTGGTACAAAAAATAAAAGGGAGAATCAACATTAAAATTAATTCCAAGAAAATATCCAGTGATACATAAAATGATAAAGATATACTATTAAAGACAGGTGGCAACATATATACTTATATAATCTCAATTTTTACTTAGAATATAGATTTGGATATATGAATGTATGTATATGGCTCTATGTGTGTACATCAGAATACATATTCTGCTGCAAAAGAAAATATAATGAGTTGATAGAATTCAAATTGTTTGAATCCTCCTGTATATACTTTCAGGAAGGACAATATTTAACTTAAAATTTATTTTTCTCAATAATTTTATAGTTAATTGGGATATTAATAAATGAACTTTTCTAATGTGGACAGTTAAAAGGTAAATGCATGAATATATGCTCTTACTCAGCTATATTGGATTTTCTAAATAAGAAATATATTCTTCTGGATTAAAATATTATGCAAAATGCTTTTAATAAAGTCAAAATTGTCTGTGATTAATCATTTTGTTGAGTCTTCACACATTCAGAGTTTATTTCCATTTCTGATTATAAAAAGACATTTCTTTTCCCTGATTAAAGGAATAAGAAAGAAAAATGGAAAAAAAAAAACAGGAGGAGAGGATAAATGGTGAGCTAAAGGACAGATTGAGTGTATGTATTTTAATCTGGCAGTTGTCTTGTGTAATTTTTTTGCCAAAAGACTGCTAATTTCATACAAAAATTTAAATATTGCAGCAGTCACCCAACTTAAACATTTGGCAAATAGTTATTCTATTTTAAAAATAAAAAAATATTTCTCAAGAGCTTCTGTTTGCAAAATACTGTCTTACACTATTCTTTATTGAATTAGTAAAAGTGAAAGGGACATTCTTTTCATCTTCCTTCACTTTTTCCCCTTCCTTCCTTCCTTCCTTCCTTTCTTCTTTCCTATTTAATGAACATATTGTCAATGTTTCAAAACACATAGAAGGTATACATAAAAGCAAAATATTATTAGGGTGTAAAATATATTTCTAGCAGGAAAACTTGAAAAAAATGTAAAAGTTATTTTATATTTGCCTCAATTTAACAAAAACAAACTGAAACCACTTTTCACAGGAACATGGAAGCTCTCACTTTTAGATGTGAATTATCCCAAGGGAATATTTGCTAGATTCACACGGCTTCAGGCACCATGTTCTCAATCCCATGAGTGCCTTTTGTTTTTTCTTCTGTCCTCAAACTGACATTAGAGGGAGATTTTTTCTTTTAATGAAAAATGAAGCTGGAGTGTTGAAATTATACAATCTGCTCTGCTCCACTTGACTGCATTACTGTCAAATCTAAAATAGTTTCTAGAATTCCTAAGAAAAATTCTAGAAGTATGATGTTACAGAGTTAATATAGACTAATAGGCATATTTTGTTATTTTCCCATTTAACTAAGGAACATATTTTCTAGTTTAGGAGGAAGAAAAATATTTATGTGAAAATTTACCAAAATTTGTATTTATTATAGACTTAGATGTTAGGAGAAGAAAGTGATATGGGAGATTAACTGTGGGATATTAAAAATGTCTGTTGGATATTTGTTCAATCTGAATCTCATGCCCTTTAAAAATGTTCAATTTTAAGAAATATATAGGAAATCATTCCCACCACTGAAATATACTATTTTGATCAATTAACTTATTTAATAAGAGCTCTACTTTGAGGCAGCATTTTCACAAGTGGCTAATAATCACAATTAACCATTTCACCATTATTGATCAAAAAGATGGTTTAACTCATCTTCACTAAACAGCTAAACACTAGTATCAACTGACCACAAACCTTTGAAAGAAAAACAACTGTACTCTAATTGAGTGTATTTAGAAGAAAATGCTGCTTTTTTAAGCTTCAGAGACCCTAAGTTGCATTGACCCTTCCAAGGTTATGAGAAGAACCTTTTAGTATGGTCCCTTGGCCATACAGTTTTATAAAACTTGGTAAAGTAGGACAATGTCTCAGTCAGAAAGACTGCTGTGTCCTTTCATTCTGACCTTCTCTCCATCATCATTGGCAGTGAGTTGGGGCAATTGGCACTTGGTAGGGGAAAGCTGAATCATAGAAAAATTTATTTTTGGCTTAGTCAGAACATTTAAGTAGTTTAAAATCACTTTTGCATATATTTCAGCTATTTCTAGTTATTCCAATATGACCCAAAGGTTTAGGGGGCAGAGGATAGTCATATGATGATAAAAACATGTTCTAGACATCCAGTACTAAAGGTATGTCAGTAATAGAAGACAAAAAAATGTTTAATATGCATGGAGGGAGAATCTAGACTCTAAAATCATTCTAAGTCATCACTCATAAAAGAGTTTTAAAAGCTTTTCCATAGTGTGACTGCAATTCTAAAAACCCGTATAACATTTCCCCAAATAAATTTCAATACACTTTTTTAGAATCTCAATAATAATAAATAAATAATTTATCAAACATTTGAGGAAAAGTAGTGAATTATCTTCCAATTTTTATATATAGAGATGATAAGATTGTTTCATGAACAAACAATCAAAGAGTTTACGGTCCAAACATTTTTTAAATGCAATAAATGGATATATTAAGGAGTTATAATCAATTAGTATAAATAACAATATTATTTATCTGGATATCTTGAAGTTTGGAATATTTATTGTCTTTTTGCACTTTGTAATTATTTGCAACTTTCATTGTAAATTAATATTTATTTTTATACCTAAATTTGTATTTTTTTCCTTTTTAGGATTCCTAATTTTAGGAGCTTTGGGCTTTACAAAAATTATATTATTCCCAAATATCAAGAAGGAAATATTTTAGTCAAATATTAATTATCAGATTGGAGGAAAATTCAAAATGTTCTAGTGTTTTCAGCTTGCACTTTTGGGACATGGATTGATTTATAGAATTTCCTTAAATATCATAGACAAAGAAGAAAGAAACTCAAGGTAAATTTTTCATGATGTCCACTTTCAGTGAATAGCTACTCAGTTGTCAAGTTCCCTACTGTAAACATTCTTCCAGGGCCTAAGAAAACATGAAAATATTTGTATTAATTTTTAATTGCTGCTATAAAAAATTACCAAATTTAGCAACCTAAAACAAAACCCATTTGTTATCTCAGTTTCTGTGTCTTAGAAATTGAGAGACATTTTGGATCAACTGGTGGCAAGAGATTGAAATAAATTACATGTCAGGGCTCTTATCTGAAAACTTAAGGGGGAATCTGCCTCTAAGCTTATCAAAGTTGTGGGCAAAATTTAGGTCTAGGTTATAGGACTAGGTCCCCCTTTTCTTGTTGACTGGTGACTAGGGGTTGTCTTCAGTTTCTAGAGGATACCACATTCCCTGACTTCTAATTATATAACTTCTTTCTTTAGTTTCAGAAATGGTGGACAGAACCCTTCTCATATTTATATCATTTTAATGTCGTCTTCTCATCTCTGTATTTTTTCTTTCCACTGTCTCTCACTTATGAACACTTCTGCCTTTGTTTTCTGTTTAAGGTCTCATATGATTACAATGAACCCTTCTAAATAAACCAAGATGCTCTATGTGTTTTAAGGTCAGATGACTAATAAACATCATCACATTTACAAATTCTCATCACAGGCAGAACCTATATTAGTGTTTCATTGAAAGAAGATGGAAGTCTCCTTTCAATGAAACACTAATATATTTGGGGGAACAAACATGGTTATAATACTGCTAGCTACTGCACTAATTTAGCCCAACCTTATGATATTAAAATTGGGGAGTTTATAATAAAGTGATTCATTCAAAGATTTATCTACAATTTTTTCATTATATTAATGGATACATGAGACTACATCTTTAAAAAATATTGAGCTGTCACATTATCTGCTTAGGAAAAAATGTATGGAAGTTTATCCAATTTTCACAAATTTTTATGCTTCCCCCAATCAATAATACAAAATATCACTGCTTCAATGCTTAAAAAGAATTGGAAGTTCAGTTACACTGCTTCTGTCAAAAATGTTATCTAAATGATACTTGAAGGATGGATAAAGTATTGAGCTCTTCCTTCTGTAAGGATCAGGCTTCTCTGGAAAGGACCCCTTAGTAAACAGTTAAATAGTTAAGACACTTGTGATATTTGGTCTCTGTTGCAACCACTGGTTCATATATTTGTAGCATGAAAACCAAGAGAAACCATAGATAAATTAATGAATATAAAAATGTTTCAACAAAACCTTAGTAAGGAAAATGGTAGTGCACAAGATTTAGTTCAGAGAAGGAAGGTGATCAGTTTATTGTGCCAGATCCTGGTGTGGAGATTTGGATCCTATATCTGGGTACTTAATTTTCTTGGCTACCCCAACCACATTACTTCTGAATGTCATGCAGAAGGTCTCCATTCATGTAGAATTACTTTAACTGATAGATTATAAAAAGATAAGATCATTTATTTAGAAACTTCATATCTTCTCCAAAACTTTCAGTGTGCATTATATTGATAATGACCTTGATATATTATCCACATTACAAATATTCTTCAAAATTCAGTGTCAGGAATGGGTGGGTATATGTGTTTTTCTCACGATGATTTAATAAGCTTTACATTGACAACCGATAAAAATTACATATCCCATTGTGTTTCCTTTGTTCAAATTTGGTATATAAGCAATCTGGACTCAAAATGGCAACTCATGTTTATACTTATACATGTAAGGTTTTAAACACATTTATTCCCCCTTATTTTCTTCAAACTGGTAGCATATTTCTTAAAACTGATAGCATACATGGTTTTAAAATCTTTCTAAAATCCCTACGTATAACTTACAAATGAATATATAATAGTAGATTTTGAATTTAATAATTTATAATTGGTCTTCCTGAAATGTAAATATTGATGTTTGCATTTCATAATGTCAGCTAGTTACTCTTCTGTATTCTCTGATTAATTAATTTTCTGCATGCCCTTATATTGGTGGAATTTATCTTCTACATATTTAAACTTCTACAAAAAGTAAGGGGTATATAAATGGGATTATCTCATATATATATATATATATATATATATATATATATATATATATATATAATCAGTTTCTCAACTTGGCACTACTAACATTACTAACATTGTGGACTAGAAAATCTGCTGAGGAAATCTGCCTTCCACATTGTGTTATATTTAGCATCATCTTAAACTCTGCCCACTAGATGCCAGCATCACCCTCACCAACTTATGAGAACAAAAATATCTCCAGAAATTTTAAAAGTCCTCTTGGTGGGCTAGTTGAGAACTATAGATTAATACAGAAAAATATATGACCTATGAATTAACAGCATGTTTAAATTTCCATACTGTGAATGGGCGAGTTTAATGAATTCCCAGCACAGATTAAGAAATACACCACTGCTTGGATCCCATAGGATTTCCCATCTCTACTTCCCCAAGGTAAATGTTTTTATGACTTCTAAGACTGTAGACTGGTTTTCTGTTCTGCATTGTGTGTAGGTGGAATTACACAGAATTTACTTTGGTTGCTCTGGATCAATATTACTCTTAGAAGATTTATTCATGTTGATGTAGCAATAGTTCTTACATTTTTACTGCCATATGCCATAATTTATTAATTCATTTAAATATTGAGGTACATTTGGTCTTTCTTAGTTTTATTTCTGAGAATACTAAATCCAATGCAATTTCTTTTATTCAGATTTCCACTTCTTGTGTCACTTTTCTCAAAGATTGAATTTTAAGGAATTTGTACATTTTCTCTTATTTTCCAAGTGTATTTTTTGAAATATTATCTTTCTGCCTTTTTCGTTACTGTGTAACCTATAATTATTTTCCTCCCTTTTTGGCTGATATTAAGAAATTGTGCTTTTACACACTCCTTGAACAATTTTGCCAGTGATTATCATCTTGAATTACTTTATTACTCTTTTCATAATGACTTGATTTTGTTGTTTCCCACTAACATTCAGTATTAATATGATTCATTCATTCTCTTTTCCTTTTTTCTTATTAATTTGTTTTGTTTTTCTTTTGCTATTCTATTTCTGACTTCAGTTCATATATGTGTATGTGCTTTATCCATCTGTATATCACTGCTTTTCAATCTTATTTTAAAAAATATTTCATTATATGCTTTTAAAACTTATAAACTTTCATTTAGATTCAGATTTAGCTTTGTCCTACAACTCTGTTATCTGATATTTCATCACAATTCTCAACATATTAAATTTCCATCATGACATATTCTCTATCATATTATATTTGAGTGTATTTACAAATACTTGGAAACATTGTAATCTTTTGCCATTGTTTTTAACCTTAATTTGCCAAATAATAAGAAATATTTGCATGAGTTTCTTTGAATTTTGATGACACTTTCTTCATAACTTCACATATTATGAATTTTGGACAAAATTTGGTGTGTAGTTGTTTAATATGGGTTTTATTGCTGGCTACGTTGGTCTACAAATACAAATCAGGGCAGATTATTTAATCCTATAGCCCAGGTGCAATTTATGCTTGTTAACACATTTTGTCTCTCTCTCTACACTGAAAGAAATATGAATGTCTTCCTTGGTTATAGATTTTTCTATTACTCTTTTTAATTCTGACTTTTTAAAATATACTTTTAGTCATGTTATTAATTACATATACACTTGAATGGTTTTATTTACATGATAAATTGTTCTTTCAAACATTATGAAATACATCTTAAAATCTGCTAAAACTTTAAAGTCTACTTTTTATGACATTAACGTATTAGCAAGAGTTTTCTTTTGATTTGTTGTCTTTTTTTAATACTCTCATTTCAATGCGTTTTTATCCTTACATTTAGTGTACATCTTTTGAAACATAATTAGATTCTTTCATTTGAATTCAGTCAGAATATTTTCTTTTAATTAGTATACTTAATTCATTTATATTTAATACAATTATTAATGTATTTGCATTTATACCATAATCTCACTATTTATTTTCCATTTATTAATCTAGTTATAGTTGCTTTTCTTTCTTACTTTGTTCTATTTTAAGTATTTTTTATTATTTTGTCCCCCATCAATGTATTATTTTCACCACCTGTTAAAACATTTTTCAATTATTCATTATTGTCTATTATAAAGTAATAACATTTTTTATCAGAAAACACATTGAAATTAGAACACATTAACTTTACTTACTGCTATTTCAATATTTGCATTGTTGTTTTCATAGATTTTAATTCTTCATATAGTTTGAACTCAAGATGACATTAAAAGTATTATTTTGTGCAGTCAATATACATATGTATGTACTCATATATATACTTTCTTCATTGGCATTTTTTTCCTGCATATACATGTTTCTATTTGGAAACATTTTCCTGCTGCTTGAAAATCTTCACCTGTGTTCTCTGCTGACAAATATTCTCAATTTTTTGTTTGACAATATCTTTATTTTGATTTCATTATCCAAGGATAGTTTCACTAGGTATAGAATTTTAGTTTGCCAGTTGTTTTCTCTTAGTTCCTTACAGATGGTACTCCTTTCTCTCCTGGCCCCTATCATTCCTATGGAGAGGTCAACTAACTGTTACAGTCTTATTGATGCTCCTTTACAGATAATGGGTCCTTTCCTCTCCAGGTTCTTTGGTTGTCCTTCCTTTTAAAAATCTCTTCAAATAATGGTCCCCTAAGCATATGAACCTTGATTTTTGTTTCCAACTTTTGAGATTGACAAAAGATCTACATGATTTTTTTTCCTCTTAGATTTAGTTATCCCTTTTCTGTCCATTGCACAGACATCCCCCCCCACACACACACACAATTAAAAATTGCCTCTAGAGAAATGCTGTTCTTACAAGGCCAGCACTTTAAAAACATGATTTTTTTCTGGATTTATTAATCCAATAGCACAATTTGCCTTAGGAGTTTTTACATATTTTTAATTTATTTTATCTAGATTTTTGGTTGCCTTGTTTAAAAAAAATGTGTTTCCTCAACATTTCTGACACTTAAAACTTAATTTTAAAAATAATATAGATAAAAAAGTAAAGTTTTCTCTTTTATTTCTTGATGTCTTTTCCAAGTTTAGAAATTTAAGCTATCAATGGGTGATGATACAATGTTAATTGGGAATTACAGTCTTGGTACATGAACAAACTTTAGGACCTGTATTAATCATGTAATTCCAAGCTTTGAAGTCTTAACACATGCCTCATTAAATATCAGTGGCTTAAGAAAACAAAGTTTTTGTTTTTTTTCTCACTATGTAAAGTCCATCACATGTTGGTTGACCTTCCAGGACAACTTTACTTCAAGATATTACTAGAAGCTAGGTCACCATATGTTGCTATGGCACTAAAATTTTACTCACTAAAATTCCAGGCCCCTCAAAGTAGGTTATCCACACAGGGTGAATCATTCCAACTCTCTTTCAATTTCTCTGGAAGTGCAGCTTAACATATGTACTTTCAACCCATTAATCAAAACTAGTTACATGACCCTGGGCCAAGTGCAAGACATGCTAGAAAACATTAACAGTGCACACAGAATATTTTATGAACATTGGTATCTATGACACAGTAATCATTTGTGATATACAGAGTTATAATTATAAAATACATTAATTGCACCAATCATATGCATAAGAAATGTTACAATGAGGATAGGGACTTTATGGGCAGTAAAAATATCAGTGACAGTTCTAATGAATCAGATAAAGCATAATAAATCTCTCACCATTTATATCAGAGGAAATATTATCAGCAAACAATGACAACAACAACAACAACAAAAAAAAAAAAAACAAGAAGAATGTAAAGTCATTATCTTCTAAAACATTGCTAAGATTCTGGATTGAACAATTACAATATAATGTGTCCTTATAAATTAGAGTGAAACAACAGTAAGTAATTTTTAGAAAAATGGTTAACGAAATGCCTTTTTCTTCACTTTTTTCTCACAATTCTTTCATAAGATAGTGAGATAAACAATTTGGTATTTTTGATGTTTCTGTAAACAGAGTGTTGAATAAGACAGAATGCAAATTGAGAAGATGGCATTAAGTTTTTGGTAGTTTTCAGAGGAATTCTGAGAAAAATAATTTGGAAAACTTCTAGTCTAATAAAATATTAAAAATATTTGTGAGGACAATAGGAAGTGAATTCTTTTTTATTCAGTTTTTGATGTAACAAGCTTCAGGTGTTGCTAAGTAGCCAGAGACATGCCACTCATTGAATGATATCAATACATGTTTTCAAAGAGAAAGTAAATGACATTAATGAATTTAATCATCAATTCATTGCAGTCACATTTTTTTTTTTTGTAAATGAAGAAAATGCTTAGTTATTGACAGGCAGAGTTTATAGCTTGTGTTTTAAACATTAAAAAAATGGTGGTAATTCTCCACTAATTTACTCATGTTGGCACCATAATTTCCCTTTTGAATGAGTAGAAGAATGATTTTCCAACTTTTTTTTTTTGGTACTGTGGATTGAGGTACGTGGGGGCAATTTATCACTAACATAAATCCATGGTTTTTTCTTTCTTCCATATATATATAAAGTAACTTTATATATATATATATACGTATATGATAACTTTACATATATAAGATTACTAATATATATATATATATATATATATATATATATATATATATATATATATTAGTTATCAATGGATCTTTATTTTTATTTATTTATATGTGGTGCTGAGAATCGAACCCAGTGCCTCATGCTTGCAAGCACTTGACCACTGAGCCACAGTCTCAACCTCTCTTTCTTCCTCCTCCTCCTCCTCTTCTCCTCCTCCTCTTTCTTTTTTTTTTTTTCTTCTTCTTCTTCAGACAGGGTCTTCTTAAGTTCCTGAGAATCTCACTAAATTGCTGAGGTTAAACTAGAACTTGCCTGCCTCAGCTTTCTGAATCACTGGGTTTCTAGATATGTGCCAAGATGCTCAGCTCCATCTCAATTCTTGATTTAGGGAAATTATTTTGAATTACAATAGAGTTAAATTATCTAAATCACATATAAATAAAATGTATACCCTTTGCAACATTAATATATTCCAGCCTAAATCTGTTGGATTCGTTCCATACTTTTATTTCTATATTATAGAGCAGAGTAGATTTTCACCTCTCAGCAAAGGGTTTATAATATCCTAAAACTTAATCCAGAGTTCTTTAATGGGTATATTTTTAAGGCACATATATATCTTTTTAGAGCAACTTAATTGAATAACTTAAGGTTATTCAAACATTTTATTTCATTTTCTGTTAGGTAAATAAAAAGCATTAATTGCAGGCACATAAGCTGGTTGAGAGAATATTGCTTCTTATAAAAGTATCTTAAAATTGTGCCCTTAGAAAATCTTTGAAACACTAGATACAAATTTATACAAACAGATTATTTACCAAATACATGTACATGTGTATTTATACATATGTATGTATATATATAATATATATATCATATTCATGTAAAACAGATCAACCATACTTATACTTGAAATGAGTTAGTATGTATGTGAATATATATGTATAGATATATGTATATACATATATGAACTAAGAATTCAGACTTATTAACAAACTAACAGTTGAATGATAATTTTTTTTACAAAGTCTGTACTATGTTATCTGTATGTAGGTATATAAGTACACATTTTTAACTCCTAAAATAAAATTACAGATGCTAAATGTAATATGATGTGAAAACCTTCTTACACATAATTTTGTAAAAACTGAATATCTTTTTATATAACTTATGAGAATAAATCTCATGTTAAGCATGAGATTGTCAACATAAAATGGAAGGGGATAATCAGGGTCATAATTTAAAGAGCATGATAAGAGTAACATGTCATTTTTTATATCATAATATAGGTTCCTTATATACCCCTATTCCCACAAATACATAAAACCCAGTCGGCTCAGAATGTTCTACCATTTCTTAATTGTTACTCTGGTCACATTTCCCACCCTTAATCCTATTCTTTGAATCTTTAAAAAAATCTGCTGAACACTAATTATTTAACCTTGCCTCCTACCTACTTTCCCTCTTTATTCTGAGGTTTCTTAAGGGCTATAATGAGCTGTCCCCACACAAACAGGCCAAATTAGTGGATAATTACTGCTGGGCCTGTGAATGTTCTCACTCCTCCTTTCTTACAGTTTCACAACATTACCAGAATGGTCTGTCGCCTCCCTACCAATTAGGAACAATTACTACTTTATAACATTAGTGGTGGCAGGCTTATTATGTTGGGGGATATGTAAAAATAAGATGGGGGCAGGGGAGAAAGGCATGGCCAAAGGGGTCATTGTCATTTGAGGAGCTTCAATGCTTTATACTCATTGTTTCATGGTTTTAATTTCATTTATTTTCAGTATTACAGCTGCAAAGGTTTATATGAACTCTATTAGATGAAAGTGAACATTGTATGTACCCAAGATTGTGTTTTTCTCCTTTTGCACAGAATAATATCTCATTTTGATGGCTTCCATTTTCAAAATAGTGGAAATGGTTCTGTATCAATCTATGGGAAGAAAAAAAAAGTATTATTTTGTTTTATTGTTTCTTAGTAAAGATGCCTTTTATTTTTTAGTTGAGATTTTATTCCTGTCATCTGAATTTAGTTTCCTAAGATATATCAAGGATATTATTGAAAAGGAAGGTAGTGTGATGCAGAATGTTAGCAAAATATTTCACTCCAATCTGTATATAAATAGGAGAGTTTAGGTCAAGATAAACCTATATCAAATATTCAGAATAAAGCATGCTTAAAGATTTTAAGATGATTACATAACAAGGTAACTGTTGAATTTCTGTTGATCTACCTGACTCATCTACCTTAGCCTATCTATTCTGAAATTATCTTTTTCTAATGGATTTTTTTATTAATTCTGTGAAAATTTTTTTTGAGGATAGGAGTGACGCTTATTTTGGAGGAATGTGAATAAAGTCAGAATCTCCCATGCCAGTAAAAAGCATTACTTGATGTTATATAGGGATGATTAATTTATTTAGGACATATTTTAGAAATTCATCAATGTGTGAGACACAGTAATGGAGCTGGCTTTACTGTTCTTTTTTGATACTTGGCTCCTGCTAGGATCCCTTTTGCATAGTCACCGAACACACTCTTAATCCTTTCCCATAGATGGAATATTAATTAGTCTAACAAGAAACTATTCTGGATACCATTGATGGGGAAAAAATGTTCACATGGAGTTAGTAACAAATGTTACCAATAGTGTCAGGTGCATCATTATAGATGCTGTTATTAAAATAATTATTACTAATATTATTATTATGGAATAAGGACACTAGGTTTGTCAAACTCAGGAATGTCATTTTGGTTGAGTGGAAAGAATGGAAAATGAACTTCATAAAGTTAAATAAAGGTTATATGGAAAGATTGGTTAAGAAGTAATAAAAGTGAGAATAAATTCATTCTGCTTTCATGTATAAGTAAGTAGAATAAATAAAAAAAATAGAAGTATATTGAGGTAAGGGGATATACATGGAATGAATGCATTCTCTCAGTTAATTAGAATTAAAGATTATGTCTTATTTAGAAAATTGCAGCAGACATTCTTAAAAAAAAAAAGAAAAAGTAGTATAAAGGATCTAGTCTTGACTGACAAGCAACTTAAAATTACCAAAATCAATAGTAACTCTCCTGTTGTCTGGAAATAATTGACAATTCAGTTGTTCAATAAAAATGCCAAAGCAAACAATATGTTCTTTATAATGTATAGCAAATAATTATTAGATTGACTGCAGTTTTTATATTTTAATTTGTGTCTGAAAAAATCAAAGGCCCATGATCACAATATTGTCTCTTTAAATAGAACCAAAGTTGATTGGCTCAATAGTTCATTATGAAGGCATTAATAAACAAGTTACATATTTTATTCATATGAAATGTTAATAATAAATACCAGAAGAAAAATACAAATTTCCACCAGAAGAACCACAGGATTGGTTTTATAAATAATAACAAGTTTTTGGTGTCTTGGCCAAGTGTCAAGACACTTGATATTACAAAGTTGAACATATTTTATTATAAAAATTCAGGACTAATAATCATTGATGAAGATAGCTTTTGGTGAATATACAAGATTAAATTTGGGTGCATGTTTAGCAAAATAAAAAGTAGAAAATTTCAGAATAAAAAAGGAACACATTTTTTTATTAGAAAGTACAATACCTATCAAAGAAATACCAACTTATATTCACAAAAAGACTTGTACAATAAATATTCATAGTAGCTTTAATTATAGTAACTCAAAAAGGAAAATGACTCAGACATCCTTCAATGTACTGATGATTAAACAAACCACAGTACATCCATATAATGGGATAGTACATAAAATATCTATTTTTTAATTTTTTATTTTAATTTTTTACAATTTAATAAATAGTTCTCTTAATGACTGCAGATATGTAAGGCTGTTTGGTAATATTCGGAAATATCGCAGAAATTGTGGTTTTCTTCATTGATTTGTAGTCTTCATAAGAAGTGTAAAATTGCTGTCAAACCAAGATTGCATTTATACATTCAACCTCTTTAGGACTGTTGGTAACCTGTACATATTTTTCCCAAATAACTTTGCCTCTTTGTTTTACAAGGTCCAACTCACTCACATTCACCTCAATGATTGTACCTTTGGAAATAACTCCTGAAGTTATATACAGTGGGGATAAGGAATTCTTTTTCACAGTCAAATATTGGTAAGCAAAAGGTGGCTTTGATTCAGGATGTGTTACATGGGCCTTCTTGAAATGTAGGCCCATTGGCATATGACTGCTTTATACTTGGAAGGTTTTCTTGTAAAGCCATCCCCAACAAAACAGACTTTGATAACCATCTGATTCCATATCTTTTCTTTCTTTTCTGATTGAATCACTTTTAATACTTCTGTTTCTTTCTGGGCAGGAACCTCGGGAAGGGCAACTTCCCATTTTCCCACCTTCTCTTTTTGTTTTGGCTTAAAGTAACTTTTGTTTGGGTGTGTCCCCCTCTGTCCGGAAGATAGGCAGGTACTGCTCCTTGTGGAGTTTTTTCATCATTCTGTTGTTTGGTGTTTCTCTTTTCATGCATCTTGCTAGTCTTTTTCATTTGTATTTTCTCAGCATGGTGCTAATCATGATAGAGCTTAGTTTTCAGGCCAATATTCTTTTTTTTTTTTTTTTTTTGCCTTCTTTGAATGTTCCTGAGTCTCCCAAGTTTCCTTCTTTCCATTTTTCTCATGGTAATCAAATGCTATCCATAGTATTTTTGGTGTAATTCCATATATTCATTTTGAGGCAAGGTGATAGCCACAGAGCTGCTGGATGCAGTTTCCAGGGTCTCAATTTTGTGTATCAAAGACCCGCCTAAAAAGAAGCTATTCTTCTGATCTCCTCAACCCCCCCTCCCTTCTCGTGGATAGTAGAATGAAACAGACATTATTATTACTGTGTGTGTATATGTGAATGCATGACCAATGTGATTCTGCAACCTGTACACTCAGAAAAATGAGATATTATATCCCATCTGATACAAATGTATGATATGTCAAGGTCATTGTACTGTCATGTGTAACTAATTAAAACAAATAAAAAATAACAAAAATTAAAAATAAAAATAAATATTGATAAATACCAAAAACAATTTTAAAAATAAAAAGGATCTATTCTTGATATACTATACAAACTTTGATGCATCTAAAGAGAATTCCAGTTGCAAATGGTTAACTATCATATGATTCCATTTGTATTACATTATTGAAATAAAAAAAATATATAAATGAACAGGATCGTGCTTGCCAAGGATTGAGGAAGTGTACAGAGAAAGATATGGCCATGGCCATGAAAAAGCAGCACAAGGAATAATATTTATGATAGAACTGTTCTGTATCTTTACTATGGTGATGATTGTGGAAATCTACAAATGGGTATAATTTCAAAGAATCAAATCCACAAAAATTTGGTGAGATCTGAATAAGGTTAATGGATTTCATTGATACCAATTTTCTAGTTGTGGTATTATGCTATTATTATTAAAAATATTACCACAGAATGGTGTATAGGATTTTTCCTGCAATATTTCTTACAAATGTATATAAATTTTAACTTCTCTGAAAAAATAGACAAAGATATTATTTATTTTCAAGGGATAAAGAGATCAGTTCTAGCTGAGAGACTGGGTAAGAGTAACATAGGATGTAGTATTTGAGTTAGTCACAAAAGTTGAATATAATCTTTATTCGTGATCTTTATAGATGAAGATATTCCAGGTGGAGAGAAGAGAATAAGCTGAAGCATTGCATCAGAATAGTCTACCCATCATTTTAATGAATATTCACTAAGAATTGCTACATATCAAGCACTTTTATAGGAATTTGGGAATAAAAAGTAAACAAAAACATACAGTAATGGAAATTTCAAATATCTATGGTACATATTCATGGAACATGTATCTTTCTATTCTTATTATTGTAGAGATATATGTCAAAATATCACTATCATGGATAATAATCCAGAAAGGTATAATTTGAGAGAACTTCAATAAGTTACATAATAAAATTTCAAGAGAGCAGAAGTGATAAATCTAATTTTGATAAATTAAATGGTATATGGAAAAAACATTAAAGTTGGGGACTGAGAATGGAGTTTAGTGATAAAGTGCTTGGTTAGCATGTGTGATCCGCTGGGTTTGATAAATTTCAGAAGTTTATGCTTCTGGAACTGAACTAAATTCTGTTTTAAGTGTTAAGCAGTGAGTACATACCTGTTGCATAAATTTATTTTCTAGCAGACAGATAAAGATGCAAAGAGCATGCAGATAAATTGTACAATTGCTGAATGTGTTAGTGTTTGCAAAGAAAACTAAACTTGATTATGTGCTAGAGTAATTGATGGTAGAGCTCAATAAAGCACTAGAATAATGAGATGAAGCCTCTCAGAACAAACTAGCTTAACGAAAATTGGGGAAAAACAATGTAGTCAGCCATTGGAAATGGAATAGGAAGACACTCTAGCCAGAATTAAAGCAAATGTCAAGCCTAAAGTAGAAAACCTCTTGGCAGATTAGAACAGAAAACAGGCTTCTTTCCATCATAGTGAGGAAGTGGGAGAGTGAAACAAGATAAAATTAAAGAGGGGAAAGAAGGGACAAATTTGGCCAAGTATTTTCTATCCTGGTAAGAGTTTGATTTTTTTTTAATGTAAGTGAGGAGAAATAACTTATAGGTAAATTATGTAATATTTTCTGTTGTTAAAAATTGTTTTGAACCAGAAAAAAGTTGCTCTGGCCTTAATTATGGAATCAAAATAGAGGGGGCAAAAAGGAAAATAGAAATTTCATTGAGTACAACACTACCAAGATGAGAGAAAAAAGATAATTTAGATTAGGTAGTGACAAGGATAGTAGAGAGAAATGGAAACCTCTAGATATATTTGGAATTAGAATGGATAGTAGAGGATAGGAAAGGTAGCAGAATACAACAGTCACTAATATGGCAGTATGTAAAAATGTGGATGTGTAACTGATGTGATTCTGCAATCTGTATTTGGGGTAAAAATGGGAGTTCATAACCCACTTGATTCTAATGTTTGAAATATGATATGTCAAGAGCTTTGTAATGTTGTGAACAACCAATTTAAAAAAAAAAAAGAATTAACAGAGTTTGCTGGTGGCCTGTGGACTTGGAATGAATAACAAAGGAAGTGAGGAATCAAACATAGCCTCAGGATTTTGGGATAAAGTAACAAGAGGAGAGTTCATTTTGTTTTTATAATATAGGGGAGGACGGATGAGGAGCCTGCTTGGAATAGTTTAATATTGGATATCCAGACATTCAAGTTAAGTAGACAACTGGATACATTAGAAGTCAAGAGAGATTGGGAGTGGAGTTTCACAGTCCTTAGCATAGTAATGACACTTAAATGGTCCTGAGGGTATAAGAAGAGTGTGAAAAAAAAAAGAACAAAAGCATTCCTAGGTAGAGGCTGATTAGAAAAGAAATATGAAAGAAAACAAAGAAGGCAGAATACTACATGGAAAATCAAGATAGTAAGATGTCAGAGAAACCAAGAGAGGAAAGAGAAGCCAAGGAGAACATGACTAACAGTTGTGAAATATCAAGAAAAATAGGGATGCAGAAGTGTTGATATTTTTTATAAAATGGAAGCCACTTTTTATTTTGACAATGTAATTTCAAAATGATAGAAAAAAAAACAGAAAGATTCTGAGAACTGAATAATCAATAGGAGATGAATAAATGGAATATTTACTTCAAAGGGGAACAAAAAAATGAGACAATTTAGGTAACACATAGGGCTTCTAATATAATTTTTAAATAAGGGGCAAGATATAATGATGTCAGAAGAGAAGAGATAAACAATATAGGAAACAGAAGATGGGACTCAATGCATAAGTGGGAAAAAAGGATGATTTCCTTCATTGTATTAGAAATGGATATAACATTTATAGCAAGACAGGTCTTTTATATTTTTGATGAATCTTGTATCAAACTTATCAGCCAGAAAGTAAGAGATGGGATCACCAAGAGTTGAAATATAGAAGAAAATATGAAATACCACAGTGAGTGGGATAGCGAAGTTAGTAAAGAGAAGAAAATAAGTAAATTATGTAATATTCTCTATTATTAAAAATTGCTCTGAACTAATAAAAAATTGCCCTGGCTTTCATAATGGGATCAAAATGGAAGGTGAAAGAAGGAGAATAGAAATTTCAAAATCTAAAACAGTATCCATATGAAAGAAGAAGACATTTTAGATTAGACAGTAACAATGATGGTAGAGAGAAATGGAAACCTCTTGTTATGTATGCAGTTAGAATTAGCAGGGTTTGTTTGTGGTCTGTTCTTCATGTTCATTTCAGTATTAAGGTCATGAATATGATCAGTCAATTTGGGGTGGTTTTCTTTCAATTATGGTCAGTGGGAAGATATACACTGTTAGATAATTAGATATTAAAGGGAGAAAAAAGCAAAGGAGGTGAAAATATTTACATCAAGTAACTATAATACTAATAAATAAAACTTTGTAAGATGAGGATAGAAAGGAACTAGTAGAGAAAGACAACATTGTAAGGTTAATGATTTAGAAAGCTTAATGTGTTGCAGTGAGGTAATGTAATATGAAAAGGTAAAAGTGATCACAAAACAGAAATGAAGAATTTTCAAGTGTGGCAAATTGCTGTTGCTGACAAATCTAAGTCATCTAGGGAGAGAGTTCAAGACAGTTCTTTGAATGTCTTTAGACCCATCAAGTTTTCAGTTTTCTCCTTTTTTTTTTAATACAGTGGGTACCCAGGATTGAACTCTGGGGCACCCAAACATGAAGCCACATCACCAGCTGTATTTTGTATTTTATTTAGAGACAGGGTCTCATTGAGTTGCTGAGTGCCTCAATTTTTCTGAGGCTGGCTTTGAACTCATGATCTGATCCTTCTGCCTCAGCCTCCTGAGCTGCTGGGATTACCGGAGTGCAACATGCTACCAGCCTCCCCACTTTCTTGATTGAAGTTTTCCAGAATAAATATATTATGGGCAGGGAATGCATCATCCTAAGAGAAGAGGGAGATGGTTGGCATAGGTTATTATATTCTAGACCTTTACCCTTCCCCCAAAAGGAAATCCTTCAACACTTTAACCCAGTGTGTCTTGTGACCCCGATGTCCCAGGATGGGCTGCCTGTCAGAGTCCCTCATATGCTGTACAAATGGGTATACACAATGGAGATGGATCTGATCCTAGCAGCTTTCTTGGGGGCTGACTCACAATGCATCTTAGGCTTGTTGCTGTTCTCCACTTTTGTTAGTAATGAATCAGCTTCATGTAGCATATTGTATGTGAATGAATTCTGTCACTGGACTCAGATGTGTGCACAGTGAATCTGTCTCCTAGAGAATATCTGAGACATGAATATAGGAAAAGGTTACTGTAGGTAAAATATCAAGAAGCCAAAACATAAGACTTTTTATGTCAGTTATCTATAAATAAAATTAGCACCAAGGAATATAACACAACCATGTAAAATAGGCATCTTAAAAGATTTTGTGTTGCTGAGCTTTTAAGGGTTGATAATAAAGCCTTACCCTGAAGCCCAGTTGTTTGGGTGCCTTTTCAAATAAGCATTGTTAAACTGATAAATATGGAATGGAGATGCACTCATCCCCACTGTAATATTTTCTAAGGTTCCCATCTTGTTTTATAAGCTCTACTCTCCTTTATTCTTGACAAATATGAGTGCAATAAAGTCCATTAGAAAGCCTAAATTTACAGAATAAATATTCTCTATTTAATTCCTCATCTGTATACCTTCATAAGTTTTCTGATGATGTGCCCTACTTGCTTCTTTGTAGCTCCTCATAGTGAGATATATTTTCGCATATAAAACACACAATTATATTTTCCCTAACATTTCCTATAAACTTGCTGCTTTTCCATTAATCTTTAGGGCATTAATTATTTGATCATTAATCTTTATGGCATCTAGTACCTCATGAATAATATATCAGATGAATGATATCATGCCATGTCTAGGATATCCTACCCCTTGAGATGACAAAAGTCATCTCAAGGGGTAGGATATCCTTGTCAAGACACATCTTAAGGTGTCCACGAGGGACACTACTGATATTTGGGGCTGGATATGATTTTGTGTGGGAGTTGTCCTGGGCATTGCAGGAATGTTTGTGGCATCCCTGGTCTTTTCTAACTAGTTGCAAATAGTACCTTTCTTATTGGTCAGACATAGAATGAATGTGTGTGTGTGTGTGTGTGTGTGTGTATTTATCAAAAGTAACAGCAAACTGGGCATAAACTATGAGAATGGAAATTATATTCTTTCTTCCTTCCTGGATTTGTATGAGGCTTTCTGGGACAACTTATTATAGGTAAAATATCACAGGACAAAAATGTCTCCAGACATGGACAATGTCTCCTATAGGGAGGAAAAATGAGATTAAGTTTTGGTTTTTTAGTTTCAAGAAAAAAAATCCTGTAATTAGGATCTAGAGAACTCAAAAACCTTACACAAAACTACAATTTTATGTAAAATATGGACATATCAGATTTGCCTATAGCTAAGGGTTTCAAGAAAAGAATAAATGCCAGCAGAGAGCATCTAATCAAAGAGGTCATACCTCTAGCATTCTGGAGTTTAATTCATGTGATGTATGAGAGAGAAGTTCAGTGTCTTCTGATTCCCACAATACTTGTAGGTCCTCCATAGTGTCCTCCCAATTCACATATTGATATCCTAAACCCCAAAAAACTATATTTAGGGATAGAGTCTTTAAAGAGGTAATTACATTAAAATGAAGTAAGTAGGTTGGGCTCCCCATTCCAATTTGACTGGAGTATACAGAAAGAGAAAATTTGAACACCGATGTACAGAGAAAAGACCATGTGAAGGCATAGGGAGAAGACAGCCATGTCTAGCCAAGCTAAGAATACTCAGAGGAAACCCACCCTGAAAACACTTTTATATCAGATCTCTAACCTACAGAATTGTGAGAAAATGTTCTTTTAAGCCACTGATTCTGATATTATCCAAGCAAACTTACACACTTTTCTTGACTCTAAATGACTATACCACTGACATTGGGAAGGCAGCTGGAGTACAAAAGTATGAAGCTAGAGTACAAAACATTGTCCAAGAGACCCTGCAGTATGAGGGTAGACTAAAGACCAAGGAACACAGAGAAGAATGTTTATCATATGAGAGGCCAAGTAGACAGTGATATTTCAGGATCATTCATTTACCTCCTCTGGTAACGTGATGCTACTACAGAGTTCCCTGAATACAAAAATAGTTAGGATGGGGGAAAGGCTATACTTGATTGATATATTCCCTGACCCCAGAAGAATGGCAATTTGATACAATTGATACTTAAATAGAGGTTCTTTGTATTAGGCAGATGGGAGTGAAGGAAAAATACGAGGGTAGGAAGGATAGTAGAACAATTCAGACATTATTGCTTTATGTACATATATGATCGCACAACCAGTGTGATTCTACATCATGTACAACCAGAAGAATGTGAAGTTATACTTCATTTATGTATGATGTGTCAAAATGCATTTTACTGTCATATATAACTAATTAGAACAACAACAACAAAAAAAACCCATACAAATCTTTCATTATTCACATTTGTGACCTGAGGTTTTGAGATGTGTTAACTAGATTTTAAAGAGCAGAGCCACTTTAGAACTAAAAACCACAAGGTATGAAAATCAGCGGGACTTCATTGCTGAGATACAAGAAGAGAGGTCAAGGGCAAGATTCTTCCATGGCACAAGCTCTAACTATAGAACTTGGGCCCCAATCCTGATCACAGGACAAATAGACGCCATGTTTCACTTATAGTGCAACACATTAACTCTACAGCCTCAGCAAAAGGGCCCTTTTCCTAGAGTCTAATATTTACTGTAGCTATATCCTTAATTGCCTACAATCCAATGGATGATAAGGTTCTAATATTGACTACTGTATGGCTCTCAAGTTTCCTGTCCATGAACACTGTTTCTATGCTATATGCAGTTGGTCAGGTCATATCCCCTCATATATTGCACATATTTGTTCTTTCTACCCTACTACCTGATGGTTATTTGAAGCATACCTGGACTTGCTATAGATTTTAGGCTAAATCTAGAGCAGCCCTAATGCTCTTCTATGGCCACTCATTTCCTCAACACAGGCTACATTCCCTAGCAAGCAATATTTGGTTCAGTCTCAGATTCTTCTAGCTTCCTCTTCTGCTCATATTGATTTGATATTTAGTTTGTCCCATGATTTTTTCAGTCTAATTCTATGCACAACATCCTGCATGCAAAACCTTTGCATAAGATAATAGTTTTCCCATGAAAAATTTCGAATTTAAATGGGAAGGGCTTGGGAATAAAAAAAGAGTGGAATTTCCTCTGGTTTGGGGGAAAGTGTGGAAGAGTGAAAAAAGGAGTGTGGGAAAATATGTAGATAAAAATGGACATTCCTTTAATCCTACTTAGCATGAAAGATCTGCTCTGGGAAAAGTAGCTCCAGCAAGGCTGACCTCAGGCTGCCAACATATGGCAACACGGCATCCCTGAGTGAAGATCACGCAGAAGAAGGTGAACAGCTCATGACTTCATTCACTTTGCCATATGACCTTAAGCACACTGTCATACAGAAATTCAAAGCATCAAATGAAGAAGAACAATAATTACTACGGTGAACTTTATGTTATATGTAAGGTCTTTCTCATCAGAGATTTCTGAGGTTCGTATTACATTATGATTCTAAGTAAGCATGGGAAGAATTTGAAACCTTAGAAATATTAGGCAATAAGCCTATTTTTTTCCCAGCAAATACCCGCCAGGGTTGTGCATGGATTTAGTTTCCCTGATTCTAATCCCACATTCTTAACTCCTGTGTTACACTGCCACCCAAGGAAAGCGACAATGGACCTCAATTTTCACATCTGTCGAGGTGGAGGGGTGGGATGTTGGACCTTAAGTGCTCTAGAATTTCTCACACAACCATGCTATCGTTTCCAGAAGATTTACAAGCTACATTATTCCCATTTAAAACACCTGCAAAAGCACTATTTGTAGTCTTGCCATATGTTTTCAGCAGAAAGCTTACACTTATTTCCCTGTGGAGTAATGTGCTAAGAACTTTCTTTTCTGTAGGTTGGTGTTTATGATGAAGTATTTCATATAATTTTATGTTTTTAATATGTCACATTAATCTTGGGAAAATCATGGATAAAAAGAGAACAAATAGGTTTGTAAGTGGACTAAATCTAATTGCCTTCTGTTCTAGTTTTTGCACATGCCTAAGAAGAAAACTGATTTTGACAATGCATAAGGGTCTAAGAATATTTTTTTAAGAATTGAAATTATTCATGTTAGTGATTGTTATAGCACTTAAGCTTGAAATCAAATTCACAAAAATTTGAAAAAGTAGATTTGTAAATAATTTCAGCCCTATGGAAATATGTTTTTCCAATATTTACAACACTTTAGTAGCAATTTTATTTTTAAGTTCACTTTAAAAATCTAAACCAAATATTTAAAGTATCACAAATATTATTATTTGTTTTAAATGCCTTTATTAGTTTTTTGGTATTCTTCCCTTACTATATCAGAAATTTTCTGAAAGAGAAAAAAAAATGGGTATGGAGGTGAATAGATGCATAGGCAGTAACCTTTGTCTTTGTTATTCCTAGTAATGGTCAATGCTTTTAAGTTTGTCATAGATGTGAGTACACTGAAGAGGTATAAGCTAATTAAGTGAAATAAAATCAAATATTCTTTTTTTCTGACCATTTAATCCTATTCCATGAAATTATGCTATCTATCCATTCATGCTCAGGTAATAGCAAAAATACTTTGGTCACTTTTAATAATCAATAAACAAATTCTCAGTTCAGTTATTAGTACATTGAGAACCAGTGCTGTGTATCAGAATGTCTTTATATCTGCACTGCTCAATAATGTAGCTGTTGAAATCACTGTTCAATAAGTTTTGGGGCACTTGAAATCTGGCTAGTGTGACTGATGAACTAGAATTTTTAATCTTATTCAACTTTAGTTATTTTGAATTTAAATTTAAATAATTTGGTATGGCTGGTAGCTATTATATTGACTGACATAGGTTTATACCAGGGTGATTATCAAAATTTTTAAGTGGAATAGTGGTGGCCAGTTTTCCTAGAATGATGAAAATGGGAAAATGCTTTTTCAAAAGATATAAACTTTCATACTTTCATAGGAATTCATTGTATAGTAATCCCCACCCCCTCCTACAGGGAATACATTCCAAGACCCCTGAGGCTGCCTGAAACCTATACATAATTTGTTTTATTCCTATACATATACATCTATAACAAAAATTAGGCATAGTAAGAGATTAACAAAATAACTAATAATAGAACAATTATAATCATGTACTGTAATATAAGTTATATGAATTCTTTCTCAAAAGAATAAAGAAAAGCCAGGCATAGTGGTGTGTGCCTGTAATCCCAGCAGCTCAGGAGGTTGAGGAGGGAGGATTGCAAGTTCAAAGTCAGCCTCAGCAACAGTGAGGCACTAAGCAACTCAGTGAGATTCTGTCTCTAAATAGAATACAAAATAATTTGGGGATGTAGCTCAGCGGTTGAGTGCCCCCAAGTTCAATCCCCAGTATCTGGTCCCTCATCCCACCCATAAGAGAATAAAGACAAATATTGCTTTCAGAACCTGGTGAGTAACAGACTGTGTAAAATGAAATGGCAGCTAAGTGAGGACTAATATACAACATGGTGGCTGTGGTTAATAATTCTGTACTGTTTATATGCAGTTTCATAAGAGCAGATTTTAAGTGTATACACCCACAGAGTGGTAACTGTGAGTCATGAGAGATGTGTTCATTATTTGCTTGTTGTAATCAGCACACAGTGTATATGCATAGTGAGTTAACATGTTGTACACCTTGAATGTATACACTATTTATTTGTCAGTTAAATTAAAAAAAAAAATACATTCTGTGTCCCTCACCCCTTTGGGCCCTTTGAACTTGCAGGTCTGAGGCAAGAATGGAGGGTATGGTTAGCCTTTCCTTTATCCCTGTAAGGTGGCCAGATTGATCCTCCTTCACACACAATCAAGGGACCCACCTTCAGAGGTGAGAGGCATTAGGCTGAGGTGGTGGGGGAGAAGTTCATGAAAGAGGAGAGATAACAATAGAGCTCCTGTTGCCTCTGTCAATGACCAATGTTTCTAGCAGATTCTTCTGAGTTTGGTGATTAGAGCTGCTTTCTTTTCTTGGACTGCTGCTGGAAAGCTTCTCCAGTGCTCTCATGAGTTTTGAAACAATGTGCTTTGTTTCAGCCTGTCACTTGTGTTCCTTCTCTCTTCGTGGGGCTGGGGACATCACCTTGCTTCTCCAGGCAATCTTCTTGTAGAGGACTTGAACTGGTTCTGAGCCTCTCACCTACTTTACTATGGCCCATGAGAAACAGGCACATTCTCTCAATGCCACCCAGACCACTCTGCTCTAGTTTTGCACTTCTGGTTTATGAAAAACACTCATGCGTCCCTATCCTTATCTCAAATGGAAATGCAGAAAGTTTCTGAAGCTACTTGTTTTCCCTCAGCATCCCCCAAAAACTCCTTCCCACAGATGAGTATGCACACTTCTCACATATATGTATGTTAAAGCATGAGATCAGCTCCAGGATCTGATCACCATAGACTCCACGGATTGAAAGTCCCAATGTGAGGAGGAGGATATCTGACCTCTGCTATAGCTTCTGAGGTTGGGAGTTATTTCAAATTGACAGCTCCTTGACAGAACTCTCCTGATAATGTCCAATGCTTATTATTGGGCTCTTTGCCTCTTCATAGTTTGGAATTGAGGAGTCAGCTCAACCAAGGAACTATAGCACTTCCATAGCAAATGATCCAGATGTTTTCTTTGTAAGGTTGGAGCAATGACACAAAGGCTTCAGCTGCAACTGGAAGAGAGAAGGTCCCATTTAAAATACTTACATATGCAGTAACATCAGATGCTTTTATTCTAGTATTTCATATATGTTATTTCATATCAACCCTACATGGAATATCATTAATATACCCAATTTAGAAATGAGGAAACTACTAAACTAAATTAGCTAAATTGCCAAAATTATATAGCTTAGGAAAAAGTGGCTAGGATTAAAAATCTAGAAACCAAGTTTTTCTTTCTCTTAATCCATTCTCTTGTGCTATCTTCCCCAGGTCAGTTACTTTAAGTATCAATTTCTAAATCTGCAAGGAGTAAGACTGAGGGTATATACACACACATACAATTCACAGTTATTTCTCCTATGTTTCTGTGTATTTTAAATTTGGGTGCTTCTTAGAATCAACATGCATACTTACTGTAATAAAGTAATGCCTTTGTTTTCCCAAAATACCATTAAAGAATTCATATTATGTTTAGCCATTTGGAATCTTAGAATCCAATACAGAAATGATAACTGAGTCACTCAAGAAAAACTCTTATCAATACAGTGGGCACGGACCCATCCCTAATGCAGAAAGCTATCAAGGATCAACAAGAGACAATAACAGGTAAATACAGTTTTATGAGTCAATGGGTCACTGGATGTAATTATAGGATTTGATTTATAAGCAAAACAATAAAAATCTTGAAAGTTTCTTTTTACATATTACACCTTTGAAATACAGTTTTGAGAATTTGAAAGGGAAAGAATTAAAACAAGTTTTTACAGGGCATAAGTAATTAATCTTCCTCATTAATCTATTGAATAATTTTGCCAGTCAGTCAATAGTCCTAAACACTATGTAAGCTGAAAAAAAGATTCAAACTTCTCAATAGGTCTGTCTGAAAATTGATGTTTCACCAAGAGAGAGAGATGTGAACAACCTCTTACATTTTTGTATTTACATTAATTTTACCCTAGATACAACTACCAGTTCATTAATTTCACTTTAACCAGCTGACTTTACTAGGAAACACAGAAACCTCTTTACTTTAAATGCATGTGTACTGTTGCTACAAGAAAAATAAATCTACATACAAGTACTTAAATGTTGATACTATAAACATGTCAGGATGCATGAGGTTGATTTCTCATCTCTATCATGAGCACATCATGTACTATAGGCATGATAAATTTATTAGGTGCATGCATATTGAACTTTATAAGTGAAATAATGAAGTGCCTCATTTTACATATGAGATCTAAGGAAGTTATGTGATTCTCTCTAGTGCCTTTGCCAGTTGGTAGGAGAGCCAAAACAGATGCATTTAGGACTCCTTTTAGATATACAGTGAGGGTGTTTTTAATTGTCTGGGAAGATAAATGATTTCTAGTTTCTGGAATACTTTTCATCTAAAGCCTTATATCACTTATATTTTCTTTTAGTAGAACGTAAGTACTTAGTATAGCCAAAACCATACAAATACTATTTAGTACTCAAAAAAGTTGTGTCCTGTAGCTAAATATGGTTGATCATGTTTGTAAATAAACATCTATGCACCTTAGCAACTTCCACATGAGGGTTACATGATCAGCAGTACAAAAAAAAATAATTTTTTCTCACATTCTTACCTCCTCTCTTCCAATCCAACTGATATTTGTCTTCACCTCAATTCTTTTTTTATCTCCTGATCTAACCAAGCCCCAGCTTTCATTCAGTGACCTAACCTCTGATAACACCCAATTAAGAGATCATTTCATATATTCTCCAAAGCGATTCTGTTTCTCCCATGCACAAAAGTTACTGTGGATATGTGGAGGTATGGGTCTTTATCATTCCAATGCATCTCTTCTCTTTCTGAGTTTTGCTGAAGAGATTATTTATTCTATTTAATGAGAAGGAGTTGAGTTGGAAGGCAAGTGAGGGCTCATCAGAATTTTACCTATGACTTGTTAACTAGTTATCTAATTTTCTTTCTGTTTAAAGGAAAAGGTAAAACATGTGCTTGATAAACACAGAGTTTGTTTACTTAGTTATGGAGATGTTCTGCAGTTGAGAAGTCTGGGGAAAGAAAAAGTTGGTGAGAATTTCACTTGTCCCATATCACAAAATAATTTATTAAAAACTTACTAAAAATAAAATGTACTGTAACCTAGAATTTTACAGTGCAATGTAGCTTTATTTTAAAAGTAATTGTAATTTTGAGAAAATTAAAATGATAGGTTTTTGGAAATACCATACTCCAACTTCATACATTCAATATTTATCCATTTGATAAAGAATGAGTATCTCTGGGTGGCAGGAACTGGAAATAAGGCGAGGAATAAGAAAGAGACACTGACCTCAGGAGGGTCATAGACTAAAGTATCAAAGAAAAAATGCATGATAAAATCATAGCTCTGTCTATGTGATTTTGTGAATTTAAATTATCAATTATGTATCACAGAACTGGAGAAATTTAAAACTGAGAAAATTCTCAAATGTAATCTATTATACTGATCACTTCATGTTACAAAAGTTATGTGTCCCAGAAATCAAACTTTCAGTTTCATAGTTATCAAGCTTCCTTCATGTGGCAAGCACTAAAAATAAAGCTGAGAACAACATATATCTTGCTTCATTGCTTTTAGTAATTTAAAACATGGAGTCAGTGCTGTGCCAAAAGGAAGTACAAGAAACTAAAGGAACACAGGAGAAGGCCATCTTCCCTAGGCTTTCAGAGTTTGGGATTTTTACTGGTGCAGATGCATTTAAGTTGAATCTGGAGCGTTGAACAGGAATTCTTATCAAAGAAAAAGAGGTAATCATGGCATTTCAGGCCAAACAAATAACAAATGTAGAAAATCCAGAGGTAAAGAGAACTTTATGAGTCAGAGAAACTTTAAGATGTTGCTTCCTTAGACAATGTAGGGGCTCCTGTGATGAGGTAGAGAGATCAGCAGGGTTCATGTTGTTCTGGTCAATGAAGGGCTAGCAAAAGGTTTCAAAGCAAGAGGATGACAGGCTCATATCTATCTTTCAAATTTTCATTCTCTCAAGTGGATGGAGAAGAGAGATCATTGAAGTAAGAGAGACCTATTACAAGTAGTTGCAATCACCCAAGTGAATAATAACAGGGGCCTAAGCGTGATTAGTGAAAGTGAGGATGGGGATAAAAGAAAGGATTTCAAAGCTCCTTAGGAGGTTGAACTGGAAGTATTTGGTAGCTGAAGGGAAGTACTGTGTGTGGGAAAAGGAGGAAAAGATAAGCCTAGATGGCTAACTTGCTTAGGTAATAGGGGAAGATGCAGGTTTCAAAAAGATAGCTGCCTGGTAAATTATAGTTAAAGTTTGAAAAAAAAAAAAAACTGGAACATCATAGAAATATGCAAGAGACAATTAATTAAATGGCTCTAAATTCTCAGAGAGACTTGAGCTGACCTGTCTGAAACACCCATCTCAGAAATCTAATCCCAGTTAACACCTATTCGTTTTTTAAAATTCAAACAATGTACTGCTCTCTTTTATGCCTGGGCTAACTTTGTCTCATGTTTAGTATAGTAAGGATGTTAGTGACAGCCCCTGTTAAATCTTTCAATTGTTTATTTTCTCTTTTAAAAGTTAATGTGCTCCAGGAAGTGAGAAACATTCTTTTTTCCTCCATATTATATTCAATCCCTTGAAGATACTAACATGCTTTCTTTCTTGGGCCATCCTAAATGTCTATAATATGTCTAGATATATGATAGACAACTGCAATAAATGCTTGTTAGATTGAAACTTTACTTAGTAAAGCAAAGATTTGTTCATTGATGTAAGCAATACAATTTAGGTTGGAGCCAGATTGTTCAAGGCCTTTTATGCTAAGTCAAGAGTTTGGATTTATCGTTTTCATTTTGACTACCGTGCTAATTGTTAATGTGTAAAGGGGTTATTTTATAATGATTTATGTGCATTTTACTGGACATTTATTCCTATACTTATGAATGTCAGATATGAATTATGTATAACCTTGAAAGTTACCATGTTCCATATTTGAATGGATAATGATAAGACGAGGCACTGGATTTCATCTTCCTTTGCTAAGCTAAAGTCACCTTTCTTCAGCATCTTCAACAATGGTGCAGAAAGAAAAGAGGTTTCATTCTTGTTATGCTACTCTGAAAAATTGGGCTCTATTTTGAATTATAAAATTAACTCACACATGCACATCTATAAAAGTTGGATTAAACTATACTTAAAGTTCTCTGGGATTAAACTATTGAATATGTACTTTCTTAGTAAAATCCTCTTATCTTTTGATCTTAGATTTCATATGTTTAAACTTGGCTTAATATGCATATACCTACTTTATATAGATTTCTTAATAAGAAGTAAACTGAACTCCTCTAATAAAATCTTCACCAAAAGCACTAATTATAATGATTACTTATCAAACTTAGAACAGATGTGTTTTAAAAGATCCACTCCACAGTTTTGTTTGAAAAATTCTGTTAATTTTATTCTAAATAAGGCAAGGGTTTACAGTTCTAATTGAGAAATTCACAATGATTATGAGCTAATTTGATAGATTGCCAAATGAATATTAATTTTGATACTTGTGAAATGTATTATTTCCATGTTTAATTGAAGGAATGATAACAGACCATTGTAGCAATCCCATTATTGCAAGTGGTATGCATTGTGAATTAATCACATGGATGATAATAACTTGTTACTATCTACAGCTCCATTTTGATATGTAAAATCCCTAACAAAGTGGTTTTATTTCTAGCATCCTTAAACTAAAAAGAAATTGTAGTAGTCTATTTTGAATATTGAAATAGTCATCATTGTTTATATAAACTGCAGAGAAATGTAAATATAGACAATAATATCTTAAGTGTTTTATTATCATAATTTTTCAAATCGTTTTCAGACTTATTTTAGATATGAAAGTTGGTTAGCACCAGTGCTGTGACATGCTGCAGCTGTCTAAAACAGTGGCACCTGGCCACACTGGAAATGTAGTTGGAGCTGCTGAATCACTACATTTTTAATTTTACTTAATTTTAAATATAAATTTAATTATTTTATTAATTATCTCTGGCTAGTGATTACTGTATTGGCCAGCACAGATTCATAAATTTAGAACCATATTTCCAAAATATATGAGATCTCTTTTTATCGCATTTGTTTTATATAACACTTTTAAGCTTATTTTTAAAATACAATTTCTAAATTTTTACAAGTAATGTTATGTTTTTAAACTTAAGTAGTGAAGTATTTATTTTTAGATTTTTAATTCCATGAAAAATTCTAACAGTATTATTGTTCTTAACTGGGGTCAGCACCTAAAAGATAAAATAAATCTTTGACATATAATCTTTATATTTGTGTTCATCCCTTTTTAGCAGCATGAAAAAAGCCAATTACTATTCATGTTTATCATGCTTGTTTCCTGATATTTAAAGGCTTCTCAAACTTGCTAACTGTCAAGATTAAATACTGGGCTCTTAATGTCTCACTTTTCTTTGCCAGAATAACTTTAATTTATTCTCTCCTCTCTCTCTCTCTCTCTCTCTCTCTCTCTCTCTCTCTCTCTCTCCTTCGCTCTCTCTCTCTCTCTCTCACACACACACACACAAACACACACACACACACACACACTCATATACCCACACACACACTGAGAATAGTTTATTCCTAATGGTGAACTGGAACAGACTGAAAGTTCCTCCCCAAAAAACTGAATAAATTCCTGCAAAGCTAAAGAACACTGCCAGCTCCTTTTGCTATCTAGAAAGAGGTGCAATGTATTTTGATGGTGGTGTGATCCACAAATTAATGCCTGGTTATCATCTGCAGTTGTCAGAACCTGAATCCCAATGACTGCATAAGGGTGAAAAGTCTGTTCTTGATATTTTATTCACATGAAAATGAAATCCAAATTATTCATCCTTTTAAATGATCTCAAACTCAAAATCATTCTTTAGCAGCAATACAGGCAAGAGAATGTGACAGTCTGGATGTGGTGAGAACAGAGAAGACTTCTAAATACCGAGTCTTGTAATTCTTAGAGGTAGTGATATCTGGGACAGTTTACACACAGATACTTAAATGGTGTTTAAAATTACTGCCCAATCCTGTTATGCCTTTGCTCAAGAGGCTTCAATTACCAATCCCCCTGTGCTTGTACAATGATCTTCAGAACCTTCAAACATGAAATTCTGGTTAGGAAAAAAGCTATCAAATGGACACCCATATCTGTAAATTATATATGTGTAGTTACTAAATGCATAAACTATATTTAAGTTATACTTGTTTATTATATGATTTTTGCATTTTTTAAAACTCATATTTTCCTCTTCAACAGTTTATCATTTTCACAATCATTTTGGGGAGATCATTGTTTTAGAGAATGAAATTCAAACATTGTTTTTGTTGTTTTCTTGGACCAGAATTATGGCTTTTCCCTTTCTTTCCTACTAATTTTCCATTGCTAATTTCCACAGTCTCTCCACTGCACCAAATGGTTTCAAATGTTTTTTGTTTGAGTTGAATTTCTTTTATGTAGTCCCCCTACAACATTTTAATTATGAAAAAAGCTTTAATAAAAATTTAAATAGAAAAATACTGATCATTTTTAACAAGTTAATTTCATTGCAAATATAATTTGAGCTCTGTATAAAGTCTTCTTTGCTATCAATATGGAAGTATTTGAAGTTTTAAACATGCTCTCTGAAATTGAAAATTTTGTATTCTGGAAACTTTAAAATACTTTTGTCAATATTTATTATTTCTTTTTCAACAATCCTTTCTCTCCTTTAATTTTTTCTTCCTCTGTCTTTCATTCTTAATTCAGATATATGTATATTCACTTCCTCAAAATTTAAAAATCAGTGTTCTAATCATGCATATATAAGCCAAGAGAAATTAAATTCCAATTGCATTGGCTTGGCATATTCTCACATCATAGAGTCACAAAAATTTATACATCTGCTAGGGAAAATGATGTGCTAAAACCTGAGAACTTTAGGATGTAAACATTGTATCATAGGTTGTATTGCTTATTACATGATAGTTGAGGTTAGAAAAAGAAATGTGAGCAGTAGTTAGGTTTCAAAGATTGAAATCATTTGTTTCCTACTAGAAGATAAAACAAAAGATCAGCACTGTAGAAATAATAAAAATCCTTATGCAGACTGCTTCGGGATCTACAGAATGGAGTAGGGAGCATCAGAAAAGGTACATAAGTGTCTTAATGTAGAAGACTTTGATTCCTTTAATATCTTTAAAAGTTAAGCACTTAAAAGAAATATTTCAGCTATGAAGAGTGATATATTACAACTAATCTAGATTTCAGATTACTGAATTCAGTAAACCCATTTTTTCTATTTAATTATGTTTGACAGATGTTAATCATTTTTCCTTAAAATTAATAGCATAATTTTATTGAAAAATTTTACACATTGATTTACTATCTGAGGTATTGTTTAAAACAAGCATTCTTTAAGACTTCTTTTATTCAAACATACACAAAATTTAATACCAGTACTTAGGAAAATAGATTTATCCAGATCCTTTATTTGTTTATGTTCAAATTCTATAACATTCCACTGTGTTATTTCCTCAGTCTCAAACTTGCTCTCATTGGTTTTAGTTCCAAATTCATTTCTATACAACAGCTCCCTCCTGGTGCTTCAAGGTGCAGCCAGTGTACACTGTGCTGACTTCTCTGATCATTACATGCTGGAGGTATTTACTCTCCTCTGAGTTAGTCTGCCACTTACCATACATTATTTTGACATTATACTCCAGCACTTAGTGGGGTGCCTGTCACACAGAAAATCATATATATTTGGAGAATCAATGAGTGAATGAATTCATAGAATATTCATATGGTATTCATCAGGGTTTATACTGTCTATTTCCTCATGGTTACAGACAGAAATTTTGGCCGTTCTTTTAAAATGAAACTAGATGGAGGACAAGAATCATTCCTAATATACTTTTCAATCATTGTGTTCCTCTCTTCACCAGGATATAGGAAGTACAAACAAATTTGTTAAATTGAATTGTATCCACACGTCTCACTCTATGATGAAGTAATCAGGGCCAAAGGATTCCAAAGTCACTTAAAATTGAGTCCAAGATATTTCCTGAATCCTGATTCAGCTCCCATGTACTCATTCAAAAAAAGAATTATGAACTTTTATTTTTTGCCTATTATTTCCGAAGTTGAAATTATTGAAACCTGTGGAGTAATTCCATTTCTTCTTTATTATCAATCCATAGTCCTGTATTGTCCCATCTAAGTTAAAGTAAGCACTGTAGAAAACTATGTTCAGTATCCTATTCAGCATGATGAATAGATTTATTTGGGATAATTATGTTTTATATTTTAGAATAAAAAGAATTCCTAATTAAGCTGATATTACACAAACCTCAGTCAAATGAAATTGTATTAAATTAACTTTAATTATGACCTTTATTGTAATAACAACTTTTCCTTGAAATAATAATTTTAAAAAATAAAAGAAATAAATCCTAGCAACTTTTAAAAATATTTATGCTTTTAGTTTTAGGTGGACACAATATCTTTATTTTTTATTTTTATGTGGTGCTGAGGTTTGAACCCAGTGCCTCATGCATGCTAGTGCTCACTCTGCCACTTAACCACTACCCCAGACCCTAGCAACATTTTAAAGAAAAAATATCTCTGTTAATAAAGTTTCCCTCTGGATTTTTTTGAAAAAAAATATGTCTCTTAAAACAATGATTAATTTAGTAGTAACAATTAATAAACTAGACATTGAAAAGTGGCAGAGGCCTTAAAAATATAAAGGAAATTGTGGGAAACTTTATCCCCCAAAGAAATTAGGAAGATCTGTCTCTGAGAGCCAACATCTGAATAGGGATTCAAAGGGAAGGTTTTGGTGTTGTTCTAACACAGGCTCCAGATTTGATGTTTGGGTACCTACCACTGCTCTTTTCACTACTATATGGTGAATCCTTAAGACTAATGTACAGTTCTCACTCATCTGAGTATCTAAAGTATCTGGCTCAAATAAATAAATATTGGATGAAAGATTAAATGGACAAAAATATACAATGGTATAAAGTTTTCATTTCCATAGGATCAGTTTAATTTAGTTTGTATATACTCAATCTGATGAGCAGATTTAAGTAACATCAAAAGTAAATGGGGCTG